>NC_137337.1:4773043-5339473 GCF_965287045.1 Carcharhinus amblyrhynchos
CAGTGTTTTGGACGGATCTCGTCTGGCTGCCGTTCTAACACCGGACTCCAAACTGTTCTGAGAATTCTCAACCTTGCCAGATCCAATAAATATTCCTTTGGAATGAAGCCACTGAAGATCCTCATGGAGCTCTCAAAGTGGGAACTCTTAGACACAACTCCCCTTCATTTACAAATAATAATAACAAAACAAAAAGAGGAAATTAGGAATGTGAATTCCTGACACTGAATTAAATTGTTTCTTGGTAGAACATCAGTGGTTTGTTCTTCATCGATCCAAGATAAACATCACTGGAGGTCGGAGCCGGCTTCACATCATCGAAAGTCTCACCATTTCAAGGCCCTTTGATATCCACACAGAACAGTGCACCCCGACTGGGAAACTCTCACAGATTTTACTGTCATTGTTTCTGGATTGAATCTCTGCCCCGACCCCGCTCACACATCCCGATTCCCACCGTGACCCCCCTGCAATTCTCACCACCAGAAAACAGTTCACAAAGATTACACAGGCGAGTCCTTAATCTGAAAGGCTCCACTTGCCGGAGTGGTGATCAAAATGATATCAGTGTTTCCCTTCAAAATTAACAGGGCTCTTCATCCATTACCCTCCAATCATCAAAACAGAGAAAATAGGAGCAGGAGGAGGCCGTTCAGCCCTTCTAGCCCGTTCCGTCACTGTGTGATCATGGCCGATCCTCTGTCTCAACACTATATTCCCCCGCTCTCCTGTCTGCTAACCAATTCTCAATCCAAGCCTATATGGGGGGGGCACGGTGGCACAGTGCTTTCCACTGCTGCCTCACAGTACCAGGGACCCGGATTCAATTCCCGGCTTGGGTGACTGTCTGTGTGGAGCTTGCACATTCTCCCCGTGTCTGCGTGGGTTTCCTCCGGGTGCTCCGGTTTCCTCCCACACTCAAAAGATGTACAGGTTAGATGGACTGGCCAGGATAAATTGCCCCTTAGTATTAGGGAGACTCGCTAGGGTATATGCTTGGGTTTATAGGGATAAGGCTTGGGTGGGATTGTGGTCAGTGCTGACTCAATGGGCTGAATGGCCTCCTTCTGCACTGTTGGATTCTTCCTTTATCCCCAATCCCATGCTCTGTAATTTTGAGCACTAACCTCTAATGTGGGGCTTTATTGGAAACTTGATGAAAATCCACATATATCGCATCCACCGGTTCACCTTTATCTATTCCGTTATTATGCCCTCGAAAATTCCAGTAATTTTGTTAGGCGTGATTTTCCTTTCATAAATCCACGTTGACATTGTCTATTCCTGTCAATGTTTTCGAAAAGTCCTGCTATTGAACCCTTTATATTAGACCCTAACATTTTCCCTACTATTGATATTAGGCTAACAGGTCTATAATTACTGATTTTCTCCCTCCTTTTTTAAATAATGGGGTTGCATTTGCCACTCTCCAATCAGCTGAACCTGTTCCAGAATCTATAAAATTTTGGAAGGCGACAACCAATACATCCACTATTTCCATGGCCACCTCCTTTAGTACCCTGGAACGTAGATTATCAGTCCCTGAGCGTTTATCAGCTTTCAGTCCCATTCATTTCTCCAGCATTGTTATTTTTGTAACACTGATTTTCTTCAATTCCTCCTCACTTAATCCCGTTGCATTTCTCGGAAGAGAGGATGTAAGTAATAGTCTGACAGCGCTCCATTTCCTTCTTCTCTGCTGTAAATTCTCCCATTTTGAACTGTAATGATTTCACTAATCTTGTTATTTGCACACACTTGTAGAAGCTCTTACAGTTGCTCTTGCTCATTGCAAGTTTAGTCTCAGACTATATGTTCCCCTCTGCATCAGTCTCTTGGTTCTTCCTTTGCTGAACTCTGAACTTCTCCCAATCCTCAGACTTGTGGCTTTTTCTGGAAACTTTCTATGAATCCTCTTTGGATCTAATGCTATCCCTCATTTCTTTCGTTAGCCGTGGTTGGACCACCTTCTCAGTTGTGTTTTAGTGCCAGAAAGGAATGTATCTCTGGTGCAATTTATGGTGAGGACGCCTGTTAATAATATTTAAAACTATTAAAATACATTTAAATTAGGATCACAACTTTATGAATCTGATTACGCTAATAGTGTGGAGTTGTGAAAATCGGAAGTTGCGATCTCACCGGCGAGATTCACAACTTCCAGGAGATACTGAGCGGCCAATCCTGCAGACAGCAGACATGGGCTCAAGATCCCACCCAATGTACATGAGTGAGAGTGACAGACTGGGAGAGGGAGATTACCGTCTGGAACTTACCTGCTTACGTTCTGTCAGGGTCACTTGACATCTGACCTCATTACAGCTTTGGTACAAACATGGATGTAATGACCCTGAGGTTGGCCTCTTGGAGTATGAGCTCCCTGATTAAGGTAATGACTGCCTGCCCAATCAGAGAGTCTCACCCGTCTATACACTGAGGACTGTCACCTCTATGCGCGCAGTGGATTCTGATTTTATCTCTGAAGCATTTTTAGGAATGGAGTTAAGTTTGTAAATAAAGGGAATCTGGCGAAGGGACTCCAGCCTCTGAGGAGTTATATCAATGGATAAAAAAGCTGAACTCAAGAACTGAAGTGAGAGTGACAGCTCTTGATATCAAGGCAGCTTTTGGCCGAGTTTGGGATGAAGGAACAAAACTGGAGTCAATGGGAATCAAGGGGAAACTCTCCGCTGGTTGGAGTCGCACCTGGCACAAAGGAAGATGGTTGTGGTGGTTGGAGGTCAATCCTCTCAGTCCCAGGGCATCACTGCAGGAGGTCTTCAGGTTAGTGTGTCTGAGGCCCGCAGTGTTCAGTGCCATTCAGAACTCTCTGAAGCAGCAAGACCTGGACAACATTCAAGCTAAGTAGAAAGTAGCATTGGTTCCACACAAGGGCCAGGTAATGACCAGCTCCAGTAAGAGACAATCAAACAATTTCCCCTTGACATTCAATGTCACTACTGTTGTTGTGTTACTCATGATCAACATCTTGTGAGCTTTCCTTGACCAGGCGCTGGACAGGCTATGTACATACTGTGGCTACAGGAGTAAAATCAGAGGTTGGGAATTCTGTGGCACTCACTTCCTAACCCCTCACCAAAGCCAGTCTACCATTTACAGAGAACCAGACAGGAGTGCGACGGAATACTCCCCACTTGCCTGGCTGGGTGCAGCTCCAACAACACTCGAGAAGCTCAACACCATCCAGGACAAAGCGGCCCGCTTGACTGGCACCTCATTCACTACATTAAACATTCACTCCCTCCACCACCGATGCACTGTGGTAACAGTGTGATAATCTATAAGATGCTCATCCTCAGTTTGGTGCAATCTTTCTCATGGCACCTTCCAAACACACGATTGCTACCAGCAGATACCTGGGAACACTACCATTTGCAGGTTCCCCTGCAAGTCACTCATCACCCGGCCTTGGAAATATATCATTGTTCCTTCATGTTGCTGGGTCAAAGTCCTGAAACTCTCTGAAGCAGCACTGTGGATGTACCTACACCACATGGACTGCAGCGGTTCAGGGAGGCAATTCACCACTGCCTCCTTGGGGGCAACTAGGGATAAGGAGTGAATGCTGGCCTAGTCACATTCCATTAGAAAAACTGGGAAGAATGGAGTGAGAGAATGAAAGTACTGGCGAGAATCACAGTACGTTGGAGGAAAGTGAGTGAGAACGGAGAATCTATAAGATGTATTGAGTGAAAAGGGGGTTGAGATCTCATGCCCATGGAGGCTCCTTTCTCCCCACAGTGATAGGCAATGTAGACAAAGCCTTATTTATTATACATGCAGTTAGCAGCAGAGAAAAGCAGTGTGTCCATACTTAGCGTACAGGCAGGATGTGTTAGGTAGAAAGAGCTGAAATGCACTGACAGTTGCACCCAGTGATTTGCTGCTGTAGTTCACATCCGTGTAACTGGGTTGGTGTTTGTCAGATTCCTTCATAAAGCTTGAAAACTTTCATCTCCCAGGGCTCCCCTTTTCCAAGAGGAATAAACATGATACTTGCTTACATTCAAATCCTTTTGCTGCGTAACGATAGTGTCAGTAAATCAATTTGAGACGTGCTGAGGTTCTGAAAAGAACATTAATCTACTCCTTGCTTTCTCTTGCTCTTTTTTCCTCTCCTCTTCCCTTCCCTAAGCTCAGTCCCCTGGCCGTAGAGGTCCTGCCCAGACAGTGAAGTATTACCTGGGGTTGGGAGTTGGATGGAAGGGGCTAGTGATGAGCTTGGCTTCCCCAGGACTGGCTGTTCCTTTCAATGGAAGGAGCAGAGAGCCTGGAACCCAACATGGGATCTGCTGAACCCTCACGGCTAAAGACCAGGGAGGTGGACGAGGGGCACCGGTGGTAAAGGAGGGCAAGGTGTGGAGATGCTGGCATTGGGCTGAGGTGGGCACAGTAAGTAGTCTCACAGCACCAGGTTAAAGTCCAATAGATTTATTGTGCTACCAAATAAACCTGTTGGACTTTAGCCTGGTGTTGTGGAACCACTAACGGAGGGCAAAGCATTGGAGGGGGGGGAGGAGGGGAACTGAATTAATCGGGGAAAAAAAAACACATCAGGAAATTGAACACAAAAAAATCTAAAAGTTAGGAAACGACCTTCCTTCCAAACACAGCTCCCTTTCCACCGAATGACCCCAATACAGCTCTTACTGCACCTCAGTAAATCCCCCGGAACACTCATCTTCGGATGATACCCGGCTTATAACCCAGGTCTGTGCTGTGTCTCCAAAATTAAACAGCAACAGAGTTCCCATTGTGATTGCACATAACCTGCATCTGCCAATTAATAATCTGCAATACTCACTGTTGACAAGATGGAATTAACCGCATATTTTTGTTCAGAAAAAAAAAGTTCAACCTTCTACCCTCCAGTATGAGTCAGTCTTAATCCCATCCTTAAATTTGCTGTAAGTGACTATACTTGGGAATTAGTCCTCTTTCTGTTAGGCCACAGGGGCTGAGTGGCAGATGTGGGGGAGGGGAGGGTGGCAGGGGGTTGTGGGGGTGGGGGGGATGCTGGAATAGCACCATCTGTTTATGTGGAATGAAGATACTTTTAGTTAGCCCTGCAAACCTACCCCTGCCAATAAATGTTTTCAAAAGCCCAGGAATCGATACAGAATTATAGTTAAGCCTCAGAATAATTATCCTCATTAGGTGTAACTGGAGCACAGCAGGGATGAATCCAGTTATATATAAAAAAAAATTAATACTGTACACTATAGCTCGCAGGAAATATATATGTAATTTAATGACATTGGAATTTATGCTGTTCAAACTTTGACTTTAGTTCACTTTAACTCGTTAAGTCCTGAACTGTCTCCTGGTTCCCCTCCTTCACTTCTATTTCCTCCAGCCTCATTGTTGTTACCGTGGCCAGTTTTTACCCCATTCACTGTTAAAGCTGTTGTGTTAGGGACAGAGCTAGGGTCGGAGGTAGAATTTATATTAGCGCTAGGGTTACGGTCAGAGTCAAAGTTCGAGTTTAGGCTAAGTTCAGGGTCAGCACTAGGGTTAGATCAGGATTAAGGTCAGGGTTAGAGATGGTGTGAGGGCTTGAAACTGGAATGGTGATAGTTTGGATAGTTTGCCACTTACAATCTGTCCTCTGAATGCTCATCCTTCATGTCTGAGAGAGTCTGGAGCAGCTGGAATGCTGGTGGGTGGAACTTTCAAAAGGAATTGAATAAATATTGACTGATGTTGCAAGGATAGGGGAATGAACAGAGAGTGGAACAAACTGGATTTCTCTTCCAAAGAGCTAGGACAAACCTGATGGCCTGAATGGCCTCCTGTTTTTGTTTATTCATTCACGTGGTGCAGGCATCATTGGCAATGACAGAACTTTTTGCCCATCCCTAGCTACCCTTGAGAAGGTAGCAGTGAGCTGCCTTCCTGAACTGCTGCAGCCCACGTGGTGTAGGTACACCCACTATGGGAATTCCCATTTTGACACAGTGACACTGAAGGAACGGTAATATATATTTCCAAGTCAGGATGGTGAGTGGTTTGGAGGGGGGCTTGCAAGTAGTGACGTTCCCAGATATCTGCCACCCTTGTCCTCCTAGCTGGGAGAGGTCTTGGGTTTGGAAGCTGCTGCCTAAGGGACCTGCGGTGTATCTTGTAGATAATACAGACTTTGTAATGGTGGTGGGAGTGAAGGTTTGTGGATGAGGAACCAATCAAGTCAGGCTGTACAATCTATGATTCTACGGCTGTCAACATCCTGGGGGTTACAATTGACCAGGAACTGAATCAGGCTGGTCTATAAGTACTGTGACATGCTATAAATACAACAGCAGGTCAATAAATCATTTTCTGAATCCCCAGAGCCTGTCCACCATCTACAAGGAGCAAGTCAGGAGTGTGGTGGATTAGTCTCCACTTGCCTTGCTTCAACAACACCCAGGAAACTCAACACCATCCAGGGCAAAGCACTTCATTTGACTAGCACCCCATGCACCACCTTAAACATTCACTCCCTCCATCACCAATGCACTGTGGTAACAGTGTGATCATCTACAAGATGCACATCCTTAACTCGCTGCAACATTTATCACAGCACCTTCCAAACCCATAACCTCCGCCATCTAAAAGGACAAGGGCAGCAGATACATGGAAATACCACCCACTGCGAGTTCCCCTCCAAGCCACTCACCATCCTGACTTGGAAATGTATCGCCGTTCGTTCACTGTCACTGGATCAAAATCCTGGAACTCCCTCCCTATTAGCACAGTGGGTGTACCTACACCACAGGGACTGCAGCGGTTCAGGAAGGTGACTCAGCACCATCTTCTCAGGACAATTAGGGATGGGCAATAAATGCTGGCCTCGCCAGGGACACCCCACATCCCTGGGAGTGTGCTGGGGTAGGGGATGAGGGTTTGGGCGTGATGTGGGGTGGTGGATTGGATGGCCCTCCCATCCTTAGGCCAATTGATGCCCCTAAGTGGCCAGTGAAAGCTTTTCCTGCCCCCGCTGGTGTTTTACGGGTGAGTGTGCATTCACTGGACCAGGCAGCTGATTAGCAATCTCCTGCAACCTGTCCTTTCACACCAATAGTGTCCCATTCCTTACAGACGATCATTTCAACCGATCTGTTAAATGAATGCTCACTACAGTTCCAGAATTGTACACCTCAACCCTCAGTGGCAGCCAATCACTCATCGACCTCAACTCTATTTGCAAGACCTACCAGTTAAAAAAATCCAGAACTTTTCAGTTAGCATTCGCTGAGTTACTGTATTCCACAAGAACATTTCCAGAGCAATTAGTTAAGTTAAGGTGTATTAGTCACAAGTAGGCTTACATTAACACTGCAATGAAGTTACTGTGAAAATCCCCTAGTCGCCACACTCTGGGGCCTGCTCGGGTTACACTGGGGGAGAATTTAGCACGGCCAACGCACCCTAACCAGCACGTCTTTCTGATTGTGGGAGGAAACCGGAGCATCCAGAGGAAACCCATGCAGACACGGGGAGAACGTGCAAACTCCACACAGACAGTGACCCAAGGAATTGAACCCGGGTCCCTGGCACTGTGAGGCAGCAGGGCTAACCCACTGTGCCATTGTACCGCCCAACTGGATCAATCCTTCCCTAGGATTTACAAAGATATTTGATAAAACCATCCCACAGATTATAACGTATCTTCATTCGAGGCTGCCAGAGAGAACAGGAACAGTGGGTAAAATACAGCAGACTGTTTTCTTGATTCAGATTAAGTTCACCAATAACCTGCCAACTGAATTCTAATCCTGAGGAACACACTGTGGTCTAAACAATCTGTGACTCCTGTCTAACAGCAATGTGGCCGATTCTTCCTTCTCCAGTGAGGGATGGATGACAAATAACGCCCCATGTTCACACCCACAGCTGAAATGTCAACGCAGCTTAAAATTGTGAGGTTCTGAGAATGAGTGCCAGTGGCCTGTCTGGTAAGCGTATTCACTAACAGTCAGCGACACCCCTTCAGTTTCTTTACTGTCCACCACCCCTTCCTGCATTGCACCGTCCACCCTTAACCTTTGCTGCCCTCCTCTTCCCCTACTTCTGTATTTCGTTAAAAATGATTACGCCGCTGATATTTTTGTACCCTGTGGTCAGGTCACTTGTCTGTAATGTTCACTCCGTCTCTCTCTCTCTCTCTCGCCCCTGCAGATGCTGCCAGTCCTGCTGACTGTTTCCAGCATTTCTGATTTAATTTCAGTACTCCAGGTGCTACTTAAGCAGACCATGGCACAACTTCAGCATGACTTTCGGAGATTTGAGCTCCACTAACTTGGCAGGAAAATCCAGCATCTTGTTCCATTTATTCATTGTTACCTCGGCCTGTTCTGCAGCGTGAGTGACAACACAGCCTGGGTCCCCTTTCAATCAGGGGCAGGAACCCTGGCTGATTTGATTCCTGAGAAGTGGAAAATTGGTTGGTATGTATTTAAAAATAGCACAGAACATAAAAATCACAAAAAAATATTGCTTTCTATCACAATCAGGCATGTGCAGCTGTCAAGGACTGCTAATATCAGGTTCTAGAGTGAGGTCACTGAAATCACATTACAGCATACAAAATTCTCTCGTGAAAAGCAAGTTTGCCAAAGTATCATCTTACTCAAAAAAAACAATTCCAAACCATCATTCCTGATTTTTTCCCTTGATTGTGATGAAGTAATTTGCCTGAACGATCGACGGTAAACATAACCTCACAACCACGCGCAATCTCTGCTCCTA
The DNA here is from genome assembly GCF_965287045.1 of Carcharhinus amblyrhynchos. Lineage (NCBI taxonomy): Eukaryota > Metazoa > Chordata > Chondrichthyes > Carcharhiniformes > Carcharhinidae > Carcharhinus > Carcharhinus amblyrhynchos. The sequence goes on from NC_137337.1 coordinate 4,781,795, forward strand.
ACCGTCCATTTTTTATTAGATAAACTCGATGTTGATCCTGGTAATTATGCACTTAGGGGCATGAATTACCAGCCAATTAAGCACGGCAGAATTTACTTTGGCTCGGATTGAGGTGAGGTATTTAAATGTGGTGTTTCTCTTGCTCTGACTCCGTCGTTGCCTGAGAACTTCGCTAGACACGGGCTGATGGGATTGAAAGAGATTAATTGAAATCAACGAGTGATTTGAGCAATTTCTGGCCTGCTTAATGGAGTTAGTCGGGAGTGCAGCCAGGGATTTTATTTTCCTGAATGTGTTTTTAGGGGGCAGAGGTTACGAGGACCAAAGTTCAAAAAATCTGATAAAACGACGTCAGATCTCTGGGAGTTTGGAAAGTTGGGGTCTGCTCATTCCCCCCGTCTCCTTCTCTGTTTTGTGATGTTAGCCGGAGCTCAGTGGGTGCTCATTTCACTTCTGTAGTGTGGGGGGGGCGGGGGGTTGTGATTGGTCCTCTGAAGGAGTGATTCACCCAGTGCCACACCCCGTCTCCACCGTAACTTGTCTTTGATTGAAAATTATTCATTGCACACCCCTCCATTTCAAACAAAATGACCTCCTGCAGTTTTTCTCCATCCGTTTTCTACATATCCCTGCTCATCCTTTTCAGATTATGATCCAATTCCCTTTTCAATGAATCTGTCTCCACCACGTGCTCAGACAGTGGATTCCACACCCTAACCACTCGCTGTGTGAATCTGTCTCCACCACACTCTCAGACAGTGCAATCCGTACCCTAACCACTCGCTGTGTGAATCTGTCTCCACCACACTCTCAGACAGTGCATTCCGTACCCTAACCACTCACTGTGTGAATCTGTCTCCACCACATCCTCAGACAGTGCATTCCGTACCCTAACCACTCACTGTGTGAATCTGTCTCCACCACACACTCAGACAGTGGATTCCAGATCCTAACCACTCGCTGTATGAATCTGTCTCCACCACACTCTCAGACAGTGCATTCCAGATCCTAACCACTCGCTGTGTGAATCTGACTCCACCACACTCTCAGACAGTGCAGTGTGTGAATCTGTCTCCATCACACCCTCAGACAGTGCATTCCAGATCCTAACCACTCACTGTGTGAATCTGACTCCACCACACTCTCAGACAGTGCATTCCGCATCCTAACCACCCGCCGTGTGAATCTGTCTCCACCACATTCTCAGACAGTGCATTCCAGATCCTAACCACTCGCTGTGTGAATCTGTCTCCACCACATCCTCAGACAGTGCATTCCAGATCCTAACCACCCGCTGTGTGAATCTGTCTCCACCACACCCTCAGACAGTGCATTCCATACCCTAACCACTGGCTGTGTGAATCTGTCTCCACCACACCCTCAGACAGTGCATTCCATACCCTAACCACCTGCTGTGTGAATCTGTCTCCACCACATGCTCAGACAGTGGATTCCACACCCTAACCACTTGCTATATGAATCTATCTCCATCACACGCTCAGACAGTGCATTCCGTACCCTAACCACTCGCTGTGTGAATCTGTCTCTACCACACTCTCAGACAGTGCATTCCGTACCCTAACCACTCGCTGTGTGAATCTGTCTCCACCACACTCTCAGACAGTGCAATCCGTACCCTAACCACTCGCTGTGTGAATCTGTCTCCACCACACTCTCAGACAGTGCATTCCGTACCCTAACCACTCACTGTGTGAATCTGTCTCCACCACATCCTCAGACAGTGCATTCCGTACCCTAACCACTCACTGTGTGAATCTGTCTCCACCACACACTCAGACAGTGGATTCCAGATCCTAACCACTCGCTGTATGAATCTGTCTCCACCACACTCTCAGACAGTGCATTCCAGATCCTAACCACTCGCTGTGTGAATCTGACTCCACCACACTCTCAGACAGTGCAGTGTGTGAATCTGTCTCCATCACACCCTCAGACAGTGCATTCCAGATCCTAACCACTCACTGTGTGAATCTGACTCCACCACACTCTCAGACAGTGCATTCCGCATCCTAACCACCCGCCGTGTGAATCTGTCTCCACCACATTCTCAGACAGTGCATTCCAGATCCTAACCACTCGCTGTGTGAATCTGTCTCCACCACATCCTCAGACAGTGCATTCCAGATCCTAACCACCCGCTGTGTGAATCTGTCTCCACCACACCCTCAGACAGTGCATTCCATACCCTAACCACTGGCTGTGTGAATCTGTCTCCACCACACCCTCAGACAGTGCATTCCATACCCTAACCACCTGCTGTGTGAATCTGTCTCCACCACATGCTCAGACAGTGGATTCCACACCCTAACCACTTGCTATATGAATCTATCTCCATCACACGCTCAGACAGTGCATTCCGTACCCTAACCACTCGCTGTGTGAATCTGTCTCTACCACACTCTCAGACAGTGCATTCCGTACCCTAACCACTCACTGTGTGAATCTGTCTCCACCACACTCTCAGACAGTGCATTCCGTACCCTAACCACTCACTGTGTGAATCTGTCTCCACCACATCCTCAGACAGTGCATTCCACACCCTAACCACTCGCTGTGTGAATCTGTCTCCACCACACTCTCAGACAGTGCATTCCGTACCCTAACTACTCACTGTGTGAATCTGTCTCCACCACACACTCAGACAGTGGATTCCAGATCCTAACCACTCGCTGTATGAATCTGTCTCCACCACACTCTCAGACAGTGCATTCCGTACCCTAACTACTCACTGTGTGAATCTGTCTCCACCACACACTCAGACAGTGGATTCCAGATCCTAACCACTCGCTGTATGAATCTGTCTCCACCACACTCTCAGACAGTGCATTCCAGATCCTAACCACTCGCTGTGTGAATCTGACTCCACCACACTCTCAGACAGTGCAGTGTGTGAATCTGTCTCCATCACACCCTCAGACAGTGCATTCCAGATCTTAACCACTCGCTGTGTGAATCTGACTCCACCACACTCTCAGACAGTGCATTCCGCATCCTAACCACCCGCCGTGTGAATCTGTCTCCACCACATCCTCAGACAGTGCATTCCAGATCCTAACCACCCGCTGTGTGAATCTGTCTCCACCACACCCTCAGACAGCGCATTCCATACCCTAACCACCCGCTGTGTGAATCTGTCTCCACCACACCCTCAGACAGTGCATTCCATACCCTAACCACTCGCTGTGTGAATCTGTCTCCACCACATGCTCAGACAGTGGATTCCACACCCTAACCACTTGCTATATGAATCTATCTCCATCACACTCTCAGATAGTGCATTCCGTACCCTAACCACTCACTGTGTGAATCTGTCTCCACCACACTCTCAGACAGTGCATTCCGTACCCTAACCACTCACTGTGTGAATCTGTCTCCACCACATCCTCAGACAGTGCATTCCGCACCCTAACCACTCGCTGTGTGAATCTGTCTCCACCACATCCTCAGACAGTGCATTCCGTACCCTAACCACTCACTGTGTGAATCTGTCTCCACCTCACACTCAGACAGTGGATTCCAGATCCTAACCACTCGCTGTATGAATCTGTCTCCACCACACTCTCAGACAGTGCATTCCAGATCCTAACCACTCGCTGTGTGAATCTGACTCCACCACACTCTCAGACAGTGCAGTGTGTGAATCTGTCTCCACCACACCCTCAGACAGTGCATTCCAGATCCTAACCACTCACTGTGTGAATCTGACTCCACCACACTCTCAGACAGTGCATTCCGCATCCTAACCACTCGCTGTGTGAATCTGTCTCCACCACATCCTCAGACAGTGCATTCCAGATCCTAACCACTGGCTGTGTGAATCTGTCTCCACCACACCCTCAGACAGTGCATTCCATACCCTAACCACTCACTGTGTGAATCTGTCTCCACCACACTCTCAGACAGTGCATTCCATACCCTAACCACTCGCTGTGTGAATCTGTCTCCACCACACGCTCAGACAGTGCATTCCAGATCCTAACCACTCACTGTGTGAATCTGTCTCCACCACACCCTCAGACAGTGCATTCCATACCCTAACCACTCACTGTGTGAATCTGTCTCCACCACACCTTCAGACTGTGCATTCCATACCCTAACCACCCGCTGTGTGAATCTGTCTCCACCACACACTCAGGCAGTGGATTCCAGATCCTAACTGCGTGAAAGATTTCCTCATATCGCCATTGCTTCTTTATCTGTGCCCTTTCATCCTCAAAAATAGTCCCAACTTCTCCAATCTGACAGTGACTGGAAAAGGTTCCTCATGGTCAGTGTGACAAGAAAAGAAAAAAAATCATAGAATTCCTACAGTTGCCATTCAGCCCATCGAGCCTGTGCCGACCACAATTTCACCCAGACCCTATCCCCATAACCCCACATATTAGCCCTGCTAGTCCCCCTGACAATAAAGAGTAATCTAACATGACCAATCAACCTAATTTGCACATCTTTGGACTTTGGGAGGAAACTGGAGCACCCAAAGGAAACCCACGTAGACATGGGGAGAATGTGCAGACTTCACACAGACAGTGACTCAAGGCTGGAATTGAACCCGGGTTCCTGTGAGAACATAAAAACATAAGAACTAGGAGCAGGAGTGGGCAATCTGGCCCCTCGAGCCTGCTCCGCCATTCAATAAGGTCATGGCTGATCTTTACGTGGACTCAGCTCCACTTACCCACCCGCTCACCATAACCCTTCATTCCTTTACTGTTCAAAAATCTATCCTGGTGACTGGTTGTTCAGCATTGCAGTTTGAGTTCCCTCACACCACCATCCCTCTCCTAATCCTGATGGGAATTAGGCGGGAAAACACCCCAGGTTAATGGGATCATTGTAAAACCCTGGCCGATTGTCTCAGGAAGTTCCCAGATGGTCCGAGATTTCATTTAATTCATTCAAGGGCGACGGGCTTCACTGGAAAGGCCAGTATTGATCTTGTGTGAACTCACAGACTGTTGAGGTCCATTTTGATCATCTTCCTGCACTGACACCTGAACAGGCCGGTGAATGGTCAATGTCGAGGATGTGAGGAGAGATTCAACAACCACAGCAGTTTATCAAACAGAATAAACTGTCCCAGCGAGAGAAAAACAAACTTGCATTATCCTTCACAACTTCAGGAAGGTTCCACTATAGCCAATGAAATGTGATCCCGGTTGTAACATCAGAAACATGGCAGCAATTTGTGCACAGCAAGATCCCACAAAAAAAAACGTTGCCGTAACCAACCAGAAAGCCTGCTTGAGTGATTTTGGTTGTTGGAAAGATATCGGCCAGGTTATGAGGGGAATTCCACTGTACATGAAGCTAAAGCGGGTGTCTTACACCCTCTGAAGAGAGCGCAGTCTGGATTTTGGTTTAATGTCTGATTGGAAAAGCAGTGTCTCTGACAGTGCAGCACTCCCTCAGTCCTGCACCGGACTGGATTTTACAGCTAAGTCTCTGGACTGGGATTTGATTCCACAACCTTCTGACTCAGATCTTGCTGAACAACAACTTGACACCAAGACACTGAGCGGCAGCTGAGAACTCGGAGCAGAGAGGTTCCATGTTCAGTCCCGCTGTGCTCCGAGATATCTCACCTCAATCTGGATAATACTGGGAACATTTCAATTATTTAATGTGTGGCTGGGCCGGGGGGTGGGGGGTGGGGTGGGGGGGGGGGGGTGGGGGGGGGAGGTGTTGGGTAGATGCGTTAGGGTCCTGTCTTGACATCTGGGAGCATTCTAGCCACCCCAACAGGGAAATAAGCCCGCGTTGGAACAACAGTTAAGCCATGCCGCCTCTGCAGTTGAATAGCACATGAATGCTGCCGGTCTGGGCGTGATGTGGAGGTGCCGGCGTTGGACTGGGGTGGGCACAGGAAGAAATTTCACAACACCAGGTTAAAGTCCAACAGGTTCATTTGGAATCACGGGCTCTGGGCGCGCTGACCCTTCATCAGGTGGGGTTCACCAAATAAACCTGTTGGGCTTTAGCCCGGCATTGTGAGACTCCTTACTGAGTCTGGGCGTAGACGAAGGATGGGTGAGACACTTTCAAAAAGGGAAGGAGGGGCTGAAATTGGAAGCGACAAGTGGGAGAAGTTTTAGTTTGCAATTGTATTGCATCACCGTGTGTTTAACAGTCGACCCTGGGCCTGCCTGTTATGCAATATTGAGCCAAACAGGTTATTTATATAGCAGGAAACCAGTCTATTTAATGTTCACCAGTGAGATCGCACAGTAATACACAATTAGTCACTTATGGACGTTTAATTTACTCCAAGATTTTTATAGCCTGTTTCACTCAGTCATGGGCTTGATGGTCAAAGGTGAACTTGAGAGTGTTATAAAAGCTGTCAGGAGATTTACAACCCAGGGAAACCCCGCTCTCTCTGGCTGCAGGAGGCAAATTCCTGCCTGCTTCATTGTCAGGGAATGAGATGTTAGGGAAAACACTTCATTGAAGGTGTTGGAAGATGCCGGAGACAGCGGGAGAAAGAGACTTTGGTATCATTCTCTTCACAGAAAGTACCGGGCTGTGTAGTACAGAGGGAGTGCAGCACCGTTGTAACAACAGTACGTCTTTCTCTCTCCACTTTCAGATCAGAGACAATTTGGAGGATTCTCCCCCTTTCCCATCCTGCTGTCAAATGCTAACAGCCTGCTTCTTCAGGTCAGTTGCAAAGAAATTTCTATAGCGCCTTTTCTGACCTCGGGATGCTCTAAGGGATGCTCCTTTTGAATAATTGTTACCTGGGAGTGAATCACTGCAAATTCAACACCTGAACAAAAAATAGGAACTCACTTCATAGAATCCATACACTGAAGAAGGCTGTTCGGCCCATCAAGTCTACACCAACTCTCCGAAAGAGCTTCCCACCCAGGCCCTCTCCCTTGCCCAATCCCTGTAACCCCACCTATTTACCACGGCTAATCCACCTAACCCACACTTTGGAGTGTGGGAGGAAACCAGAGCACCCGGAGGAAACCCACACAGACATGGGGAGAATGTACAAACACAGTGACGTGTGGCTGGACGTGTGTTCAGGAGTTGTGAGACAGCTACCCACTGTGACACCATGCTACACAATCCAAATAAGATTTATTTTGTCACAAGTTTTACTTAAAACACTTTGGTGCATTGAAATACAGCAAGAAAAGATCTTGGATTTATATTTTTTTAATTCATTCACTGGCTGGGCCAGCATTAATTGGCCATCGCTAGTTGCCCCTTGCGAAGGTGGTGATGAGCTGTGTTCTTGAATCGCTGCAGTCCATGTGCTATGGAATGACCCACCATGGCCTTAGGGATGGAATTCCAGGATTTTGACCCAGTGACTGTGAAGGAGTCTCATCACAGAACATTTCACAATGAAGTGTAGTCAGTATTGTGATCTGAAAGATGCACCTCTGACAGTGCAGCACTGGCTCAGTTGGTCTAGATGTTTTCCTACCCTCTCATTGGATGAATGTTCTGCTGGGTTATATATCTATGTAGTGTTGAAGCTGATTTGTTATTATCCTGACTGTTTGCCGTGCCTCGAGTATTCTTGACAAATTTTGAAATTTTATCCTGGATTCCAATATCCAACTCATTTATACATTCAGAAAAATCAGTGAAACGAGTACTTACCCTCGGGGAATCAGCCACCCTCCAGTCTGAAGCACAATTATTTACCTTGACACAATACATTCTTCCCAAAGCCAAATTATCATTCAAGCCAACACTGACCCTCCTGTCCCACAAACCTCAGTTATATTAACCAGCTTTTCATCTGGGACTTTGGACAAACTTTGGATAAACACCCCATCCACTGCATCCTTCCATCAGCAGCTTTATTATTTAATCAAAAGTTAATTTTGATTAATTAAGCACATTAATGAAGCCTTTTACAATTCAGTGCTGCTTCTCAATAAACTCAAACCTCTCCAGACTCCAGCTGATGTTTCCCCCTGCCTGTTATTTCTGAAACCTTGCCCCTCACCGATGTTAAACTGACCAGTTTGTCGTGGCTACCAATTAGTCCTCTTCCAATTTAGAAGTTCTACTTTAGATTATTCCTCGATCCTCTACATTGCTGACTTACCCGGGTTCGATTCCCAACTTGGGTCACTGCCTGTGTGGAGTCTGCACATTCTCCCCGTGTCTGCGTGGGTTTCCTCCGGGTGCTCTGGTTTCCTACCACAGGCCAAAAGACATGCCAGTTAGGTGCTAAATTCTTCCTCAGTGTACCCGAACAGCCGCCGGAGTGTGGCCACTAGGGGATTATCACAAAAAACTTCATTGCAGTGTAAATGTAAGCCTACTTGTGGCACTAATAACTAAATAAACAAACAAACTTTAATCTGATAGAGACCTTGAAATAATGAAGCAATTTGATAGGGTTGGTCTGCACCAGAGGTTTCCATTTGTGGGAGAATCCAAACCAAGGGCTGTAAATATCAGATGGTCAGTAACAATTCCAATTGGGAATACAGGAGAACTCTTCACCCAGAGAGTGGTTAGAATAAGGAAGGTTATATAGTTTCTGCGAGGAGGGGGTTTATTTCATGCAGCCTCGAGTTCCCTTCTCACAACCCATCCATTAATAGAAAGGTGTTTCTGATTTTAATTCCCCTTTATGAGGGGTGGTGCATTTCCAAACTCCCTGTGGTTGTGCCACAATCCAATTTCTATTAATAACCAAAGGGCCCGTTTGCGCTGTGGTGTTCTAACCCAGTAAAAAGTCTGACAACACCAGGTTTTAGTCCAACCTATTTATTTGATAATATACTCGCAAGCTTTCGGGTTAGCCCCTTCGTCAGGTGAATGGAGAGTTCTGGCCTCAGACAGAGCATATAAAGCACAGACAGTTTAGAGATTACTGATTAGAATGCGAATCCTTACACCTAACCTGCTGTTCAAGACCTGAAGTGGCTGATAATGTGAGTGGAAGGAGCACTGATCACAGGTTAAAGAGATGTGTATTGTCTCCAGACAGTACAGTAAGTGAGGTTTTGCAAACCCAGGCAAGTCACGGGGGTTACAGATAGTGCGACATGAACCCAAGATCCCTGTTGAGACCGTCCTCATGTGTGCGGAACTTGGCTATCAGTCAACAGAGATCTTGGGTTCATGTCGCACTATCTGTAACCCCCGTGACTTGCCTGGGTTTGCAAAACCTCACTTACTGTACTGTCTGGAGACAATACACATCTCTTTAAACTGTGATCAGTGCTCCTTCCACTCACATTATCAGCCACTTCAGGTCTTGAACAGCAGGTTAGGTGTAAGGATTCGCATTCTAATCAGTAATCTCTAAACTGTCTGTGCTTTATATGCTCTGTCTGAGGCCAGAACTCTCCATTCACCTGACGAAGGGGCTAACCCGAAAGCTTGCGAGTATATTATCAAATAAATAGGTTGGACTAAAACCTGGTGTTGTCAGACTTTTTACTGTGTTTACACCAGTCCAACGCCGGCATATCCACATGTTCTAACCCCACAGCAAACTCGAGAGGAGGATAGTAATGTGGCCTCCTTTTCATTTATGGTGGGATAGAGAAAGAAGGAAAGATTCACAGGGCAAAGGCCACCGAGAAAAGAACGACTGTTTCGTGTGAGTCCAGAATCCCAGAGCTCAGCAGGCTGAAGACTGATGCTGGATAATTCATTTTTCCAGGGGAGATGACCACAGAATGAGATAGGTACGTAGAGGTGAAATCATCTTGTAGGCGATGGACATTTAAAAGCTCCAGTTGAATCAGTGCGGATGGGGACTGGCGTCCAGTTGGGCTGAGCCCTTTCTCTGAGCTACTTCTTGCTCACATTTACCCTGGGGGAATTGATCATCCTCTATTTACCCTGATACAAAACATTCCGTCCCAAAGCCAATTTATTATCCAAGCTGACACTGATTCCCCCTATCCCATTAACCTCAATCTTATTAACCAGCTTTTTATGTGGTCCTTTGACAAACACTTTGTTAAGTCCATATAGACACCATCCACTGCATCCCTTCATCAACCAACTCTTTTATTTAATCATTGCAGTTCATTCAGGGAGTCTAATTTGCTGTGGTAACATATACTTTTACATGCATGGTGTAGTCTGGGCAGTGGGTAGCGATCATAGAATCCCTACAGTGCAGAAGGAGGCCATTTGGCCCATCCAGTCTTCACCAGCTCACTGATAGTGCATCTTACCCACTGCCCCTATCCCCATAATCTCACATATCTACCCTGCTAATCCCCCTAACCTGCACATCTTCAACACTGAGGGACAATTCAGCATGGCCAATCCACCTAACCCCCACATCTTTAGTCTGTGGGAGGAAACCGGAGCATCCGATGGGAACCCGTGCAAACACAGGAGAACATGCAAACTCCAGACAGAATTGAACGCAGGCCCCAGCACTGTGAGGCAGCAGTGCTGACCACTGAGCCATCGTGACACCCTGTGATGATGGAATTTACAACTTTCCATCCATCTCATGGAAGACCGTGCCGGGAATCTCTCCCACTCCTACTGCCTGCCGTTGGCATGTGTTGGAAGTGTTTTCAGGTTGATAATCAACTTGTTTGACCACGTTATAAACACACCTTTCTTGACTATCAAGTCTGGGGGTGGGACTTGAACCCGGAGATTCTGTCTCAGAGGCAGGGCCCTCTGTGACGGCAGATTTCCTTCCCTAAAAGACAATAATGAACCAGATGGGTTTTTAACCATTCCTGAGACTAGCTTTTGATTTCAGATTTATTAACTGAATTTAAATTCCATCAGCTACTGTGGTGAGATTTGAACCTGTGTCCCAGAACGTTAGCTGGGCTTTGGGATTGTTAGAGCAGTGGCATTACCACTACACCGCTAGCTACCTCCCCCCACCCTAGGACTTTGTATCCGATACACAATTCTGGGTTCAATATTATTAAAAAGGATATTATCATGATAGATTGAACAGGTTGGTGGGGGGGGTGGGGGGGAGTGACATTGGGAAAGTCATCTTCACTCAAAGGGGGGGTGGAAGCTTGGAACACTTTTCCACAACGGCAATGAACGCTGGATCAATTACTAAATGTACAACTGGGATTGAGGGATTTTTGTTACCCAGAGTTACTAAGGGATATGGGGCCAAAGGGAGTGTATGGTGACTCTACACAGATCAGCCATGAATAGAATTGCAGAACAGGCTCAAGGAGCTGAATGGTCTGCTCCTGTTGCAATGTTCACGGAAACATCTTTCTCCAAGAGAGTGTTGAGAATGTGGAACTCAGTCCCCCAAGGCATTGTTGAGGTGGATACCGTAGATATATTTATGGGGACGTTAGATGCGAGTAAGAAAGGAATTGAAGGACTTGCCTACAAGCTGAGATGCAGCAGCCTGGGACAAGGCTGGTGTGGAGCTAACAGTGACCAGTTGGTCTGAGTGTCCCGCCTGTGTGCTACAAGTTTGACGTAGCTGGAAAGAATGAACCAGGAGCTGGAAGGCTGGCTGCTGTTCCTTTATGGCGGTTTTGATTTGTAGATGGATTTGATTTGGAGCTCAGCTTGACAGATACACAAGCCAGAGGCCACCCTTCCAAAGTCAGTGTTAATATCAATGCAGAATGAGCCCACTCACTGGATATTTCACACAGTTTACAATTCCTCCTTGGTCAGACACTGGATATGATACCTGACTGTAAAACTCAGCAAAATTTAGAGTCACCTAAAGAAACAGAATTAAATACATATCTGGACAGGATCACATTAGTCCTTTATTGCGTCTTCACCTCTGACTTAAATCATAGGTAACTACAGTTTCTCATGAGGGCGAAATGAATCTGTCTGATTTGGAATTGGCTGCACACAGTCCCTTCTGTAGCCACTGTGTTCTTGCGTCAACATCAAAGATATTTTACAATGCTGGGAGGAGACGCAGAAATTCACAAACCAAGAAAGCCGGCAACAGAGAGCGAGAACAGAGAGAGAGGGAGAGAGAAACTGAGAAACCGAGAAGAGTTAAGAGACTGGGGAATAGTGCTCGGGATCATTCTCCTTGGGAGTGCAGCTGAGGAGAGCTGCAAGAATGATTCCCAGCAGTGGTTAGCACTGCTGCCTCATAACACCAGGGTTCGATTCCCGGCTTAGGTCACTGACTGTGTGGAGTCTGCATGCTCTCCCCGTGTCTGTGTGGGTTTCCTCTGGGTGCTCCGGTTTCCTCCCGCAGTCTGAAAGATGTGCTGGTTAGGGTGCATTGCCCGTGCTAAATTCTCCCTCAGTGTAACCCGAACAGGTGCCAGGTTGTGGCAACTAGAGGATTTTCACTGTAACTTCACGTGAACCTACTTGTGAGATTAATAAATAAACTTTAATTTGTTTCACAAATAACCAGGATTATGGAGCAGGAAACATTTAGAGGTAATCTGACAGAGATCTATAAAAGAGTTAAAGGGTTACTGTCCCTGTTAATACAATCTACCTCTCTCCAACATTCACTGGCATTGCTCTTTGCTGACTCCCTCATCATCAACATCCTGAGCGTTACCAGAATCTGAACATCCAGCCGTACAAACTCCTGACTCCCCAGAGCCTGTCCATCTACAAGGCATAAATCAGGAATGTAATGGAATTGTCTCCACTTGCTGGATGGGTGCAGCTTCAACAACACTCCAGAAGCTTGACACCATCCAGGACAAAGCAGCCCATTTGATTGGCACCCCATCCACCACCTTCAACATACATTCCCTCCATCGCTGGCAGCCGTGTGTACCATCTACAGGATGTACTGCAGCAACTCACTACGGCTCTTTCAATAGCACCTCGTAAAACCACAACCTTTGCTGCTCGAAGTACAAGAAGTCTCACAACAGCAGGTTAAAGTCCAACAGGTTTATTTGGAATCACGTGCTTTTGGAGCACTGCCCCTTCATCAGGTGCATGGAGAGATACTTGTTGGACTTTAACCTGGTGTTGTGAGACTTCTTACTGTGTCCACCCCAGTCCGACACTGACATCTCCGCATCATAAAAATACAAGAGGAAGCAGGTGCAGAGAGACCACAAAGTACAAGTTCTCCGAGTCACACACTAACCTGACTTGAAAATGTGTTTCCATTCCTTCACTGTCCTTGGGTCTAAATCCTAGAACCCCCTTACCAAAAGCCCTGTATGATGCTGTGTCTGTCACAGTGTGGGGCAGTTTGGTGGATCAGGAGCTGTTCTCCTGTTTGTCAATTTTGTACGTTTATAACAGGGGTTACCAAAACGACTGGGAAACGTGAAGTATCAAAGACACTGAGAAACAGTTTCCAGCTGTTATTTTTTAATTGTCATCCAAACTTCCAGTAACGGCTTCTCTCCATATCACCACCTCCCTCCCTATAAATCTACATCTCTCCTTAACTGACCAATCACAGCCTTGGAGCTCTTATCCAGCTGTCCTGAGATCTCTGGAAAGAGTGTTCCCCATTCCCTCTCTCTCCCTCCCTCTCTCCCTCTCTATCTCTCCCTCCCTCCCTCTCTCTCTCTCTCTACCCCCAACAGGATCCTCCAATCCAAGGTCTAAAGATTCCATCTGCATTGTGGACTTTTCTGTTTGAAAGAGCTTTGTTCCATCCTCCCTAAAATCTGCTTTCAGGACCTCATCCCTCTTGTTACCTGTGTCAGTTGTACCAATGTGGATCATGAGCTCTGGCAGTTCACCCTCTTCCAGAAGAATATCCTGCAGAATCTCCGTTACATCTTTGACCCCGGCAGCAGGAACGTAGCATCCCATTTTGGAGTCACATTTAATCCAGTAGAAATGTCTGCCTGATCCCTTGGCTATCAAATCCATGGTCATTACTGACCTCCTAGTCTTCCACCTCTCACCCTGTGCAACAGAGCCACCCGTGGTGCCATGGACTTTGTCTTGAGAAACTATAGCCCTCACCAGTATACAAAATGGAAGCTGATGGACTCCGGGGACTCCTGCACGACCTGTCTGGTTCTCTAAGACTGCTTGATGGTCATCTATTTCCTCTCTGTTTCTGAGCTCCTAACCACCTTCCTAAATGTGCTATCCACGTTGGTTTCTGCCTCACTAGTAAATAAGTTTATTTATTAATCACAAGTAGGCATACATGAACGCTGCAGTGAAGTTACTGTGAAAATCCCCATGTCGCCACACTCCGGCACCTGTTCGGGTAGACTGAGGGAAAATTTAGCACAGCCACTGTACCTAACCAGCATGTCTTTCAGACTGTGGCAGGAAACCGGAGCACCCAGAGGAAATCCTGCAGGCACGGGGAGAACATGTAAACTCTACACAGACATTGACCCAAGCCAGGAATTGAACCCAGGTCCCTGGCGCTGTGAGGCAGCAGTGTTAACCACTGTGCCACCGGGCACCACAGTGACTCCAGATCACTCAAGTTCTGAAAATCAGAGTTCAGCCTTCTGCAGCTGGTGAGAATTCCTGCAGGTTCATTTTTCCAGAACACGTGCACGCCCTCGACTTCCCACATACCACAGGATGCACATTGCACTCCACTGTAATTTTAAACCTATTTATTACAATGAGGATAAAGAGAACAATTTACCAGTTACTCACCAATCAGCTTCTTCTCCTGTAACACAGTAACAGCCAGCTATTGGAGACTGAAAGGGGGAGAAAAAGAAAGGAGTTCCTCCCTTCCAAATTCCCTCACTCAAAAAACTCGCAGCTCGACACTCTGCACTCAAGCCTACACTCAGAGCAGACTTATGGGCAGGGAGGTGAAATTGTCACGAGACACCCAGGTCAGTGCTCTGGGGACCCAGGTGCAAATCCCTCCAATGCAGATGGTGAAATTTGAATTCAATCTGGAGTTAAAAGTCGAATGATGACCATGAAACCATCGCCGATTGTTGTAAAAACTCCTCTGGATTACCAACGTTCTTTAGTGGAGGAAATCTGCTGTGCAAACCTGACCTGGCCTACATGGGACTCCAGACCCACAACAATCTGGTTGACTCTTAATTGCCCCCTCAAGGGGCAGTAAAGGGATGGGCAATAGACGTTGGCCCAATCAGTGACGCCCAGATCCCATGAACGAATAAAAAATTTCAAACAGCGCGGAAGATTTCCTGCTTTTATACTTTATAAAACACAGACTCCCAGTTACCTAACCAGCTGCTCTCGGGGAGATCTTGTCTTGCCCTGTGACACGACTGGAATAGAATTTAAATTCTTTTAACTTAAAGAGTGATGTTTAGTAAATTGCTAAACTAAAAGAAGTAGTCAGGGTAAGTTAGGCTTCAGCTGGAGATTAAACATCAAAAGCTTCCTCACTCACCAGCTCCCAACGCAGATAATTGTCATTTAATTTGTGGGATCTTCCTGTGCGCAGGGCGGCCACCATGTTTCCTACGTTACGACGGCGGCCAATTTTCCAAAGTATCCCCTGACTGTAAAGTGCTGCGGGTCCGTCAAGAGGGAGTGAAAAGAACCTCTTTGTTCCGGCCTGAATTTGCATCCGGAAGATGGAATGCTGGTGTTTATCGGGCTTTGTGGACACGTTCCAGTTTGTCAGCCTCTCGCTCTCACTCCCTGGGCTCTCACGGGCAAGGCCCTGATGTCAGTGAGCTGACAGTGAAGCTGGGCTTGGCTGACTTCTCGAACCACAGGCTGAATGCCTCTCCACGGCTAATGAGTGAGAGATGCTTTTAATACTGCGTTTACATATCAAAAGGCTGCTGAGCAATTTCTGTCAGAGTTATACATGAAGTTAAACATCAGCTGTAATTTCTTTAAACACTAGTTGCAGGGAGGAAAGTCTGAAATGGGTCTTGTCTGATTTATCAGACTGCTGTTAGCGCTGGACACAAAAGTGTCACTCACTCCAGCGTTCGAACTTGACAATAAAATTATATGACTTCTATCCCCTCCCCCCGACCCCGGCTTAGTTTTATATGAACAGCAGGAGGCCATTCAGCCCACTGAGCCTTCCCTGCCATTCAGTCAGATCAGCATCTCAAACCCCATTAGCCCGCCCCTCGCTTAATATCCTCGCCCAACGTAGACCTTCCCATTCGGCTCTGACAAAGACTCGTCTGCGCTCGAAAGGTCAGCTCTTTTCTCTCCTTCCCGATGCTGCCGGACCAGCTGAGACTCTCCAGCGTTTTCCCCTTTCAGTTTCAGATTCCAGAGTCCGCAGTAATTTGCTGTGCTGTATCTACCCATTTCAGAGCCGGGAGCTCTGAATACCCTCCAGCCTTTTAGGGGAGAGAGGCTCAAATTTCAGCTTCTGAGGGAGTTCTTTTTTTTCTAATTTCCCTCCTGAATGGTCTCGCCCTGATTTGAAGGTTGTGTTGCCTTATTCCTGTCTCCCTCCCTCCCACTGCAAGCTTTGTCTCCATCTGTTACGTACGAGGCTCTCCAATTTCCTCGCTCACCTTCCTGAGTTTCCCTGAACGACAGCCTGTCCTTTCCCCTGACACTTGCCGATGCACAGTGACGGCTGTGTGCACCACCAGCAAGTGGCAGGAAAAGGGAGTTTTATTATTCCTTGTATTTGGAATACCACTGTCAGATTGTATATACTGGAAGACAAGCTGTTGTGACTGGTTCAATGGGATTAGGGGCAGAGAGTCTGCAAAGGATCATTAGGAAAGTTGTGAATGGTGCACTGCTGATGGACTGAGAGTGGCAGGAGAACTGAGGGAAAAATTTACAGAAAGCACAGGGAAAAGGGGTGAAGCTGCTGCTGTATTTCGAAAGGAACATTCAAGTGGAAGATTGAAACAGGCGAGGAACAACAGGGTAAATTCACTTTTAAAATATAGAAGCTATAAAATAATTTTAAAAATGGATGACCAATTCTGGCAAAAAAACAGAACTTCAAAACGATTGATGGAAACATGGAAGGGCGAGGTCAAAGGGGAAGGACGGATTAAATAAAACACTGAAGGCTGTGTGTTGACGTGAGTTGTTGGTGAGATCTTAAGGGAGATATTGGTGTTTGCTGCTGGTGTCAATATTTGCAAAATCCCACGTAAGACCCATAAGGGGAATCTCACAGTGAGATCTCACAGGACGATCGTCAGCGACCCTCCGTCAGTGATGGGAAACGGTTCATGCCCAGAAAGACTGCGAACCTCATTCAGATCCATAACCATGTGAGAGGCAGGATTCCAATCCGTATCGCCCACCCCAACCCCCCCCCCCCGAGGTATGGAAATCCCCGCTTGCCAATGAAACAGCACGTTGGTGAGGATTGAAACAGGTCTGGTGCAATGTGAATCAGGCAAAGGGACCATACCGGGGGGGGCAAAAATAAGTACAGCCCCCAAGATGGAGTGGGACATGCCCAGCGGTGCCCCGACACAGAATACAGCACGCACCATGGCATGGTGCCAGATACATAACCATCAGGGCACCCTCTGGGGTGGTCCATGAAGGAGAAAGTTTTGCACATGGGAGGTGGGTGGGGGGATGGGTCCCATTTACACACCTGTAACTGATTCTCGCACACCTGTAACTGATTCTCGCACACCTGTAACTGATTCTCGCACACCTGTAACTGATTCTCACACACCTGTAACTGATTCTCACTCACCTGTAACTGATTCTCACACACCTGTAACTGATTCTCACTCACCTGTAACTGATTCTCACTCACCTGTAACTGATTCTCACTCACCTGTAACTGATTCTCACTCACACCTGTAACTGATTCTCGCACACCTGTATCTGATTCTCACACATCTGTATCTGATTCTCACACACCTGTAACTGATTCTCGCACACCTGTAACTGATTCTCGCACACCTGTAACTGATTCTCGCACACCTGTAACTGATTCTCACTCACCTGTAACTGATTCTCACTCACACCTGTAACTGATTCTCACACACCTGTATCTGATTCTCACACACCTGTATCTGATTCTCACTCACCTGTAACTGATTCTCGCACACCTGTAACTGATTCTCACTCACCTGTAACTGATTCTCACTCACACCTGTATCTGATTCTCACTCACCTGTATCTGATTCTCACACACCTGTAACTGATTCTCACTCACACCTGTATCTGATTCTCACACACCTGTATCTGATTCTCACACACCTGTAACTGATTCTCACACACCTGTAACTGATTCTCACACACCTGTAACTGATTCTCACTCACACCTGTAACTGATTCTCACACACCTGTAACTGATTCTCACACACCTGTAACTGATTCTCACTCACACCTGTATCTGATTCTCACTCACCTGTGACTGATTCTCACACACCTGTAACTGATTCTCACACACCTGTAACTGATTCTCACACACCTGTAACTGATTCTCACTCACACCTGTATCTGATTCTCACTCACCTGTATCTGATTCTCACACACCTGTAACTGATTCTCACACACCTGTAACTGATTCTCACACACCTGTATCTGATTCTCGCACACCTGTGTCTGATTCTCACACACCTGTAACTGATTCTCACTCACACCTGTATCTGATTCTCACTCACCTGTAACTGATTCTCACTCACACCTGTATCTGATTCTCACTCACCTGTAACTGATTCTCACTCACCTGTAACTGATTCTCACACACCTGTATCTGATTCTCACTCACCTGTATCTGATTCTCACTCACCTGTATCTGATTCTCACACACCTGTAACTGATTCTCACTCACACCTGTATCTGATTCTCACACACCTGTAACTGATTCTCGCACACCTGTAACTGATTCTCGCACACCTGTAACTGATTCTCACACACCTGTAACTGATTCTCACTCACCTGTATCTGATTCTCACACACCTGTAACTGATTCTCACACACCTGTAACTGATTCTCACTCACACCTGTATCTGATTCTCACTCACCTGTAACTGATTCTCACTCACACCTGTATCTGATTCTCACTCACCTGTATCTGATTCTCACACACCTGTAACTGATTCTCACACACCTGTATCTGATTCTCGCACACCTGTATCTGATTCTCACACACCTGTATCTGATTCTCACACACCTGTATCTGATTCTCACTCACCTGTATCTGATTCTCACACACCTGTATCTGATTCTCACACACCTGTATCTGATTCTCACACACCTGTAACTGATTCTCACACACCTGTAACTGATTCTCACTCACCTGTATCTGATTCTCACACACCTGTATCTGATTCTCACTCACCTGTAACTGATTCTCGCACACCTGTAACTGATTCTCACTCACCTGTAACTGATTCTCACTCACACCTGTATCTGATTCTCACTCACCTGTATCTGATTCTCACACACCTGTAACTGATTCTCACTCACACCTGTATCTGATTCTCACTCACCTGTATCTGATTCTCACACACCTGTAACTGATTCTCACACACCTGTATCTGATTCTCACACACCTGTAACTGATTCTCACTCACACCTGTATCTGATTCTCACTCACCTGTGACTGATTCTCACACACCTGTAACTGATTCTCACACACCTGTAACTGATTCTCACACACCTGTAACTGATTCTCACTCACACCTGTATCTGATTCTCACTCACCTGTATCTGATTCTCACACACCTGTAACTGATTCTCACACACCTGTAACTGATTCTCACACACCTGTAACTGATTCTCACTCACACCTGTATCTGATTCTCACTCACCAGTAGCTGATTCTCACTCACACCTGTATCTGATTCTCACTCACCTGTATCTGATTCTCACACACCTGTATCTGATTCTCACACACCTGTAACTGATTCTCACTCACACCTGTATCTGATTCTCACTCACCTGTATCTGATTCTCGCACACCTGTATCTGATTCTCACACACCTGTAACTGATTCTCACTCACACCTGTATCTGATTCTCATTCACCTGTAACTGATTCTCACTCACACCTGTATCTGATTCTCACTCACCTGTAACTGATTCTCACTCACCTGTAACTGATTCTCACACACCTGTATCTGATTCTCACTCACCTGTATCTGATTCTCACTCACCTGTATCTGATTCTCACACACCTGTAACTGATTCTCACTCACACCTGTATCTGATTCTCACACACCTGTAACTGATTCTCGCACACCTGTAACTGATTCTCGCACACCTGTAACTGATTCTCACTCACCTGTAACTGATTCTCACTCACCTGTATCTGATTCTCACACACCTGTAACTGATTCTCACACACCTGTAACTGATTCTCACTCACACCTGTATCTGATTCTCACTCACCTGTAACTGATTCTCACTCACACCTGTATCTGATTCTCACTCACCTGTATCTGATTCTCACGCACCTGTAACTGATTCTCACACACCTGTATCTGATTCTCGCACACCTGTATCTGATTCTCACACACCTGTAACTGATTCTCACACACCTGTAACTGATTCTCACTCACCTGTATCTGATTCTCACACACCTGTAACTGATTCTCACACACCTGTATCTGATTCTCGCACACCTGTATCTGATTCTCACACACCTGTAACTGATTCTCACACACCTGTAACTGATTCTCACTCACCTGTAACTGATTCTCACTCACACCTGTATCTGATTCTCACTCACCTGTATCTGATTCTCACACACCTGTAACTGATTCTCGCACACCTGTATCTGATTCTCACACACCTGTAACAGATTCTCGCACACCTGTAACTGATTCTCGCACACCTGTAACTGATTCTCGCACACCTGTAACTGATTCTCACACACCTGTAACTGATTCTCACTCACCTGTAACTGATTCTCACTCACCTGTATCTGATTCTCACACACCTGTAACTGATTCTCACACACCTGTAACTGATTCTCGCACACCTGTAACTGATTCTCACTCACCTGTAACTGATTCTCACTCACACCTGTAACTGAATTCTCACTCACCTGTATCTGATTCTCGCACACCTGTAACTGATTCTCGCACACCTGTAACTGATTCTCACACACCTGTAACTGATTCTCACACACCTGTAACTGATTCTCGCACACCTGTATCTGATTCTCACTCACCTGTATCTGATTCTCACTCACCTGTAACTGATTCTCACACACCTGTATCTGATTCTCACACACCTGTATCTGATTCTCACACACCTGTATCTGATTCTCACACACCTGTATCTGATTCTCGCACACCTGTATCTGATTCTCACACACCTGTAACTGATTCTCACACACCTGTAACTGATTCTCACACACCTGTAACTGATTCTCGCACACCTGTATCTGATTCTCACTCACCTGTATCTGATTCTCACTCACCTGTAACTGATTCTCACACACCTGTATCTGATTCTCACACACCTGTAACAGATTCTCGCACACCTGTAACTGATTCTCGCACACCTGTAACTGATTCTCGCACACCTGTATCTGATTCTCACACACCTGTAACTGATTCTCACTCACACCTGTAACTGATTCTCACACACCTGTAACTGATTCTCACACACCTGTAACTGATTCTCACTCACCTGTAACTGATTCTCGCACACCTGTAATTGATTCTCGCACACCTGTAACTGATTCTCACTCACACCTGTAACTGATTCTCACACACCTGTAACTGATTCTCGCACACCTGTAACTCATTCTCACACACCTGTAACTGATTCTCGCACACCTGTATCTGATTCTCGCACACCTGTAACTGATTCTCACACACCTGTAACTGATTCTCGCACTCCTGTAACTGATTCTCACACACCTGTAACCGATTCTCGCACACCTGTAACCGATTCTCGCACACCTGTAACTGATTCTCACACACCTGTAATTGATTCTCGCACACCTGTAACTGATTCTCACTCACACCTGTAACTGATTCTCACACACCTGTAACTGATTCTCGCACACCTGTAACTGATTCTCACACACCTGTAACTGATTCTCGCACACCTGTAACTGATTCTCACACACCTGTAACTGATTCTCACTCACCTGTATCTGATTCTCACACACCTGTAACTGATTCTCGCACACCTGTAACTGATTCTCACATACCTGTAACTGGTTCTCACATACCTGTAACTGATTCTCACACACCTGTAACTGATTCTCACACACCTGTAACTGATTCTCACTCACCTGTAACTGATTCTCACACACCTGTAACTGATTCTCACTCACCTGTATCTGATTCTCGCACACCTGTAACTGATTCTCGCACACCTGTAACTGATTCTCGCACACCTGTAACTGATTCTCGCACACCTGTATCTGATTCTCGCACACCTGTAACTGATTCTCGCACACCTGTAACTGATTCTCACACACCTGTAACTGATTCTCACACACCTGTAACTGATTCTCGCACACCTGTAACTGATTCTCGCACACCTGTAACTGATTCTCGCACACCTGTAACTGATTCTCGCACACCTGTAACTGATTCTCACTCACACCTGTAACTGATTCTCACACACCTGTAACTGATTCTCACACACCTGTAACTGATTCTCACTCACCTGTAACTGATTCTCACTCACCTGTAACTGATTCTCGCACACCTGTAACTGATTCTCGCACACCTGTAACTGATTCTCACACACCTGTAACTGATTCTCGCACACCTGTAACTGATTCTCACACACATGTAACTGATTCTCACACACCTGTAACTGATTCTCACACACCTGTAACTGATTCTCACACACCTGTAACTGATTCTTTCTAACCTGTAACCGATTCTCTCATACCTCTAACTGAGTCACTCACACACTTAAACGTATCCTCTCACATCTGTAATGGATTCCCTCTCACCAGTTGCTGATTCCCTCTCACCTGTGCCTCACTAATTTACCGCTGTTTCAGTTCCAAATAAGCAACATTTATCTTACTGACTTAACTGCCATTTACATGCAATTAGCAACCATAAATATCTTTGCTATAATAAGTGTAGACAGTCTTGAAGCCTTCAGAGCTAGATTACAGTCGGCAATCCTTTTAACTTCAACCCGGCTCCAGCTGGAAACTGAACTGCCTTTTATAAAAGCTTTTTCTCTCGGCACATAAACCACATCATCAAATGACCCTGTTGATTACTCTTATCAGCATCCCAAGGGAACTTAAATAAACAAAAGTCCTTCAACCCTACTTAACATAGCCACTTGCAATGCTAAAATGAGTAATTATCCTGCTCCCCCAGCATCTGAGTTGCATTTCCACCAGCCATGCCGACTGCCTGTAGCATAAAGCTGAATTTTAAACATTTCCCCATAAACACAAAATTATTACATATATTGCATGTATATATATAAATATATCTGCATCAATTGCACTACTATCATCACATTTATCCTAATTTTCTCTCTTTTACTGGTTTATCATGGAATCATACAGCGCGGAAGAGGCCTTTCGGTCCATCGAGTCTGCACACATGATCTCCAGCCTAATCCCATCTAACAGGACTTAGCCCATAGCCCGGAAAGTTATAATGTGCCAAGTGCTCATTCTTTTTAAAGGATGTGAGGCAACCCACCTCTACCACTCTTCCCGGCACTGCGTTCCAGACCATCACCGTCTTCTGGGTAAAAAAAGGTTCAAGGTGAGGAGAAGGACATTTAGGAGGGATTTGAGGAAAATCTATGTCCCCTGGTGACAGACCCTTCAATTAAGAGGAACAGTTGCTCCTTATCCACTCTGTCCGTGTCCCTCATAATCCTGTACTCCTCGATCAGGTCACCCCTCAGCCTTCTCTGCTCCAACAACCCAAGCCTATCCAACCTCTCTTCATAACTTCAATGCTCCATCCCAGGCAGCGTCCTGGTGAATCTCCTCCGCACCCCGTCCAGTGCGATCACATCTTTCTGATAATGTGGTGACCAGAACTGCACCCAGTGCTCCAGCTGTGGTCTCACCAATCGTTCTATACAACTCCAGTGTGACTCCCCTACTTCTGTAATCCATCCCCGATTGATAAAGGTGAGTGTCCCTTTTTCACATTATTAACATGTTCTTCTGCCTTCAGACATCAATGGAAAATTATTTTCTATCTCTCTTTCCTTCACTTTCAATCCTATATCTGTCTCCCTCACAGGACATTATTGCTCCACGTGAATGAGGCAGTCGTCCTCCCAACTCTTCCATACGGCTGAGAAATTTGGACAATGCACAGACGCCACCTCAAGGCCCCAGAGGGGTATCATGAACGCTGAGACAGAGGCCGGGATTTTACGACTTTGCTCGGGTGAGGCGGTAAAATTCCAGCCAGATTCTCTGCATTAGCTATGGGACTGGCATACTAACATCAACATCTTAAAGGAGCCAAGAGTACCAGCATCAAGGCCCATGATCATCTCTGGTGGGCCAGCCACACGCTCAAGATGTCAAAGTCCCGACTGCCAAAGCAAATCTCTTTGCCCAGCTCAGGGACGGCTCCCAAGCAAGAGGAGGACAAAGGAAACTCTTCAAAGACTCCCTGAAGACTTACCTCAAGAAATGTAACATGGATGTCAATGCTTGGGAGACCCTCACTCAGAGGAGACCTACTTGGAGGAACATCCTGATTGAAGGGGCACAATTCTTCGAGGACACCTGACAGCAAAGGAGGAGGGAAAGGAACCTAAGACAGGAATATCAACAATCTGGAGCCCAAGGACCGAACCCAGCTGTGTGGCCGAAGATGCGGATTTAGGATCGGGTTCATCAGCAGGGACCCACAGAACTCATGACAGTAACACAGAGTTTCTTAGATGGTTAAAGCACACTGGTTAATGAGTGATCGCTGAAGAAGGAGAAGACTGCTCTTGACCAGCGAGTCCACCTGAATATTCGAGTTTTTGCAGCTTCACTCCCTCAGTACTGCACTGTCACATCAGCCTGGATTATATGTTTATGATGTGGAGATGCCGGACTGGGCTGGGCACAGTAAGAAGTCTCACAACAGGTTAAAGTCCAACAGGCTTATTTGGCAGCACGAGCTTTCAGAGCGCTGCTCCTTCATCAGGTAAGTGGGAGTTCTGTTCACAAACAGGGCATATAAAGACACAAACTCAACTTACAAAATAATGGTTGGAATGCGAGTCTTTACAGGTAATCAAGTCTTAAAGGTACACAGAATGTGAGTGGAGAGAGGATTAAACACAGGTTAAAGAGATGTGTATTGGCTTCAGACAGGACAGTTAGTGAGATTTTGCAAGCTCAGGCAAGTCGTGGGGTTTACAGATAGTGTGACATGAACCCAAGATCCCTGTTGAGGCCATCCTCGTGTGCGGAACTTGGCTATCAGTCTCTGCTCAGCAACTCTGCGCTGTTGTGCGTCGTGAAGGCCGCCTTGGAGAATGCTTACCCGAAGGTCAGAGACCGAATGCCCGCGATCGCTGAAGTGTTCGCCAACAGGAAGGGAACAGTCTTGCCTGGTGATTGTTGAGCGATGTTCATTCATCCGTTGTCATAGCACCTGCATGGTCTCCCCAATGTACCATGCTTCAAGACATCCTTTCCTGCAGCGTATTAGGTAGACAATGTTGGCCGAGTTACAAGAGTATTTACCGTGTACCTGGTGGATGGTATTCTCATGTGAGATGATTCACGACACTACGGACTTCCTACTGAAACTCAGCACACATGGAGCAGTTGAACCAGGGACACTCCTCGTCACAATGGATATCTCGGCGCTCTACACCAACATACCCTACAATGATGGCATTGCTGTGACTGCCTCAGTACTCAACACCCACAACTGCCAATCCCCAGGTACAATTCTACAACTCATCCACTTTATCCTGGACCACAATGTCTTCACCTTCAACAACCAGTTTTTCATCCAGACACACGGAACAGCCATGGGGACCAAATTTGCACCTCAAAATGCCAACATCTTCATGCACAGGTTCGAACAAAACCTCTTCACTGCACAGGACTTTCAACCGATGCTGTACACTAGATACATCGATGACATTTTCTTCCTTTGGACTCATGGTGAACAATCACTGAAACAACTATATGATGATATCAACAAATTCCACCCCACCATCAGACTCACCATGGACTATTCCCCAGAATCAGTTGCATTCTTGGACACACGCATCTCCATTAAGGACGGTCACCTCAGCACCTCACTGTACCGCAAGCCCACAGACAATCTCACAATGCTCCACTTCTCCAGTTTCCACCCTAAACATGTTAAAGAAGCCATCCCCTATGGACAAGCCCTCCGTATACACAGGATTTGCTCAGATGAGGAGGATCGTGACAGACACCTCCAGACACTGAAAGATGCCCTCATAAAAACAGGATATGGTGCTCAACTCATCGATCGACAGTTCCGCCACAGCGAAAAACCACACCGACCTCCTCAGGAGACAAACACAGGATACGGTGGACAGAGTACCCTTCGTTGTCCAGTACTTCCCTGGAGCGGAGAAGCTACGACATCTTCTCCGGACCCTTCACCATGTCATTGATAAAGTCGAACATCTCACCAAGACGACCCCCACACCCCCACTTCTTGCCTTCAAACAACCGCACAACCTCAAACAGACCATTGCATGCTGCAAACTACCCAGCCTTCAGGAGAACAGTGACCATGACACCACACAACCCTGCCACAGCAACCTCTGCAAGGCATGCCGGATTATCAATACAGATGCCACCATCTCACGTGAGAACACCATCCATCAGGTACTCAGTAAATACTCTTGCAACTCAGCCAATGTTGTCTACCAGATACACTGCAGGAAAGGATGTCCTGAAGCATGGTATATTGGGGAGATCATGCAGACACTACAACAACGGATGAATGAACATCGCTCGACAATCACCAGGCAAGACTGTTCCCTTCCTGTTGGCGAACACTTCAGCGGTCACGGGCATTCGGCCTCTGATTTTCAGGTAAGCATTCTCCAAGGCGGCCTTCACAACACACGACGGCGCAGAGTCGCTGAGCAGAACATAGAACATAGAACATAGAACACTACAGCACAGACAGGCCCTTCGGCCCACGAGTTGCGCCGATCACATCAACACCTACCAACCTACAGACCTATCTATAACCCTCAATCTCATTAAACCCCATATACTCATCCAGAAGTCTTTTAAAAGACCCCAGCGAGTTCGCCTCCACCACCACTGACGGCAGCCGATTCCATTCACTCACCACCCTCTGAGTGAAAAACTTACCCCTAACATCACTTCTGAACTTCCCTCCCTGCACCTTAAATCTGTGTCCTCTCGTAGCAACCATTTCAACCCGGGGAAATAGCCTCTGAGAGTCCACCCTATCTATTCCTCTCAACATTTTGTAAACTTCTATTAGGTCGACTGATAGAGACTGATAGCCAAGTTCCACACAGAGGAGGACGGCCTCCACCGGGATCTTGGGTTCATGTCACACTATCTGTGACCCCCATGGCTTGTCCAGGCTTGCAAAATCTCACTAACTGTCCTGTCTGGAGCCAATACACATCTCTTTAACCTGTGCTTAATCCTCTCTCCACTCACATTGTCTGTACCTCTAAGACTTGATTACCTGTAAAGACTTGCATTTCAACCATTATTTTGTAAATTGAGTTTGTGTCTTTATATGCCCCATTTGTGAATAGAACTCCCACTTACCTGATGAAGGAGCAGCGCTCCGAAAGCTCGTGCTACCAAATAAAGCTGTTGGACTTGAACTTGGTGTTGTCAGATTCCTGATTATGTGTTTAGGACCAGAGGACAATTTGAAGATACCAATAACTGTTTGAGAGACAGAGAAACTGCCAACAAACACATGTCACAGCACTGATGATTTTATTTTTGCTATTTAATTGTTTTGTGATCTTTATTTACAGGAATAAAATGAGACAATGTATCAACGGATAAAAATAAATAGAGATAGGAAAACATATTGAGAGTCTGAGAGAATAGGTGAATAGATGACAGAGATGGAGAGCAGAGATTTATATACACAGCACACTGTCGATACACACCAGGATCACCCATGAAGTCAGGATTCTTTTCTTCTTGGTTAATTTAAACTCTGCCCAATTATCCAAACCCTAAACATATCCTTTGATTGCAATCTGAATGCTCGCAGTCAACAGATAGAATAAAAACAGATTCATTCTCAGATCACAAATTCTATCGATTAGCTGAATATCAGGGAATAGCTGTAATAACAGTGAGGATGAAGGTGCCTTTACAATGAAGCCTAGTTATCCATTAGCTTAAATTCAGAGTATTTGCCCACTGCACACAGCCAATCTGAACCCCTGCTGTTACTTCCCTTCACAGCAATGTAATGCTTAGCAACACATGTGGAAATGTATTGTAAAACATTGTGTTTATATTAGAAAATGTGTTTTCTTGTAACTTTGGTCAATTTTATACACAGAGGCATAACCACTGTAATTTTCCTGGAGCTTTGAAACTAACTTTAAAGTTTAAGAACTCGGGATCTCATTCAATGACAAACTGCACTGGGGCAGGTTGAGGGACTGGATGAAAAATATCTTCAACAACACAAGGGACAGGATTAGACTGAGCTTTCTGATCGTTTCGTTCATTGCTGTTCTTCCTCATTCACAATTGCCCCCATTTTCAGTAACTCCTCCTTTCACCCGGCACCCCCTCACTCGGCACCCCACACCCGGCACCCCCACACCCGGCACCCCCACACCCGGCACCCCCACACCCAGCACCCCCACACCCGGCACCCCCACACCCGGCACCCCCACACCCGGCACCCCCTCACCCGGCACCCTCACACCCGGCACCCCCACACCCGGCACCCCCTCACTCGGCACCCCCTCACCCGGCACCCCCTCACCCGGCACCCCCCACACCCGGCACCCCCTCACTCGGCACCCCCTCACCCGGCACCCCCTCACTCGGCACCCCCACACCCAGCACCCTCACACCCGGCACCCCCACACCCGGCACCCCCACACCCGGCACCCCCACACCCGGCACCCCCTCACCCGGCACCCCCACACCCGGCACCCCCTCACTCGGCACCCCCTCACCCGGCACCCCCACACCCGGCACCCCCTCATCCGGCACCCCCTCACCCGGCACCCCCACACCCGGCACCCCCACACCCGGCACCCCCACACCCAGCACCCCCACACCCGGCACCCCCTCACTCGGCACCCCCTCACCCGGCACCCCCACACCCGGCACCCCCTCACCCGGCACCCCCACACCCGGCACCCCCTCACCCGGCACCCCCACACCCGGCACCCCCACACCCGGCACCCCCACACCCGGCACCCCCACACCCGGCACCCTCACACCCGGCACCCCCTCACCCGGCACCCCCTCACATCTGAAGCTGATACACTGAGTGTGGCAGTGAGCTGTCAGTGTGTGAGTGTGTGGCCACCATTTCAAATGTGGATAAAGCAGAACAGCGATCATTCACATGAAGTGAATGTGACACCATTCACTGAAGAAATTGACTGTAAAGCAGAGTTTTAACCATAATTAAAATATATTAAAAATCAAACTCATTGTCATCTGAATCACTAGCAATGAGTGAGTGTGGGAGTGCAGGGCTGGCTCAAAGGAGCAAGTGGCCCACTCCTGTTATAAGCCCGAAATTTTGTATGTCCCAATTCACGTGTCTTAAACATCTACACAACACAGCCTCTACTGCCTGCCTGATCCATTGATAAAGCACTGGTTAAAACATGCATTGGCAGCTTAGAAACTGAGGCTGAAACAAAATATGGCATATCATGAAGAGGGGGCACAATCTGTAGCCTGGGTATGATTTTTGGGGCTGGAAAACGGGGTTGTCTTATATTTTTTTGTTGTACCTGCATACTAACTTCTTGTTTTCCTTGTATGTATGCCTCCAGTGTTCCCAGAACATTTAATCTCATCCTTTTCAAAAAATAATCTGTCTTTCCATTGTTATTACTAAAGTGAATAATATACATTTCCCTACATTATACTCCATTTGTCTCTTTATTTCCCTCTCACTTAACCTGTCTATATCTCTATGCAGTGTCTCTGTATCCTCCTCACAGCTTACATTCAAATCCAGCTTTGTATCATCAACAAACATTGATACATTATTCCCAGTCTCTTTCTTTAAGTTAGTAATGTGGATTGTGACTGGTTACTTCCCCCTTGCTGTAATCCACTAGTTACAATTTGCCAACTTGAAAACGCTTTGTTTATCCCTACTCTCTGCCTTCCTCTTTACTCAGAGGGTAGTAAGGTCGTGGAATGCCCTGCCTGCAGCAGTTGTGGACTCGCCAACTTTAAGGGCGTTCAAATGGTCAGTGGATAGGCATATGGATAACATTGGAATAGTTTAGGTTAGAGAGTCATTAGATTGGTTCCACTGGTCGGCGCAACATCGAGGGCCGAAGGGCCTGTACTGCGCTGGAATGTTCTATCTGTTAACCAGTCCTCTATCCATGTTAACTCTTGGCAACATGGTAAGGTTATACAACAGCCCAGGCTACCCCTCTGGGGACACAGTTCAAGTCTAACCACAGCAGATGGCAGAATGTAAATTCAATTAAATTTAGAAGTCTGGAAAATGGTGACCATGAAACTATCTTTGACTGTTGTAAAAACCCATCTGGTTCACAAATGTCCTTTAGGGAAGGGAATCTGCCATCGTTAGCTGATTTGGCCTACATGTGAATGCAGATGCACAGCATTGTACTTAACTCAGACTACCCTCTGAAAGGACCTAACATTCAGTTCAAAGAAAATTAGGGATGGAAGAATTTGTAAATAATGTGCCTCCCCAGCTCCATGATCTCAGGTATTAACTCTTCATTCAGTAGCCCTTGTACTCCAGCATCCTCTCTCACTCCCAACAACCTCACACTATTAACATCTTTCTTCACTCCCTCCTTATTGAGTCTCCACCTTGGTGAGCCTCCCTCACCTACAACAGTTGAGTTCCTTTCCTTGAAGACATTCTCATTCTCCATCTCCTGGAGTTGATGCTTGTTGCTGGATTTTCAGTTTAAAATAATCATATTAGATAATGCTATGCTGCCCATACACCTACAGCCAACCATGGTTACCCAGGACAGTTACCTCACTCCTGGGCTGGTCTTCCTATATTGGGACCTCACTCTGGAATAGACCTGCAGCCGAGAACCATTATTGATGGACATATTGAATCAGAGAATGGTTTCAGCACAGATGGAGGCCATACAGCCCATCATGTCTCTACAAGAGCAGCTCAGCTTGTCCCAGTTCCCCACACTTTCCCCATGGCTTTTTCTGCATGTCCTTTTGCCATTAACTTTCAATTTGGTCCCCTGGTTCTCGATCCTTCCAATGATGGGAACAGGTTCTCCCCGTCCACTCTGTCCAGGCCCCTCGTGGTTTTGAACACCTCTATCAATTCTCCTCTCAACTTCCTCTGCTCTCAGGAGAACAGCCCCAGTTCCTTCAGTCTCTCCACTCTCTCCATCTCTAAAGACTTCACACCTTCCCTTACATGCCGTGGTCCGAATGGACACAATACTCCAGGTGAACCCAAACAAGTGTTTTATAAAGATTCACCAGAACCTCCTTGCTCTTATACTCTGTGCTTCTATTTATAAAGGATTCTGTATGCCGCATTAACCACCTCGCCATCTATCCAGCCACTTTCCATGAGTTGCACACATATACTCCCAGGTCCCATGATCCTGAAAGGACCATTTAGAATTGTACTCCTTACTTCATGTTTCCTCTCCTCATTCTTCCTACCAATTTGGTGACCAATTTGGGCATGTTAATATGGTGATGGTCCAGTCACTGGTACCTCAGGAAGTTATAGATGTCAGCATTCAGATGTAAAGTTCAGCTACTCCAGCAATGTACCAGGGACGGTGTTACGTGTGCACAGCTACTGGGCTTTATTTTGGAGATGTGATTCCGAGTGTTGAAATCAGAGGCCTTCCCAGAGTTACGCAGCAGCTTTCTTCATTTGAAACAGAAATTTCTTCACAACCCTGTCGCAAGATTGAAGGCAATTTTAACTCTTTTGTTTCACCACAGAAAAACAGGCAATCTGAAGACAACATCACACTCTCTTCATTAAATGTCACCTCCCATGTCTCAGCCCATTCAGTCAGCCAGTCTGTGTCTTCTTGAAGTTTATCACCATCATCTTCACATTCACAATGCTTCTGTGTCATCCTGAATTTTGAAATTGGATCCTATGCACCCAGGTCATTAATATAGATCAAGAAAAGTCTTCCGAACTCAAAAAAGAAATTATTGGAATATCTCAGATGCTGCCAGACCTGCTGAGATTTTCCAGCATTTTTTCTTTTGGTTTCAGATTCCAGCATCCGCAGTAATTTGCTCTCATCCAAAGTCTTCTGAATACTGATTCCTGAGGAATTCCACTCGATACCTTCCTGTAGTCCAAAAAACAACCGCTCAGCACTGCTCTATCACTTAATCATTCCAGTGCCTCAACCAATAGGCCACTCAGTGAGCTTTGCGTGGGTCAATTGAGATTCAACAGGTAGCAATCTGGCCTCCAAGTTAGAAATTTATGAGTTCAAGTCACGGTCCAGTAAGGTGAGCACAAAGTCCAAGCTAACACTGCACTGTCACACTGAGAGAGTTCTGCAATGACATCCAAGATCCCAGGACATTATTTCCAAGGAGAGAAGAGAAGTTTTATCCTTCAAATCGTATCATTGTCATCACAGCTCACTGACCAGCAGACGGGCACCACAACAGCTCAGTGACTATCACTGCTAGCTGTGCAGATACATGGATTTTGGGCCTGTGTCTGGGGGAGTTTGCGCATTCTCCCTGTGGTTGCGTGGGTTTCCTCCGGGTGCTCCGGTTTCCTCCCACACCCCAAAGATGTGCTCTTAGGCTGATTGGTGTACCAAATTGACCTATACTATTCTCCCCTGAATCTGGCTACATTAGGGGTACCATTCACATACGGGGCAGGGTAGGTGTAGGAAAATTCTTTGTTGAAATGGGGGCGCGGGCTCGTTGGGCCGAAGGGCCTGTTTCCCGTGCTGGGTTGTTCTTTGTTCTTTGTTTACCCAAAATCAGTTCATGGGAATTTACCGTGTATAAATTTGCTGTTGTTTTTCACCATTACAAAATTTCAGAAGTTGTCTGTCGGCTGTAAAATATTTGGAATGCTCTGAGGCTATGAATGTGACTTTTAAATACAGATCTATTCTTCATGTGAGAATCTGGACAGAACATTGGCAAATGATTCCGCTATGGAACTGCCACACTTGAATCCAATCCTGTTTTTTCTATAATATTCGAGATACTGTTTATGACTAAGCTGAAATGTAAATGCAGAATTCTTGGGAGGAAGGGGTAGTTTGGACCTATCATTCTCCACCACTGGGAGATTTCCTCACCTCATGTCAGTGTCTGCTATGGGATCATTTGGATTTGCCAGAAACTCCATTATCACTGCATTGTAGCAGAAGGGGAAAGAGGCACAATGTGGAGATGCCGGCGTCAGACTGGGGTGGGCACAGTAAGAAGTCTCACAACACCAGCTTAAAGTCCTACAGGTTTATTTGGTATCACGAGTTTTTGGCACACCACTCCATCATCAGGTGAGTGATTCTACATAAACCTGTGGGACTTTAATCTGATGTTGTGAGGCTTCTTACTGGGAAAGAGACGGATATTGGTGTATCTTGTCCAGCAATTCCCATGTTTCTGTGTTTCATTTTCTTGGAGATGGTGATCAGGGCTGAGATTATTCTCAACTCCAAGGGCCCAGAGACCAATTATACAAACCCTTCTGGCCTCAGCAAACTGCTCACCATACACTTGGCATCAAAACTGGGTCCCTCTGAATGGGCAGTTCAGGCGCACAATGGACTGGGGAGTGATCCTGGGCTGTTTATTTGTCCTTCCTTGTCTCAGTGTGTGACCAGTTGTGCGTTAATGTTAGTACTAAATAAATCACAATTCTCCCTGAGATGATTGATAAACCCCTCAGGCTGCTGACCAATAGTCAACTTCGAAAATAAAGTGAGATACAACCCGAAATTAAAACCCCAAATGCTGGGAAGTTCAGCAGCTGTAGCATCTTCTGTGGAGAGATTTGGCCAGAGCTGGACAAACCTCAGTGGTTAACAACTCATAGGCCATTCACAGCCAGGGAGAAGGGAATAGGCCAAGCTACATCCTGTAACATTACATTCCGCACTCTCTCCTTTCCTTCTCTATGAACGGTATGCTTTGTCTGTATAACGCATAAGAAACAATATTTTTCACTGCATGTTAATACATGTAACAATAATAAATCCAATCAGGAATGCTCTGGGATGAGAAGGTGATAGAATGTCCAAGGGGATGATTGCTGCTAAACTGCAATAATTCCAGTTAATGAAGTTCAGCAAAAGTGGAACTTGGTGAGCTCCATATCGGAGCGGTTATCTCTCAGCGCTCTGCCCGTACAGACAGCCGGCTGCCTCTATCAAACACTTCCTGTCCCCTCTACCAGATTTCTCACATTTGTTCCTGCCACCCCCGGGTTTGATATTAATCTTGAGTTTCCCCTCTTGTGTGGATATTTTAAACCTTTTGTATAAAACTCCTTCGATGTTGAAGGGGGCGGGAACCAGGGAGACAACACACAGGTGAGAGTCAGTTAAAATCACAAGGCAAAGAATTTCCGGTAAAGTTCAGAGTTTCGCTCTAATATCTGACACCCCACCTCCCCATTTCCAATGTACTCACTCCTTCACTTATACTGCCGGCAGAAAATGAGAATTTACAAAACATATACAAATGCCCTTCCGATTAGAAACTAATTATAAGCGATTGTAATTTGGGTGATTAAAGGTCGTTACAATTTTGTGTGTTAGTAGGTTTGTATCTGCTTCCAGTGTCTGTAATATTGTGAGGTTTGTTTTACAGTATGTGTTAAGTCTGTGCGTGTGTTGTACAGATTTCTTGGTGTTTTATATTTGATATGAGGTTTTCATCTATAACTCCATATTACACATGTTTGCATACATGTCCCATCTCCCTGGGTTGTGTTATATATATGTTCCTTCTGTGTGTGCAGCCCCTGTGTGTGAGTGTGTGTTAGTGTTTGTGTGTGAGTATGAGTGAGATAGTTTGTGTGTGAGTGAGCTAGTGTTTCTGAGTGTGTGTGAGTGAGTGTTTGTGAGTTTGTGTGTGTGTGTTTGTGTAAGCGTTTGTGAGTGAATGTTTGTGAGTTAGTGTCTGAGAGCGAGTTCGTGCCTGTGAGTGAGTGTGGGTGAGCGAGTGCGTGTGAGTTAGTAAGTGTGTGAATGAGGGTTTGTGAGTGTGCTTGTGAGTGTATGTGAGTTAGTGTTTGTGAGTTAATGTTTGTGTGAGTGAGTGTTTGAGAGTGTGTGTGAGTGTGTGTGTGAATGAGTGTTTCTGAGTTAGTATTTGTGAGTTAGTGTTTGTGAGTGAGTGTATGTGAGTTAGTGTTTGTGTGAGTGTGTGTATGAGTGAGTGTACGTGTGAGAGTTAGTGTGTGAGAGTTAGTGTTTGTGAATTAGTGAGTGTGTGAGTGAGTGTGATTGTGTGTGTGTGTTTGTGAGTTAGTGTGAGTGTTTGTGAATTAGTGAGTGCGTGTGACTGTGAGTGTGTGTGAGTGAGTTTGTGTAAGTGAATCTGTGTGAGTTAGTGTTTGAGAGTTAGTGGGTGTGTGAGTGAGCGTTTGTGAATGTGTGTGTGTTTGTGAGTGAGTGTTTATGTGTGAGTGTTTGTGAATGTGTGCGAGTGAGTGTAAGTTAATGAGTGTGTGTGTGTTTGTGAGATAGTGAGTATGTAAGTGAGTGTGAGCTAGTGTTTGTGAGTTTGTGTTAATGTGTTTGTGAGTTAGTGAGTGTGGGCGAGGGTGTTTATGAGTGTGTCTGTATGTGAATGAGTGTTTGTGAGTTAGTGAGTATGTGTTTGTGAGTTACTGTTTGTGTGTGTGTGTATGTGTATGTGAATGAGTGTTTGTGAGTTAGTGTGTTTGTGTGTGTTTGTGAGTTACTGTTTGTGTGTGTATGTGAATGAGTGTTTGTGAGTTAGTGAGTGTTTGTGAGTTACTGTTTGTGTGTGTGTGTGTGTGTATGTGTATGTGAATGAGTGTTTGTGAGTTAGTGAGTGTGTTTGTGTGTGTTTGTGAGTTACTGTTTGTGTGTGTGTATGTGAATGAGTGTTTGTGAGTTTGAGAGTTTATTTATGAACACGCTCAGATTTCGTTAGTAGCAGAGCCCCAAGGAACACCCCCCCTCCAGCACTCCCCCCCAACAACCCCCTCCCCCCACGACCCCTATTATTCAAATGGCGATTGCTCCGCTATAATCGAATCGAACTCGGCGCCAGATTCACATTTCCCGGAGCAGCGATCTCTTTATAAAAAGGGCAACAGATGTGTGTGAGTGTAACAAGATTAAATTCAGTATCCAATATTATTCCAATCTTGGAGCTGCTATCACTCTGGTTACCGCTGAAAGTGTGAGGACTGAGAGGGAGATTGAAAGAGAGAGTAAGAGTG
Source organism: Carcharhinus amblyrhynchos (assembly GCF_965287045.1). Lineage (NCBI taxonomy): Eukaryota > Metazoa > Chordata > Chondrichthyes > Carcharhiniformes > Carcharhinidae > Carcharhinus > Carcharhinus amblyrhynchos. The sequence continues at coordinate 4,818,180 of NC_137337.1, forward strand.
AGGGAGAGTGGGGGAGGAGTGAAAGAGAGGAGAGAGAGAGTGAGAGAGTGAGGATGAGAGAAGTGAAAGAGAATGAGAGTGTGAGCGAGAGGAGTAAGAAAGAGAGTGAGAGAATGGGAGTGAGAGTGGGAGCGAGTGACAGAGAGAGTGAGAAACTGGAGAGAGAATGAGTGAGGGAGAGTGAGAGCAAGAAAGATAGAGTGAGAGACAGAGTGAGAGAAAGTGAGTGTGAGAGAAGAGTGAGAGAGAGAGAGTGTGTGTGAGAGAAGAGTGAGAGAGAGAGAGTGTGTGTGAGAGAGAGCGGAGGATGTTCAATCTCAGACTGCAGCCTGAGGTGGGGAGAAAGTTCGGGCAAGATTATTTCACCTTCTCTGAGCATTTATTGAGTTGTTCGCTCTCTCAGAGAGCTGCTGAATTCTCGCATCTTTCCTCTCTCTGAGCATCTCAGAGATTGTTTACTCTGAGTGAACTGGGTTCTGCTTAAAATCCCATTCGAACGGTTACATTTATTGTAAAATGAAAGACGCGGACTTGTGCGTGTTATGGAATATAAATGTGAAATATTCCCCGGCTCAGAGGCAGAGAAATGACATTTTCCCAATCTGAGAGAGGTGTTGGTGTTTGTGGAGCTTGGGCAGGGGTGGTATTTCCACCAAAAATCTTCTTCAAAATCTCCTAAATGCTCGCTCCATCTTCCCCTGTCCTGCCCTGGGTGCCACTGGTCAACATGAACAGTTTAATGAAAGGAAGATTATTAAAACATCTTTTAGCCGGATGTCTGAAGCGGGAAGTGTGATATTTGCTCGGACACCCGAGTCAGTTCATGCTTCGTATTTACAGATAATAACTGGGCAAATTGACGGCCAGCCGGCGGGTCTCAGAGTGACCCTGGAGAAACTCCTAATACCCTCTAAATTTAAATTCTAATTCTGTGGGAATTTTGGGCTCTGTTTAGATCGAGATCTCTGAATATTCAACAACCTCAGACTCTCAGAAACACTCGATAACTGTAATACTATAACAGCAATAAGGAACATTTATTTTTAAAGGTGTGATGACACAGTCTAGGTTTGTAAGATTTTCCCCCAATTCATTCAGCTAAGATTCATTCACTCCCCACCGCCACTCTCAAGCTCTCCCCTTTAACTTTCAGCTATTTCTTCATTGGAAATAAAACTCACCAGGTCCTCACTCGGGGAAATACGAGGCAGTTTGTTTTTTAAGTTTATTCATCCCCAGCCTGTGGACAGACTCACAGACTGCGAATGGGGATAAATGTCAGTTTCGAGATCCGAATGAAGAGACACTGTGATTAAACCCCTGGAAAGACACATGTAGATTTACACATACAGATATACACACACAGATTGACACATGCAGAGATTTGCACACACACGCACATGCACACTCACAGATTTACACACACACACAGATTTGCACACACGGATTTACAGACACGATTTACACGCACAGATTTACACAGACATAAACTTACATATTATACTTAAATATACATACATGTTTAATTTCTCATAGGCTCAACTATTTAAAAGCAAAGACTAGCACATTAACACAAACACATACACACACACACACACACACACACAGACTGGCACATTAACTCTCTCTCACCCTTTACACCCTAACTATAACACTATATTCTGCACTCTCTCGTTTCCTTCTCTGGGAACGGTATGTTTTGTCTGTATAGCGCACAAGAAACAATATTTTTCACTGTACGTTAATACATGTGACAAAAACAAATCAAATCAAACACACACACACGCACACATATTGGCACATTCTCTCTCTCACGCACACTTACATACACACAAAACTCATTTAGACTCCTAGAAATTCAGAAACAGACAGATCAATGACAAAGAGACCACTCGGTTCATTTTTTCTGTGCTGGTCCTATAAGAGCTTCAAATACATTTCCAAATATTTGAATGCAGAGTTTTTCAGACTGAGTTCCACGTCCCCACCACTCTCTGGGTGAAAATAAATCCCCCTCAACTCCCCTAATTCATCCAGCAATTGCTTTCAATTTTCCCCCCATGATTACTAACGTCTCTCTTCACAGATTAAACTCTGCATGTTAATTCTATCGAGGCCCCTTTTAACTTTCTAAACCTCAATAATATCTGTCTCTGCCTCTCCGTTTCAAAGAAAATGAATCTAGGCTTCCCAATCATTGCCAAAACTCACCATTTCTGGTGATATCCTCAACAATCTCCCCTGGGCCCTCACTAATCACACCAGTCCTTTTTGCGGTGACGAGGGCAGTACACAGTGCTCAAGCTGGGGTCGAACTCCTGGTTTATACAGTTCTAATATCGCTTCCCTATTCTGTTACCTACGTCCGGGCCAAACGCCCAGAGTTATGAATGCATTCTGAACCACCTCACCTTTCTGCCCTTGTTATCTTCGGGAATCTGATTCACATGCACACACAAACTCTCTCTCTCTCTCTCACACACACCCACACACACCACCCACCCTCAAAGACTCACACATACACACAGAGTCCACACATACAAACACACACACATACAGTCACACACAGAAACACACGCAGACACACAGGTTCACACACGCACGCAGACTCAATCACACATAGACTCATATTCACCCATATACAGGCTCAATCACTCACACAGATTCCACAGGCTTACAGACACACACACACGCAGGCTCACACACACACTCAGACACATACACACACCCAGACTCATACATACTCTCTCTCACACATACACACACACACACACACAGAATCACATACACACTCACACAGACTCACACACACACACGCACACACACAGACTCTCTCTCACACACACACACACACACAGATACACTCACACACACCCACATACAGACTCACACATTTACTCTCAGTCTCAGACACACCGACAATCTGGCTACTTGTATTTCACTGGGTGTGTGTCTCTGCGCTAAAGTTTAGGATGTGAAGGATTGATTCCGCTTTAGGAGGTAAATAGTGTTTGGAGTGAGCCCCGGGGATGACCCGGTCTCACAGTAACCAACACGGGTGAAAGTTTCTAACCTTCTCTGTCGCCGTGTCGGATCACTTTTATGGGTTTAATGTGAACGAATAGATCTCCCTCAATTTCCCAAAGTGTAGATATTGTCTGGAACTCCAGTCTCCGCTTTGCTGGAAGTTTTCCGGCTGGATTTCCCTATCACCCGGTGTAGCTGCAATCCACAGCCAGACACTGACAGAATGGGCACATCCCAAAAATCCCAAATACAGATAGGCACACCGAGCCTGCAAAGGTATACAGAAGAGTTACATGGGTACACACAGTACACACACTGCAACAAACAGGTATACACAATACATAAAAATACTGATGGACACACACAGAGCATCTACTCAATAATGGACAAGGATACGTGTTCACTGGACACAAACACACGCAAGGTCATGTTCTCTAAGGAAGATACACAGGGATCTGAGTACATCACACAGCCAGTTCACCCTTGAAGAAAGAGGCTCTCCTCAGAATCCTCAGAACAGAGACGGAGCCGGTTCCTGTCCGCCCGCTCAGTCTCAGTCCAGCCGCACTCTATGTCTGCACGACCGGAGTCAAACTGTTAAAAACAATCACCCGAGAACCGGGGGAGCGGAGATAGATTCGGGTAAAAGAGACGCGATGAACTGAATTCCAGCTGATGGTTAACTCTGTGACCCACCAGCGGCCCCCGGTTTATTCTCAACACCGCTTTCCTCTGGTCAATTCATCTTTACAATCCCTCGTTTGGTTCTCACACCTGTGAGACTGAGTGGGATTGAGTCTGTGAAATCTTTGCGATATACAGACTGTGTACAGATATACAGTATGTATTTCTAGGTAGATATACAGTGTGTATATGTATAGATGTAAAGTGTGCGTGGATATAATGTATATGTGTATAGATATACAGTATGTATTGATATACAGTGTATAGGTATACAGAGTATGTGTGAGATATATGATGTATGCAAACATACACAGTTCGTCCGTGGCTGTGAATGTATAAATTACTGTTATGCTGTTTTCTGAGGTCAGATTGTGGGCTGGGGGTTACACTAATAAATTCAATTCCTTCACCCTGGGGAGTTAACGATAGGGTTTCTTTGCCCAGGTGTGTGATTGGGCTGCTGGGTGAAGGAGCTAGGTTTTATAATGTAAATATAAGAGAAGCTTCATCTCCCAGAAGCTTTTTTTTAATTTAAAAAAAAAGCATCAAAGCAGATTTATAACCCTGTGTGTGTATAACTCAAAATGTGTGTCAGGGTGTGTTTATAATCAGTGATGAGTGTGTCCAAGGTTGGTGAGATGTGTTTGAGTTGGTCCATCATGTATCAGAGTATATCTGTCAGTGTCTGCATGTGTATGTGTGGCAGAGTTTGGGTTAATGTAGGTGACTATGTATTTTTGTGCAGGCGAATGGTAGTGCATGTGATTATAGATGTAAAGAAATATAAAGATCTGTGTTTCTATGTGGCCTTGCATAACCTCTGGAAGTGCCACAACGTTTACAGTTACTGAAGTTATATTTGATGTGTGATCACAGTTGTGATATAGGAAATGCAGCAGCTAATTTGGACCCAGCAAGATCCCACAACAGCAATGTGTTTGCCGAGCTGATAATCTATTTTCATGATGTTAACTGAGAAATAAATATTGGCCAGGATTAGGGAGAACGCCCCTGCTCTCCACAGGCAGGTTGGAGGGCTATCAATTAAATGTTCCACCCACAAGACAGGGACAATACATCCAACAATGTGGCAGACCTACAGCACTGAGTCACCCACAGTGCAGCACTCCCCCAATACTAATCCTCTGACAGTGCTGCACTCCCTTAAAACTGACCTTTTACAGTGCAGCCATCCCTCAGTGCTGACCCAGGATCTGCCAGGTGCTTCAGTTTCCTCCCACAGTCCAAAAGATGTGTTGGTAAGGTGTATTGACCATGCTAAATTCTCACTCAAATAGGCACCAGAGTGTGGTGGCTAGGGGATTTTCATAGTAACTTCATTGCAATGTTAGTGTAAGCCTATTAGTGACACTAATAAACTAAAAAAACTAAACAAATAGTGTAGCACTCCCTCAGTAATGACCGTCTGACAGTGCGGCACTCCCTCAGTACTGACCCTCTGACAGTGCGGCACTCCCTCAGCACTGACCCTCTGACAGTGCGGCACTCCCTCAGTACTGACCCTCTGACAGTGCAGCACTCCCTCAGCACTGACCCTCTGACAGTGTGACACTCCCTCAGTACTGACCCTCTGACAGTGCGGCACTCCCTCAGTACTGACCCTCTGACAGTGCGGCACTCCCTCAGTACTGACCCTCTGACAGTGCGGCACTCCCTCAGTACTGACCCTCTGACAGCGCAGCACTCCCTCAGTACTGACCCTCTGACAGTGCAGTACTCCCTCAGTACTGTCCCTCTGACAGTGCGGCACTCCCTCAGTACTGACCCTCTGACAGTGCAGTACTGCCTCCCTACTGACCCTCTGACAGTGCAGTACTCCCTCAGTACTGTCCCTCTGACAGCGCAGCACTCCCTCAGTACTGACCCTCTGACAGCGCAGCACTCGCTCAGTACTGACCCTCTGACAGTGCAGTACTGCCTCAGTACTGACCCTCTGACAGTGCGGCACTCCCTCAGTACTGTCCCTCTGACAGTGCGGCACTCCCTCAGTACTGACCCTCTGACAGCACAACACTCCCTCAGTACTGACCCTCTGACAGTGTGACACTCCCTCAGCAATGACCCTCTGACAGTGCAGTACTGCCTCCGTACTGACCCTCTGACAGTGCGGCACTCCCTCAGCACTGACCTCTGACAGTGCAGCACTCCCTCAGTACTGACCCTCTGACAGTGCGGCACTCCCTCAGTACTGACCCTCTGACAGTGCGGCACTCCTTCAGCACTGACCCTCTGACAGTGCGGCACTCCCTCAGTACTGACCCTCTGACAGTGCGGCACTCCTTCAGCACTGACCCTCTGACAGTGCGGCACTCCCTCAGTACTGACCCTCTGACAGTGCGGCACTCCCTCAGCACTGACCCTCTGACAGTGCGGCACTCCCTCAGCACTGACCCTCTGACAGTGCGGCACTCCCTCAGCACTGACCCTCTGACAGTGCGGCACTCCCTCAGTACTGACCCTCTGACAGTGCGGCACTCCCTCAGTGCTGTAATAGAAGTGTCAGCCTAATTTTTATTCTTAAATCTTTGAAGTGGGATTTGAACCTACAGCTTTCTGACCCTAAAGCAAGAATTCAACCAATTGAAACATGACTATCATACATAATACTATTATATACATTTGTATCTATAAATATATAATGTCGCAGCATGTTAGTATTGTTGAGTAAATGTTAGTGGATGTGAATGAGATTGCATTACTGTATGAATGTCAGTGTATATGAGTTTATTGGCATGTTAAGTTTGTTGGTATATATGTGCTATTGTCTGTGAATATAGATTAAGTATGTACTCATTAGTGTTTTGCGTGCTTGTTAATGTATGTGGTCATATGAATGTGGGTTTAATCGGTTAGCTCAATTGACTGGTTAGCTAGTTTGGGATGCAGTCTGGGTACAATTCCCATACCAGTTGGAGTTATTCATGAAGGCCGCCTTCTTAACCTTGCCTGAGGTGCGAAGATCCTCAGGTTAAATCCTCACCAGCCAGTCCTCCCCCTCAAAGAGGAGAAGGAACCTACTGTTATCTGGGACTAGGGCAACTTTACTTCTTAATCTATATCAGAGTTAATCACTGGAGTTTTACCGGTACACCCACCCTGGAATCGAGGCAGGTGAGGGTCGCAGAATAGCATTCTCCACTGGCCTCAGGTGGGATCTTGTGAACCTCAGGTGGGCAAAGCAGTAAAATTCCACCAAGTGTACTCATATGTTTGAGTATATAAATGTTCGTGTACATGAGTGTTAGTGTGATTAGTTTAAACCATCTGTTTGCAATCTTGGTGTCTGATCTCAAGGGGAACTTCAGACTACATATTCGTGCCATCACAAAGACATGAAACCATCTCCCTAATACCAGCTGGTTTAATGTGCATGGATCATTGAAGTTGGTAGAAGATATTGAAAGAGCAGCTAGCAAAGTATATGGGTCTTGTGTTTCATAGAGGTATTAAATACAAAAGCAGGGAAAGTTATAAAGCTTTGATTAGGCCACAGCTAGAGTATTGCATCCTGTTCTCCAGAGAACTGACATGAATTTGATGGACTGAGTGGCCTCCTTTTGTGCCACAATGATTTTATGGCACAATGACTTTATGATTTTATTGCTCTGCCCATGTCTTGGTTTATCTGCTGCTGAAACCCTCAGGCATGCCTTTGTTACCTCCTTGATTAAATGCAAGGCAAATTGCACAGAGGGTGTGGAGAGTCTGCAGAAGGATCTAGATAGGCTGGGCGAATGAGCCAGGAAATGGCAAATGGAATTTAATGTTGGCAAGTGCGAGGTGGTCCACTTTGGTAGGAATAATGGTAGGAAGGACTATTACTTACATGGCAAAAAACTGCAGCAGGCGACAGTGCAGAGGGACCTCGGGGTCCTTGTGCATGAGTCGCAAAAACCCAGCTTGCAGGTGCAGCAGGTGGTCAGGAAGGCAAATGGGATGCTGGCCTTCATAGCGAGGGGGATTGAATATAAAAGTAGGGAGGTCTTGCTGCGGCTGTATAGGGCATTGGTGAGGCCGCAGCTGGAGTACTGTGTGCAGTTCTGGTCACCGTACTTACGTAAGGATATTTTGGCCTTGGAGGGAGTGCAGAGGAGGTTTACTAGGCTGATACCGGAGTTGAGGGGGCTGAGCTGTGAGGAGAGGCTGAATAAACTAGGCTTGTACTCGTTAGAGTTTAGAAGAATGAGGGGAAATCTCATTGAGACATATAAGATGATGAATGGGATGGATAGGATAGAAGTGGAGAGACTCTTCCCGCTCAGAAAGGACAGTAGGACTAGGGGGCACAGCCTCAAGATAAAGGGGGGGCGGTTTAGAATGGAGTTGAGGAGGAACTTCTTCACTCAAAGGGTGGTGAATCTCTGGAATTCTCTGCCCGTTGAAGTGGTGGAGGCTGCCTCGCTAAATATTTTTAAGACGCGGGTTGATGGGTTTTTGATAAGAGAGGGGATTAAGCGTTATGGGGAGAGGACAGGAATGTGGAACTGAGCCGCGACAGATCAGCCATGATCTTATTGAATGGCGGGGCAGGCTCAAAGGGCTAGATGGCCTACTCCTGCTCCTATTTCTTATGTTCTTATGTTCCTGGCTGGTCTGCCCTACAACCTTGTCTTCCAAACTCAGCTGCCTTCTCTTAATTCTCATTCACCAAATACCCCTGTGTTCATTACCTTCCATTGGCTCCAATTCAAACAACACCTTGATTTTTAAATTTTCATCCTCATTTTCAAATCCACCTTCCCTCCCTATCTCTATAATCTCCTCCAGCCCCACAACTGAAATATCTCCTCCAATGACCTCTTGAGCACCCATGATTTTAATGACTCCACAATTGATGGTCTTGCTTTAAATTATCTCTGTCCTCATTTCTGAAATTGTTTCCCCAAATCTCTTGTCCTCTCTAACTGCCTTTCTTCTTTTAAGATCCTACATAAACACTTCCTCCTTCACTGAGCTACATCTCGTGTAACTCTGTGTCACACTTTGTTTTATGAAGCTCTTGCAAAGTGAATGTATGTTAATATCAGTATATGGATAAGTGTATTAATGTATATGAGTATTACTAAATTAATGTATAATATTACGTGTAATAATACATTAACACTAATATACACTAAATCCACACTCATACCCACATACATTAACGCACAGTCAAAATGTTAACAAGTGTATCCGAAACCAAACACATGTACACATTCATGAATGCATATGCACTAACAAACTCACATACACTGACATGTATATAATACTGCAATTTCATTCAAAACTGCTAATATTTACTCAAATCTACTAACATACACATGTGCAAATACATTTCAAGTTGGGAGTGCTGCATTGTCAGAGGCGTTGCCTTTTGGGTGAAATATTTAATTGATGGCCCTCTCACTTATTATATGTTTTCATGTATATGAGTGTTTATGCAATAATGTGGGTGTTTATGTGTTAATGTGTGTGTTTATGTGTTAATGTATGTGTGTCACTGTGTTAATGTGAGTGTTTGTGCTTTAAGTGTTATATTTGTGTTTATGTGTTAGTGTTTAACTGTTACTATGTTAATATGCAAGTGTTTATGTGTTAATGTTTTAAAGTGTTTCTGTATTGATATGAGTATTTCTGTGTTAATGTATATGAATGTTACTGTGTAAAAATTAACTTTTCCCCTCTTTCTTTCGGCGTCCAAGCCATGATTTAGGATGAGGATTTCTTGAAAGCTTTTTCTAGCCGGTTTTAAAACAATCCAACAACTTTCCCCAACCCCGAAAATTGTATAGAAAAGTAAGAATTCGTGTCCTTTGAACTGAGCCGGAAAGTTGCAGAGACCGCATTGGTCTGATTGACCGCTCCTTCTCCACACAATCCCGAGCTCAAACTCTTAAACAAGTGTCTGCTGGAGGGGAATTGAAATCAAAAGCTAGTGTGGGGTTTGGGGGAAATAACGGGAGCAGTTCTACCGCTGAAAGAACCCACAGTTTGGTTTGGAATTACTGTAAAGTGTTGTTAATTTAAAATGGGGGGGGGGAAGAGGCGGATTACGCCGGGTTAAATATCCAATTTCAATTGCCTGGTTTAAATTGTATTTCGAAATGATTTATTTGTGAGGATTGATTTGTTTGTTCCTGGGCCATTTGTTTGAGCTGGCTCTCCGGTAATTAAAATCTGTTAATGACTTCATTCACATAAAAAGAGTCTGGGATGTGGAACGATTATAAAATATCTTGGACCCGCTTGTGGTTTGACTCAAATCCCCTTCACTCTCCCCGCAACTCTGGAGAACAGTCCCAAAACTGTTCGAAACTTTGGACATCGTTCAATCCCAACCGGAGTCGATATTTAAAACAAATCTATCCAAACACACCGCATCTACATCTGAATTTATTTTCTACTTTTCCAGTAGTTTTGTTTTTTAAAAAATATTTACTTAACTTGTTCATGGTGCGATTTGAGTTGTATTCTGGCGAAGAGTTCAACAAAATTAAAATCGAATTAAAGAGTTCTATCAAAGACCCCGTTTTAAATCTTATTTCAAAGACTTCTGAAATCTTATTTCTTATTTCAGAAGTAAACCCAAAGGTGTAGAGAAACATTCCTATTTACGGCTATATTGTCGATATGTTTAATTCTGGATAAGGGAGTATAAGCACACACATAGATTGATGCATTATTTTATATATATATATTTGTAAATTGATTAAGATAAAATACCAAACAGAGGTTTATTGTAGGAATATAACTGGATACGGATATAGATGGTCAGAGATCAGGGTAAAACGATATTTTTAAAAAATTATATATTAAGTTGTGAATGTTTTGTACCTGAATCTTAGACTCGACACCCAGGAGATAATTAAACAGCGGCGGAAGGAAAATAGCAAGGAGAGAGCCTTTTCTGAGCCGGAGCTAAATTGTTTGTTGTTTCTCTGCGGTTTGTTGACCCGCCTAAATATTGCACAGGGCATTGGAGGTGTTAAAAGTCTCTCTTTGCATTGCCTTAGGAGGTGGCGATGAGCAGAGGCGATCCGTATTAGCATAAACCTTTGCCTTAATGACTTCAGCCAGAATGTGGGGTGGGGGTGGGGGCGGGGGGGTGGTGGTGGCGGGGGGACAGAGACAGCGAACCGGCTCTTGTCACAATCCCACTAATCCGATTAGCGGCTACAATTAGTTGCTGCTGGGGACTGCGAGGGAAGGAGGGGGGTAGGGGGGTGGGGGGACTGAGAGGGGGGGGGGACTGAGATGGAAGGGGGGGGGAATCAATTTAAACCCGATTACAAAACCCTAAAGCTAAGGGGGGAGGAAAGGGGAGGTGGGAGGAAAGATTACATTAAATGTCTTTAATCCGCAGTGTACTGAGACTACTGGGTTCATTCCCATTTGTGTGTGACGGAGGGGAGGGCAATGTGAAATAATCAGGGAAACTTTGTTTTCCCTTCCCCATTACATAAGCAAAGAGTTGAAAAAAAGCTGGAATGACGCGGAGTGTGTATATAACTGCCCTGTTGTAGCCTGTCTCACTGGAATCCGTTAGCGACTCGAGGTGAAAGCGCTACCAGCTTCTGCCTCCCACTTAACTTTGTGTCAACTTTTCATTTGTGTTAAACTGAGTTTTATTTTGGGAAGTGGGTGTAACTGATTTGTCTTTTGTTTTTTTTTGTGTAGATCTCTGTCTATCTTTCTTTGGTCTTTGAGCTGATGTGGTAATGCCGGCTGGGATGTTCAGCATCGACAGTATTTTATCGGGGGGGAGGCCACGCTGTAAGGACTCGGCTTCGCTTCACAGCGCTCCGCTGCCCACTTACCCCGGCGAGACCGTCTGCACCGGCGCTGCTGACTACCTGGGGCTGTACTCTCCGGCCGTGCCTCCTCCGCCGCCCCCTCCTCCTCCCCCGCCGCCCCCTCAGCATCCCAACCTGGCAGTCGGTGGCTCAAGGATAGGTTACAATTATTACTATGTGCCCGGTTCGCCCAGGGCCTCCTGCTGTGGCACTGTACCAACCTGCCAGTCTCTGACCACTCAACACTGCTCCTGTATCCCACCAGGTAATTCTTTATAAACTACAGCTGGAATTGTATCTTTACACCCCCCCACCCCTGTAGCAGGGCACTGTCTCAATATTGTTATTTGTACATTGATCTGACTGAGTTGAAATTTATGGTAAACAATTTAAGGGATTTTTGCAGCTTACATCGTTACTAATCGTGAGAAAATTGTTAAAACTAACGCGGCTGACGGTTTAACTCACAGCTCGGGATTTGTACTTTATAACCCACACCACACATATTATACACCCTCACACACACACACAAACACACATATATACCCCACCCCGCTCCCATACATATACATACACCCCCATACACATACATCCCCCCCACACACACCCACACACATACGCATACATATATCCTCACACACACACTCACATCTACCCCCCCACACACACACCTACACCCCTTACACACATACGCATACATATATTCTCACACACTCACACCTACCCCCCACACACACTCCTACACCCCTTACACACACACACACACACATATGCATACATATATCCTCACACACACAGACACACTCACATCTACCCCCCCCCCCCACACACACCTACACCCCTTACACATATACCCACAACTCTATACACACACAAACACCCACACACCCAAATACACAGATCAACCCCGGATCCACACACCCTCACACACACACACTCATTTTTACACATATCAACCGTCTCACCCCCACAACCCCTTATCCACACACCCTCACCCCCATAACCACACACCATCACACACACACACACACATAAATACACTCACACACACTCACTTATACATACATCAACTAAAACACCCTCACCCCCACAGTCACGTACATACACTTAGGCACCCCACTTACTCTCACACACTCATGCACACCTATACCCAGACACACCTACACTCACACTCACACAGTTTATCCAATCCTGTTTAGTTATTGAAGCGGTTAGCCGGAGAGGTCAGATGGGTTTACTCCTGTTCCCGGCTCTCTTTCACTGGAGGCAGATGTTGGGAGAGGCCTGGATGAGATGGGTGGCATCTAACGGATCCAGGAGACTTTTCGGAAACATTAGAACCGACAGGGCAACAGTAATGAGCAGGGAACCAGGATTTTTAACCAGCCGGCGGCAATGAAAGGAGAGAAAGATCTCGGACAAGCCTGGGTTTTACCTTAAATTAAACTACCTTCCAGACTCAAACTGATCAGATTAAACTCAGCTGAGCTGCTAACAAGTAATCTTAAAGAAAGTAGCAAGTATTCGGATATTATGTGTACACAAAACAGAACAAGACTAATAAATACCCCTAAAGAGAAAGCCTTCCAGTTTACAGTCCAGCGATAGCGGTTAATGTAAAACCGAGACTAAAACTAAAGGAAATGGCTTATTCAAAAGCCAAGAAAAGTAGACGAGGAGAAACATAGGAAGCAACACAGGGACACAAAGAAAATATTAACAGCTGCAAAAAGGGAAATTGGAAAAAAATACCTGTGTGTAATTTCAAAGTGAATAGTAAAAGCTTTTGTATGAATTAATGGCAAGAAAGCGTGTGGCTGGACCTATTAACGACAAATAAAGATGCGATAATCAACAAGATAATGAAAGATTTATTCACTGAGGATTCCTTATCCATATTCTCACAATGGATAAAGAGGATCAGGTAAGAAATGGAATCCAAAAATATCAGAGAGAGGAATCTGTTGGATCTAATATCAGTGAGAAAATAGTTGTGGAGAAAAACGAGATATAGGCTGGAGAAATCTCCCGAAGCTGGCCATTCCCACCCGAGGGTCCTTGGAGAAGGAGGTGAGGAAATTGTTGAAGAATTGGCCATGATCTTTTCAAATTTTCCGACTTGAGAATTGTATCGTTCGATTGGAAATTTGTAAATGTCTCTCTTGTTTAGGGAAGATGGAAGAGAGAATCACATCCTTCAGTTTAATATCAGTTCTGGAGAAGCTACGAGAGTGATTCGAGACACAATGACTGAACCATCGAATTAACAAGTGATCATAGGGGGTGTTAGCACAGCGTTGCTAAGAGGGGCTGATTCTGAGATATTTTTGAGGGGGTTACTAATAAGGGAGATATGGATATTATCTACATGGCCCCACACAAGCGGCTGGGGTGGCTATTTGTTCGGGACATTGGCATGAGGGAGCAGATCTCCAGGAGAGATGAGGACTAGGATTATTGATACTGGCCTCCGACCACACATACATACCAACACACGCTACTCGGCCACTCTGTTTGCTCCGTCATTCAATGAGATTTGATTGTAATCTCAACCCCTACAGGATACAGTCTAACCTCTCCAGCGATTCCTCATAAGACAACTCGCCCATTCCTGGTATCCGAATTGCTAATGCATTTACCCTTTTCTTTAAATAAGGAGGCCGGTATTGTATACAATATTCCAGACCTGGTCTCACCAATACTATATAACTGAACCATAATCTCGGTGCCTTTTCAATAATTCCCCTTCACAATAATTACTTGCTGCCTTTTGGGATTCATGCACTAGAGCACCCAGATCCCTTTACAACTCAGAACTCTTTTATTCTTCCTGCCAAAATGGATAATTTCACATTTTCCTACGTCATTATTTATTGATTTATTAATGTCACTAGTCAGGTTATATTACCTACAACATTCTCCTCTTAGAATAATGGCAAAATATCCATTCACAAATGGTAGCACTCAGGCAGATGGATTTAATTTTGTTAATTTTCTCCTTTGTTTGAGGGGTACACGTGGACTATAATTCCAAAGATGCCACTGTTTGGTTTTTAAAGATTATTTACTGTCGCAAGTAGGCTTACATTAATAGTGCGATGAAGTTACTATGAAAATCCCTTAGTCGTCACCCTCCGGTGCCTATTCAGGTACACCGAGGGAGGATTTAGCCGGCCCAATGCATCTAACTAGCACATCTTTCAGACTGGGAGGAAGCCGGAACACCCAAAAGAAACCCATGCTGACATGGGGAGAACATGCAGTCTCTGCTCAGACAGTGACTCAAGCCAGGAATCAAACCTGGGTCCCTGGCTCTGTGAAACAGCAGTGCTAACCACTGTGTCACCATGCCACTGCAATGAAGTTACTGTGAAAACCCCTAGTCACCACACACTGGCACCTTTTTGGGTACACTGAGGGAGAATTTAGCGTGGCCAATGGAAAAATCCTCACTACAAACTCTGTTCCCCACCCACCAACTCGTATCTCCCTGGCCACTATCTGAGGCTGAACCAGAATGTTCAACCCTCAGGTAAACATCTGACCACACACTGATGTCATCACTGCTTCCACTTTTGTAATATTACTCAGATTGCACCCCTGCCTCTACTCCACTGTGTAGGCACTACCTGACCAAAGGCTGCATTCTGCACTGCAATGATTCAGTGATCTGCCATTCAAATCCTCAGCTATGCTTTTATTAATCTTAAACGAGACTATTTCAATGCATTTCTGGCCAGTCTCCCACATTCTATCATCCATCAACATAGGATCATCAAAATCTTTGCTGCCTAACTCACATCATGTCCTGTTCGGCCCTCAGCCCCATGCTCTCTAACTGACAACGCATCAATTTTAAAATCTTCATCCTCATTAATCATTGGCAATTGTGTGATAAATTCAAATGTAAAACCAGTGAGCTGATTGTTTTGTCTCATTACTGTTTTGAAAGGTCTGGAAGGGGCTGCGTCTGCCTACCTGTCCCCTGTAGCCCCCCAGGTGTTGCCCTACGTGAGTCTGGGGGCTCTATCCCGCACCGAGCTCCAGCTCTTGAACCAGCTCCACTGCCGCAGGAAGCGTCGCCACAGGACCATCTTCACAGATGAACAGTTGGAAGCTTTGGAGAATCTTTTTCAGGAAACAAAGTACCCAGACGTGGGCACCAGAGAACAGCTGGCCAGGAGGGTCCATCTCCGGGAAGAGAAAGTGGAGGTAAAAGAAAAAGACTTGCATTTATATAGCACCATCTCAGAAACTTCTAAAATGTTTTAAGAACTTCTGAAGTATTTTTCACTGTTAAATATAGGAAACACAAAAGGCAAATTATGCTAAAAACAGCAATGTGACAATGCCAATATGACCTGCTTTTTAAAAAATGATATTGGTTAAGGCATGTCAGCCATGATACCAGAGCAAACTCCCCAACCCTTCTTTGAAATACTGTTGTCAGATTTTTTACATCTACTTGAAAGGGTAAATGAGGTCCCAGGTTAATGCCTTATTTAAAAGATATTACTTCCAACAGTGCATTGCCTCCTCAGTACTACACTTCAAATGCCAGCCTGGATTATGTGCACAAGTTTCAGGAGTGGGACTTGAACCCAGTACCCTCTGGCTCAAACAGCAAGGATGCTGCTCATTGCCCAATTTGAGTAAGTTACCCATTTCAATTCATCAGAAAGTTGTTGTAACAGGTGACTCTAAAGCAAAATCAGGAAAATTACAATCAAGATGATTGATTTTGCTGTTAAGGTGTCAATGGTGGTCAGAGTAAAGGTGGTACAGATCAGTTACAATCTAATGGAATGGTACAGGCTAAATCTGATCATATACTCATTTTAGTAAAAAGGTAATCCCCTATCTCAGCTGGAACATGACTGGGATAGATGTCAGAAATTCCTCCTCGGGTAGAGAATGGTCAATGTATGTCACAGTCTTCAAGAAAAAGTAATGGATGGTGATGCAATGTTCTTCACCCCCAACTTAATCATTTCTCTGTATCTCTACCCTATCAAAATCTTTTAACATTTCAAATTCCTTGGTCAGATCATCTCTCAAGAGAATATAAGTATATGAAACCTGTCTTCTAATTTAACCCTCTTAAACTCTAGTATGGAGCTATATGGAAAGAAGACAGTTTAAATCCATTTAGGTTGAAAATAGCAACACAGAATATTCTAGTCCTATTAAATTAACCTAGTAATGGAAAAGAAGTGGGAGACATGCAGTTAGCAGCAGCACAGGATTGATTTACCATCATTCTATCAGGTGCATTTTATTTAATCAATGTGTGATCACACTATGGAACATAGAACATAGAACACCACAGCACAAACAGGCCCTTCGGCCCACAAGTTGCGCCGATCATATCCTTGAAGCCCAAAGCTCCTATTGGGATATCAGAGGGACAAGCCCAGGATTCCATGTGCTGCCAGTGAATGAGATCCTGTGTGGGGAACATGAATTTGTAAATTGTGCCCCTGATGCTGTGTGGAATTGATGAGATTTTTCACAATCTATCTGCCTGATAAATGCTTTCCAAAGTGCAATAAGAAAGCTTGTGGCAAAATTTCAATAACAAAAAAAAAATCTTGCTGGTAATCTCCATGTCAAGGCAAATAAAACAGGTCACCTAATTCTAGTTCTGGTCTCTGAGACACCAGGGGAGACATTGAGGAATGGGTGGCAATGTAGAAAAGATAATCCTGGAGTTAAATGTCTGAGTTAAAAGACTGAAGAATGTTGAATGTTTCAGACTGGGAAGTAGGGATCAGAAAGATGATCATATAGATTGAGGAAGGAAAATGGTAATTGATGTATATTAAATAATCAGAAATAGGATAACAGGATCCAACTTGAAAAAGGTAAATCCAGAAGTGAACGACCAACTGACTCCTGGATACAATCCATGTAATAACACTGGAATCATTGGGAAATAAATGGATACGGTAATCATGGCACTTTAGTGTGCTTCTGAATGGATAAATAAAGATAAATTAAATGGCCTTCTTCATCTATTGGTTGGAACTCTACTACCTCGCCTGCAAAGGAACCAGACTGGGCGAATGTCCGACAACAGAAATCTCCATTGGCCTCAGGCAGGAATTTCTGATCTCACTCAAAAGAGGCCATTAAAAATCCCACCCAACCAATATCTCATTTTGGGTCTATTTATATATCTTACCCAGCCAATGAGAAAACAGTAGATCTATTATATTCTTTTTCTAATCAGTAGTGGAACCATGGATCTATTGTTTATTGGACAGGTTTAAATCTTTAGCCAGACTTTAACAGAACAGTGCTTCTGTTATATACAGGTCTGGTTTCACATAATTCCCAGTGAGTTATGGGACAATGGATCTATTGTTTAGAGGTCTGGTTATGTACCTTATCCAGTTATTAAATTGTTGTTCTATTATATAAAGATCTATTCTATGTTCTATCCAGCGAGTGATGGGACAATGAGTCTGTTATACACAAGATTGGTTAACTGTTGCAGTTAAAAAATACAAAGCTTTACTGACTTTATCAATCCTCTTTCACAATTAGTTTATCATCCTTTGAAGGAGTAACATGCACTGTGGTGCCTCAGGGAGTCTGCAGGCATGCTGGACTTGGATTTCCAGAAAGCATTTGTTAAGGTGCCACATCAAAGATTATTGTGGAAAATAAAAGCTCGTGACGTAGTGTTTAAAATATTAGTTTGGATAGAAGACTGGCTGGCAGAAATAGAGTATGCATAAATCGATCTTTTTCTGATTGGACAATGTGGCAAGAGGGGTCCTGCAGGAGTTTCTGTTGGGGCTTCAACCTTTTAGTTCATATCAATTACTTGGGTGAGCGGGGTGAAGAAATGGTAGCTAAGTCTGCAGATACATTCAAACCTGTCTTTGAGTTATGTTCTGAAGCGGACATAAGGAGGGTGAAAAGGAAGTTCTAGGTTGAGCAAAATTCTGGCAGATGGAGGTATAATGTGGGAAAATGTGGGAGGAAGAAATAAAACAAATCAGAGTATTCCTTAAATGGCTCCAGAATTCCAAGGTGCAGCGGGATGTAAGTGTATGAGTCACAAAAAGTTAGTATGCAGGTACAGAAAGTAATTAAGAATGCTAATGGAATGCTATCTTTTATTGTGAGAGGAATTGAACATAAAAGGATATTATGCTTCCGTTATACAGGGCAATAGTGAGACCACATCTAGAATATTGTGTGAAGTTTTGGTCTCCTTATTTAAGTGAGGATACAAATGAATTGGAGATGGTTCAGAAGAAGTTTATTAGATCAATACTGAGAGTTGTGGAATTGTCTTGTGAGGAAATACGAAGGTTGAGCTTGCTTCCACTAGAATTTAGAAGAGTGAGGATGATTTGATTGAATATATAAGACCCTGAACAATATTGATAAGGTGGATGTGAAAAGGATATTTCTTATTGTGGATAAGGCCAGAAATAGAGGGCATGGTTTTAAAATTAGGAATTGCCATATAGGTCAGAGTTGAGGAGATACTTTTCCTCTCAGAGTCTTTAGAACTCTCTGCCTCAGAAGGCAGTGGAGACAGGTCACTGAGTATTTTTAAGGCAGAAGTAGATAGATTCTCATTGAATCAATGAAATTGATTGGAATGTCAAACTCAACACAAATAGATCATCCATGACTTATTGAATGGCAGAGCAGGCCCAAGGGGCTGAATGGCCTTATTCTGCTCCTATTTTGTATATTTTTAATCTACAAGTTCTTATTTCCTGATTGTCAGTTTGGTGCATATATCTATATTCCAAGTACTTTCAATATACACAGCCACCAAATCAGCTTTCCATCAATGATGGTTTGCGTGGGTCACCTGAGAACAATTGTGTTCTGTTTTTGACATTAAAATGGTGTCCAGCACAATTCCCTTGTATCCTGTCTGGCCCACCACATTAAATCTATTTAAATATATCTGCATTTGCAAACAAAAACTAACTTGCAATTGACTTTCTGTCACACCATCAGAACATCTCAAAGTATTTTGGCTTTGAAATGTAGTCACACTTGTTTTGTTGACCAGACAGTTTATGCACAGTGAGATCTCACAGTCAGCAAATATGATAAATGATCAGTAAATCTGCTGTGGAACTGACAGACAAATGTTGACCACGTCACTGGGAAACCCCCTAAGCTTCTTCGGAAAAAAATGCTGTGCAACCTTTTACAACCATGGGAAGAGGCCCAGTCAAAAGACAGTATTCAGCTCCTCGGTGGTGCACTGAGGTGCCAGTCTAGGTTATATATTCAAATCCTGGAGCAGACTTTGAATTGTGCAAATTTTTGACTCCGAGGCCAGATTAATACCAGCTGGACGATACAGAAATATGAAGCTGCCACGTTAACTTAAATCATTCAAATTAAGTTGTGTATTTGCCCAACCTGGATTAGGCCATAATACTTTTCTCTCCATTATTGATCTTTTTTCTCAGTTTGGTGTTCTCCTCCTCTCTTTAGAAGATGTTGCTTCCTTGTCATCGTCTTACATAGAATTAAAAGCATTAAGATTGGTCATTTAATCCAACTGATCCAAATGTTTAAGCTCCACAAAAACCTTCTCCCAATTTAATTAATCTCACCCTATCAGCATACCCTTCTATTCCTTTTTCCCTCAAATGCATTTAAGCTGTTTGCCTCAAGCTCTCCTGGGGTAGTAAGTTCCACACTCTAACCATGCTCAGAGAAAACATATTTCTCCTGAATTCCTAACTGGATTTATTAGTGACTATCTTATATTTACAGCCTACTTTGAAACATCCTGAAATCATAAAGGCAGTAGAGAAATAGAGGGGTTTTTCTGAGACCTTGGAGAGGGTCCAGAGGAGATTTATTATATTGATAGCAGAGATGATTGATTTCGGTTATTTTGGAATTTGGGATTGCTCCACTTTGAGAAGAGGAGGTTAAGGGAATTTTAGGAAGGGTTTTCCTTTTCTTCTTGCCTGTTTTGGTATCCTTTAAAAGTGGAAATATTTTCTCTATGTCTACCTGATGAAAAACCTTCATAACTTTAAAGACCTTGATTAGGTTGCTTCTCTGCCTTTTCTCTTCTAGAGAAAATACCCCAGTTATTGGAGTATAAAATAAGGGCATTGGAAGTGGTTGGAGTCATCAATGGTCAGTCACAACTATAGAATCAAGTAATCCCACTGTGGGTGGAGCAGATGCCAACTGGAAAGTCCTGAACAAGGAATAGTGAAGGGAACAATGTGTCCCAAGCCATTGGAAAGCAAGAGAATGCAAAGAAGTGTCAATGTAGCTCAATTAGTAGCACACCAACCTCTGCCCTAGGAGGTCATTCCACATCAGGGCCTTCAGCACATTCTTGGCACTGACTCTCCTAGTGCTGTACTGATGGAGTGCTGCATATCAGAGGTACCATCTTTCTTATGAGACCTCAAACTGAGGCTTTATCTTCCCTTTGAGCTTGTGTAAAAGATTCAGAGAGCATTCTTCCTGGTGACCTGGTCAATGTTTACCTCTCAGGTGAATTGCTTATTATCTCACTGCTGATTCTGGGACCTTGCTATGTGCAAATTGGCTGTTGCACTCCCTGCATTATTACAATGATGCATTTTGAAAATAATTGATTATAAAACATTGTGAGACACCCTGAGGTCGTAAGGGCACAATAGAAATATGGGATTTTTTTGAGACTTTGAAGGGGGCCCAGAGGAGAGTTACTGTAATAATAACAGATATGATTGGTTTCAGTTATATAAAAGAACCAGAGAATTTGGGATTACTCTCCTTTGAGGAGAGAAAGTTAAAGGAATTTTAATGAAGGTTCTCATTTTCTTCCTCTCCTTTTTGACCTCACCAAATCTTTCGTATTGAAAGTAGGGAACACTGAACTGGGAAAACAAATCAATTAAGAAGCCAGAAGTAGTATTCCTAGTTGGACAACAACGGGAATTATGTAGATTGGTTCATTTTGAATGTTGATTTTCTCAGCCGATTGTGGGTTGTGTTAAGATGTAGGGTGAGGGTCAAACTCTTTTCCTGCATTTGAGAAATGATTTAATTGTGCAGTTCATTTGTAAGAAAATTAAGTTTACTTTCCATAAGCAATCCAAATGCAGACAATTTCCAAAGTTCAAGAACACTCAGGGGATGGTAAACTGAAAACACTACAATTAAAATAAATCCCAAATTTTAGATAATTATCTAAGTAATCAGATTCCAATAATATTTTCGTTCACATGGCACTTAAGAATGAGAAAGATATAGAGAACTGAAGTGTGTGTGTCTGTGGTGTGCATATGTTTGTGTTCAAGATTCTCCAGCCAGGGGAAGCAACCTCTCAATATTGACTTGTAAAGGCTTCTTGGAATCTTGTATGATTCAATAACAGCACCTAAACTCCAACAATACAGATCCATTCTACTTAATCTTGTCTCAAAGGGCAACCTCAGGGAATGATCTAGTGATCCTTTACTGCACTTCCTTTAAGGCAAGTATGTACTTTCTTCCAAATAGAGCTCCAGGTGTACCCCAGATATGTTCTCACCAAAGCCCTGTGCCATTTCAGCAAGGGATACTTACTCCTGTGCACCAACCATGATGCAATAAACACTATCATATCGCTTTCCTTCCTAATTGTTTGCTGTACCTAGCTGTTGATGTAGTGTTTCCTTCATTAAGACACAGATCCCTCACACCGCCAGCATGTAGTAGTAGTTTTTCACTATTTAAATAAT
Organism: Carcharhinus amblyrhynchos; assembly: GCF_965287045.1. Classification (NCBI taxonomy): domain Eukaryota; kingdom Metazoa; phylum Chordata; class Chondrichthyes; order Carcharhiniformes; family Carcharhinidae; genus Carcharhinus; species Carcharhinus amblyrhynchos. The sequence goes on from NC_137337.1 coordinate 4,840,408, forward strand.
GTTCTGTTTTCCAATTCTTCCTACCAGAGTAATCTGGCACTCACTCACCTTTTTGCCCACTCATTTAACTGGTCTATATTCCTTTATATATTCTCTGTGATCTCTTCAGAGCTTGCCTTCCTATCACGTTTTGCACCATCAGCAAACTCAGGTACTTCACTCAGTCTCTTCATCTCAGTCAGTATATAGATTGTAAACAGTTGAGATAAAAGCACTGATTGCCCATGTGTGTATGATAGGACAGTAGTGTTAAAATTGTAATTTGGTTAAATTTTCTTATCTGAATATTTGACTTCAGTGATGATGTCCGTACTTTGCATGAGTCGGGTTATATCAATCATTTAAAATTAGGGTTTTAAGGGCAAACGAAGAATCAGGCAAAGTTGAAAGGATAAAGTTTTTGAATTAGTTACTTGATACAGTGATGTGAATAGTATAACAGGTTATTAAATGTGGTTCATAACACAATAATGTAAGTAACATGAGTAGGCCATTCAGCCCATCAAGCCTGTCCCACCATTTGATGAGATCACGGCTGATCAGAGGGAGAAAATTGGGGTCAGTTTCAGCAGAGGTGTTACCCTTGGTGAGCTGGGACTTATTGTTATGATGCACATACAGAATGGCCTTTGGGTGGGTGATGTATGGTATAATGCAAAGCACAAGTGGTACTGGAGTTCCTTGCTATCAGGATTCTGAAGGGGAAAAAACTGACTGAAAAAAAGAACTTGGTTTCACCCAAAGGCAGTTCAGCAGATTCAACATTATCTCTCAATCAATGTCAAATTATCAACTTCTGTCACATCATCAGTGTTACTGCAAGACTCGAAACATGCATTGCAACTGGATGCAATACAAACACTGCAGTAACTTGATCACCATTAGCACATTAAATATGTCTCAAAAAGTTTTACATGTATACAATTTTCTTCATGTGGTGGAGCATTCTAAAGTTTAGTGGAAGCAGCAAGGATTGGAATGGGGATAAATACCTCAAACATTCAATCCTTCCACCACTAACACACCTTGCCTGCAGTGTATACTATATACAAGATGCACTCAGCAATTTGCACCATTATAATAAAGCTCTTTCTCCAGCTCCCTAACTCATGACATTAACCACCTGGAAGGACAAGGGCATCAGACACATGGGAACATCAGCACTCCAAGTTCCCCTCCAAGTCTTGCACTATCCTAACTTGGAAATATATCGCTGTGCCTTCAGTGTGGCTTGGATCAAAATCCTGAAGCTCCCGTACTAATGGCACCGTGGAGGTACCTCCAGCACAAGGACTACAGCAGTTCACGAAAGCATCACCATCTCAAGGATGACTAGAGTTAGGCAATAAGTACTGGCTGAGCCCGTAACACCCAAATCCCAGGAATAAAATTAAAAAACTGAATTGAAAAGGCTAGGCGCAGGATTGAAGGAATTTCCAGTGCAAGGAAATTAGGAATCATTGTACAATTCTAAAATTCCAGGTTGTGTCCTTAGCTAGGGATCATCTCACTTGTTGAAACTTAAAAAGTTTTGATTCTTCTGTCCAGAGTACACAAAATAACTTGAATGTTTTAAAACAGCTGACATTTCCAGCGTAATATCACTGAAATATAAATCATTAACTTCTCCTGTATGTCTGTGTGGTGGATAAATCGGAATCATACAAGAGACCGATCAGCCCATCATGTCTGTGTCAGCCCTTAGAGCAATCATTTTACCTCCACTCCTCTGCCCTTTCCCCATAGCCTTGCAAGATTTTCTTTTTCAAGTATTTATCCAATTCTCTTTTGAGAATTATAATGGAATCTGCTTTCACCAATCTTTCGGGCTGAGTATTCAGAAAACCACGATTTGTTGTGTGGAGATGTTTCTGCTCATCTCACTGTGGATTTTTTTGTTAATCATGTCAATGTCTCTGGTTACCAAACCACTTGCCAGTGGGAGGCTTAGTCTATAAAAACTGCTATTGATTTTGAACAACTCTATTGTATCTCTCCTTAACCTTCTCTGCTCTGACAATCCCAGTTTCTCTCATCTCTCCATATAACTGGAGCCCATCAGCAGCGACACAATGCTACAAAACCCCTCTTTATCAAAAGAGTGTCTGTTGAATCTTTCCCACCTCAGATCTCAATTTTAACATTTAGTTCTGAACAATGGGGCTTCCAACAGTTAAGCACTTTGCACTATGAGTCAACCTGCACTCAAATCTCTAGACATCCTCTGAAAAGTGTACCGCGCAAAATGAACTTTCACTCTCTTTCTGATTTCTTCAGGTCTGGTTCAAAAATCGCCGAGCCAAATGGAGGCGGCAGAAGAGATCATCGTCAGAGGAGTCAGATTCCCAGAAATGGAACAAAATTTCCAAAACCACCCCGCTGGGAAAACCTTCAGGAGAAGTGATCGGAGCAGCCCAGGAAAGTGAGCTAGACTCAGACAGCTGATAACTGGCACTGACCGTGAGATATACTCGCCCCCCCCACCCCGTCCCCCCTCCCACACCAGCTCAAACCTGTGGGCTGGTATCTTGCACATTGTCCATCCGGTGTACTGAGGATTCTGTAAATAATGTATATATACATATTATATATATGTGCGCGTGTGTGTGTACGTGTGCCTGTTTGGTTAATAAAAACAATATTGAGATGTTACTCAGGTGTGTGAGACAGCATTGTTTGTTGAAACTAATTTCATATTAAACAACGTTGCAAAATAAGCCAGGTGCTAATTTAATGCAGGTTGGCAGATGTGATCAAATCTTAGAAACTTACAGCACGAAAGGAAGCCATTTGGCCCATCAAGCCTGTGCTGATTCTGTGAAAGAGCAGTAATGTTCATCCCATATCCCTGTTTTTCATTCATCCTCAAAAACCTGTCCCACGCTCCTTTAAAGTAATGTGTGGAATCAGTTTCCACCAGAGGAGAAAGCCTTTTCCACATCCACTGGTATTACTCAGGGTGGTACCTAGTGTAATAGTTACACTACAGGGCTCAAAGTCTGAACGAATAATCCAACAGAACTAGAGTTCAAATCCCACCATGGGCAATTGGAGGATTTGAGTGCAGTTTGGAAATGAAAAGGACTCCTCACTCACCTGAAGAAGAAGCAACACTCTGAAAGCTTGTGCAACCAAATAATCCTGTTGGACTTTAAGCTGGTGTTGTGACACTACTTACTGTCAGTAGAAGGGACTGTGAAAATTGGATTATTGTAAAAATGCAACTGGCTCATTAGTGTTCTATAGGGAGGGAAACTTGCCATCCTTATCCACTCTAGTCTACCTGTGTACCCTCAGGCTCACAGGAGGAACTTGGGGCAAAAACCCAGTCTGTGATGTAAGCTCCCAGCAAAACAATTTGCTACAACAGCCACATAGACGCAGATATATCCTGCCTTATTTCAATCCTTCACATCATTTGCTGCAGTTCTACATGAGGCCTGTTTTCCATATAAGGCAGGTTAAAGAAAGAACATATTTCTGTAGCACCTTTCATCATCTTGGGATGTTCCAAAGAACTTTACAGCCAGTGAAGTACTTTTAAAATACAGTTGCTGTTTCAGTGCACACAATTATCAGAGGAGTTGATAAAGTTAATTAGGAAGTAATGTTTCTCCAGGGGGGCAGACATATAACAACATTGCAAGTCTCACAACACCAGGTTAAACTCCCAACAGGTTTATTTGGTATCACAAGCTTTTGGAGCATTGCTCTTTCACTCACCCGATGAAGGAGCAGTATTCCAAAAGCTCGTGATACCAGATAAACCTGTTGGACTTTAGCCTGATGTTGTGAGACATTTTACTGTGCCCACCCCAGTCCAACGCCAGCATCTCCACATCACAGGAACATAGGAATTAGAAGCAGAAGTAGGAAAATTCAAGCCTTCGAGCCTGTTTCACCATTCAATCAGATCCTGGTTGATCTCTCTCTGGTCCCAAATCCACCTCCCCATCTGTTCCCCATATCCCCTTATCCTTCTTCTATCAGAAATATATCTATCTCCTTCTTGGAAAGACTCAATGATTCAGACTCCACTGGGCTACGGGGCAGTGAGTTCCACAGGTTCGCCATCCTCTGCGAGAAGTATTTCCTCCACATCTAAGTGTTAAATCTACCACCTTTCAACCTGTGACCTCTTGTTCGAGATTGCCTCATGAGAGGCTTACATTTACTCTATTAATCCCTTTTAAAATTTTATCTACCTCGATCAGATCCCCTCTCAATCTTCCAAACTCCAGCGAGTACACACCCAAGCTGTTTAATCTCTCCTCATACGTCAACCCTTTCATCCCTGGAATCGGTCCAGTGAATCTCCTCTGAGCTGCCTCCAATGCCACCGCATCTTTCCTCAAATAAGGAGACCAAAACTGGATACAATATTCCAGATGTGGACTCACCAACACCTATTGCCAATTGCAACAACACTGCTTTACTTTTATACTCCAGTCCTTTTGCAATAAATGCCAACATCCTATTTGACATATTTATTACATGCTGCACTCCACACATTTTCAGAATGTATAATACGGGATCATTTATAAATGGGGGCTGGGACTGGGATTTTACAGAGAGCCAGTGGCCCCACCACTAACTGGAAAGACTGGTTGAAGCTTATCTCTGCAAGTTCCTGGAAACCACAACTCAGTGTTACGGTCCTAAAGCAACTAACTCATGGCCTGAAGGTGTGGCCTCTTACCCACCTCTGTGGTAAGATGTACCCCACGCCCCCCCCCCCCCCCCCCCACCCCACCTAACTCCACTCCCCCACTCCCCATCATAACAACAGGACTGGCAGCTTTTCAATCCAGAAGTGTTTCCATTGCAAGCAACCCTTACTTCTAATGGATGGCAGGGGAAGCCTCTCTGTTCATCACAGGGTGCTCATTCGGGGTGGATCCTTACTGCTGAGCCCACGGGGGGGGGTCACCATGTTTTACTGGGCAGCCTCACCAGTGCCAAATGCACCCACCCACCTCTCCAATCACTGGAAAAATACCAGCAGTGACAGGAAGCTGATCCATAAATTGACCACGAAGGGTCTCAAATGGCCTAAGGGCGGAGAAGCCACCACCGCCCCCCCCCCCCCCCCCCACTCCCAGCACTGGTAAAATATCAGAGGAAATGGGAATGCAATGGGCAAGGCAACACCCCACTCCTGGAGATGGTAGCAAAGTGCAAACGGTGTAAAGGACGTTGGGCCCAAAACGAATTGTCTCCAACCTCTGCCTGATGTGACTGGCAGATGTGACACATCTGGCAAAACCTGTGTGGTCCACTCTCGAAGGAAGCAATCGAGAAGCAGCAAGATGGGCCTGAGAGAAGTTGGGGCCCTGATTGCTGACAAGTTAGATCTTTGGAACTTCTTTCCTGGCATGTTTTTGGAGGTTGTTTTGATGCTAGAGTTTGTTGCTGCATCTTTAATGAGATGGAGGAGGATGGTGTGAAGCTTTGAACACAAAGACTGCAACAGGTGGGGGGCCAGCAGTGTAGGAGTCTCTGAGTTTGCAGAGTTCTGGGGAGGGGGAGCAAAGGCAGCAAGTCCTGCACAATGTGCATCCCCATCAGTGTCCTCCTGCATCTGAGTCCTCTGTGGTCAAACACGTCTGCAACCTCTCCTCTGGGATAAACCATCCTTTATCCCTAGCCTGATTGCAGCTCACTTGTGCCTGATGTCTCGTTCATCCCAATTCCATGCAAGCCTCCAACCTAGGTGCAGACACTGTGCCTGAGTTTGTGGCTGCAGTTACATGGTCAGATCAGATGATGGTGTCTCACTAATGGTGCTGCACTGTTCTTCTCTCACTCCATCCTGAGCTTTTTGTTGCTGAACAGGTGGCAGCCCTTGGGTATCTGCAAGCGGGAACTCAGTGGGGGCAAGTCAATGTGCAGAGAAGGCAGATGAGGTGGGCAAGTCCATGGTCAGGCCATCAATAGCTTATTAAGTATGTCTGATAGCAGGGTAAGGCTGAGCTGAGAATTGACCTGGGGCTGAGTCGGTCTGATACCATGGGACCTGTCATTGCAGAGAACCATTCCTCTGTTGGGTTCAGAAGAGATGGAGGCGACCCTACCCTTGCTCCCTTCGATAATATGTCATCTTGTCCTGCAAGAGAACATACCAGAATGTCAGCGGATTCATTCTGTGGTGTTTGGGTGCCATAGTTGAATAGCTGGTGGTGTGTGAATGCAGCGAGATGTGGCTGTGAGGTTGGCAGTATCGATGGGAGTGTGAGGGTGAGCTGAATATCAGGATTGAGTGCCAGGGAGTGCTGCGGAGTGAGAGGTAAGGGGCAGTGCATGGAGGAGCATGAGAGCTTGGTGGTGTGATGAGTAGGAGATGTCATTCAGATGAGTTTATCAGACACTGTGGCAATGCAGCAAACATCCTGAAGCCCAAATTCCAGTTGACCTCCATGGCTTCCTGCTCCTGCTCCTTCTGAGAGTGGTCATTGAGGCAGCTCCCCTTATGGGAGCATAGCATCTCTCTTCCTACCTATCTCCAGTGCCACATCAGTCAGTCTGCATTCCTACACCTGCCTCGCTGTTCAGCTTGCAAACACTGGGCAATCTTTCTTTGCCAACTTCTCTTTAGGAGACAGGCTGACTTTAAGAAAAGGCAGGTGAGCTGCCCTGGCATCCTGCTACGCTCAGATCTCACTGGCAGTGCTGAAAAGAGAGAGCAGTGTGAAAGGTACAGGAATTTGTGCTGAAATCATTCAGACGAGGAGGGTAATCGAATTTTGTGTCTTTTTCCATATTAATCTGAACAAACGCAGCCTGCTGTGAATCACAGCCCTCACACCAAAATGCAAGGTGAAAGAATTTCATGCCTGGTTTGTATGTGGAACACAGAATAATAGATGGATTATACACAAAACAGAGCTGCAAGGAGAGATGGCCAGTATACAGGGCACTTGGTTGATTAGTATTGGTTTATATACAGCATTTGGAGTGTATCGATATGGGGCACAATGAGTTTAAAGTACCCTCTCTCTACTTCCCACTCTGGATGATAGTTTAGCTTCACCCCCTCTCCCCCAGGGCTGAGTTTACTCACTGATGCTGAGGTCCATTTTAGACCCTTTGGGAGGCAGAGAGTTCTTTGAAAGTCATTAAAGCAGTGGATTTATTTGGCACAGGTCCTGGCAAATAACAGTTCAAAAAAAACATAACCAAAAGTGTAAACATTAGCTGAACGTTTTGTGAAATGCAGTACACCCAAGAGACCAAAGCAATTTCTCCACACAACATTTGCTGAATATTTCACTGATTACAGAATATTACTGGTTCACTGCAACATGTCTGAAAATATATTTTCTAACAAAAACAACTGAATTTGAGAAATGAAGCATTCATCAAATATTTGAACAATAATACGGCAGGTTCTGTTGAACAATAGGGAATGGGGGTGAGGCAGAGCTGCCATGGCTACAGTGTTTGTTTTAGGTTTCACTCTGGGCTGCTTCGTCTCTTTTCCTTAAAGTTAACCCAGCTCATGGTCTCATGTGGAATCCAGGGTTCCACTCAAAAGGCTGTCCGACTACGGCACACCTCACTGTAGACAAATCATCTGAGACAGCAGCATGTCTTCAAGGGCCAATGGATGTAAATAATCTTTATGGGAATTCCCTGCCCTTTGGTACAAATGGGGCTGCATCCCAAAGACTTGGCAGTTCTTTCATCGATAAAACTGGTCCATGAATGCCCTTCAACCATGGAGGGCATCGCAGTTGAGCCCAATTTTAACCTCACTCAAAAAAGCATCTTCCAAACCCATGAGACCCTACCAGCTAGAAGGACAAGGGCAGTGAGTGGATGCATGGAAACACCACTACTTGGAAGTTCCCCTCCAAACCACTCACCATCCTGACTTGGAACTATATCGCTGTTCCTTCATTGTCACTGGGTCAAAACCCTGGAAGTCCCTCTCTAACAGCACTGTGGCTGTACCTACAACACAGGGACTGCAGCGGTTCAACGTGACAGTTCACCTTCTCAAGGGAAATTAGGGATGGCCAATGAATGCTGGCGTAGTCAGCAATGCCCCTTGTCCTGTATCCAATGTGTGCATCTGTGTATACTTGAATGTGTGCACGGGGATGCGTGTATATAGTACTTGGCACATTTAGTAAATATGGCAAGACTAGGAAGGGTGAAATGTTGCTGTAATGTCTCAGCCCTGTGAGTGGAAACCACTGCACATTTCTGTAGCCTTGACACTCTTTGGTTCAGGAATCAGCCAAATTCATCCAGGAGCTCGAATCATAAGCGCATTGTCAGATTTCAGTGGCACAGTGCTACTGCACTGTGCTGAGGCGGCTTGTCAGGAAGCAGGAATGTCAGAAAATAACAGGTAATATGGAGCAATATTTTCTTGATGGGAACTTATTCAAAACTCTCCATCGTTGTTCATCTTCACTCTGCACAGGGTAGGGCAGTAACTTGATGGTCAAAGATCAGGAATGGGGCTTTGAACCTACAATTTTCCTTTCCAGAGGTAAGAGTGTTGTCCACAGAGATGCTGTTGATATAATTTACTTAATAGTACACTACAGTATACTACTGTACAAGTGAAACACAGAGCTTTGCGCACTATTTTGTGCAAAAAGGAGATTGTATCTCATTAACTGATAGAAACATCATTATATACACACAATTAAATGCATCATTTCATATACCATTGACATGCATCAACGTGTGCACCACCTCATTCACTGTAACATGTACTGTTACATGCACCATCCCATACACCACAATGTTATATGCAATAGTTCCCAAATATTTCGTGCAAAACTTTCAACAAAACAGAACTACAATGATGCTAAAGAATCAACAGATCCTGAAATAGATCTTGGAGAGTGTACATGATTGAGGAGTAAGTTTGTCTTCAAAGACAGATGCTCGAACTAGCAGCAAAATGGAGGCTCACCACGAAACAAAAATGCATCTCGCATAGAACAATCAAAACATTTTATCCAGGAAAGAAACAGCAACAAAGGGGAAAAAAGAGGGGTGGTCGGCCTACTCAGTTATTTAGACGGTTGGATGGTTCCCAAAAATTGCTGACTAAATTATCTTTGGACGCTCTGAGTGTTTATGCAAGTGGCAAGAGGTATGTTAAAGGTCAGTAAAATAACACTCATTATTGGATGAATAGCAACGTAGTAGGTTATCGGCAAACATGCCTCCTTTCTTCTTTCCCCTCTCTTCCAGTCCTTTGATGGGGAGATGATTGATGAGGTGCTTTTGGCATTTACTCTGCCTCACACAGGTTTACAGTTCTAAATACTTCAAGAGGCAAAAGGAGTGAAATAGATCTTCTCAGATTTAAGGCGTTCGCTCCTCACAAACTTCAATGTGGAGGAAACATTATACAAAACTGTCTTCAAATTCAATACATAATAAATTCATAACTTTAAGAATAACTTGGGACAGAGTGCCTAGTGACACAAGATGGGCACAGTGGTCAGCAAATGACCCAGGCAGTGAGCACAGTGCTTGGTCTCTGGTCTGTTCTCAATGGACACAATAGCTATTAAATGACCTGGCTGGGGGCATTGTGATCAGGGGGATGGTTTAGATTGGGGACAGTGGGGAGTGGGAGAGACAGTGAATCGTCCATGTCCAATAGACACGGTGATCGGTAAATGGTTCAGTTGCAATGATGAATAGTCTGGATCATGGGAACAATCGTCTGTAAATGGCCCAGGCCAGTGGACACATTGGCAAATGGCTGGTCCAGATTAAATGGGTATGGTGGTCAGTGAGTGGACACAGCAGACCCACAGCGCGCAGGCTAGCCCATGTACAAGTCCATTAGGATCATTGGCCAGTGGCTGGGACTAAAACCAACACTGCTGCAGGTTGGAGAAGCATTAGAGACCAATGAACATGTCCTGTATTAATGGTCCAAATTCAGGAAACAGACTGGTCAGTGGATTGGAGAGTAATCTGGAGTAATTTATCAGGGTAATCACCCTCCTTTCTTGTTACAATACAGTAAAGATAAAGTTGCTACTGTCCCCAATGATCATAGGTTGTTCTCCACTTTGAGGGGGAGGGCTGTCTGGTGATGATTTAACCTGAGGGTCACCACACCTCAGGCAAGGGGCAAGGTTGAGAAGGCAGGGCCTTCATGAATAACCTCAGCTGGTACCGGAATTGAACCCACACTGTTGGCATGGTTCTGCATCATAAACCAGCTGTCCAGCCAACTGAGCTAACTGACTCCCACAATACAACCACGTTAGACAATGCAATCCAAATCCTTGCATCAATCAGATTAACTTCAGTGGGTGTGAAAAATGTCACAGTTGGAATGATTGGCACACAAACTTCACTTCAATGAACGAACCACCTGACGTAATTCAAACAAAATGTCTCAAGGCAAGTAGGGGCAGTAGCAAAGCGACTGTGTGACTAGATTAATAACTGAAGAGATGGTGGCATGGTGGCAATTTCACTAAGCTAGAAGGATACCTAATTCTCTGGGGTCACTGGTTCAAACCCACCACTGCAGCTGGTGGAATTTAAATTCAATTGGTCTGGAAGTGCTACTCTCAGTAATGGTGACCACGGCAACCATCATTGATTGTTGGAAAAAGCTTTCACTAATATCCCTTAGGGAGACAAACCTGCCATCTTACCTTGTCTGACCCAGACCCACAGCAATGTGTTGACTTGTTGCCTTCTGAAATAGCCTAGCAAGCCACTCAGTTCAGGGGCTAATTAGAAAGAGGAAGTGAATACTGACCTTGCCAGCATCCACACTCTACGAAGAGGACCAAATCTGAATGTGCTCCTGCTATATTGCAGCCATTCCAGCATTGCTGCAATTTATATATTTGTATTTACGTAGCATTTGCATGGCCATCGAATGTCACAAAGATGTCACAAAGCACTTTACAGCCAATGAAGTATTTTTGAAATGTAAACACTGTTGTAATGTAGGAAACACTGCAGCCAATATCCACTCAGCAAATTCCAACCAAGTGACATGATATAAACCAAATAATGTGTTTTTGTGATGTTGATTGAGGGCTAACTATTGGCCAGGACACAGGGATAACTCACTCTCTTATTCTCCTTTAAAACAGTGCCACAGGATCTCTTCTGTGAGCAGGCAGATGGGGCTCAGTTTAATATCTTACTGAAAAGATTGCATCACTGACAATGCAGCACTGCCTCAGTACTGTACCCATGATATGGCGATGCTGGCGTTGGATTGGGATAAACATAGTAAGAATTCTCACAACATCAGGTTAAAGTCCAACAGGTTTATTTGGTAGGAAAAGCCACTAGCTTTTGAAGTGCTGCTCCTTTGTCAGTGAGTGGGATTTCAGTTCACAAACAGGGCATATAAAGACAAACTCAATTTACAAAATAATGGTTTACTCAGTAGTGTACTGTAGTGTCAACTGTAATTTCTTTTTGTGTGCGAGCCTTGGAGAACATTTGAACCCAGAAACTTGTGAGTCAGAGGCAAGAATGCCACCAACTGAGCAACAGTTCACACTAGAATAAAAAATATTCCCGTATTGGACAGAATTAAAATTAGATTATTCAGCCACGGTGAATTTCCATTCTCCACAAACCTTCCAATTGGAAGCCAGCAGGAGAAACTAACATTGGCTTTTCTAATCCAGTATTGATGGTAGAATCCAAATTTGGTCGGTGGGGGATTTGGAAGAAATTGTGTTCCGCCACTGTTCTCTTTCCTTTCTGAGTGGGGGAAGCCTTAGAGGAGGGAAGTACTATTCACGTAACCTCAGTGAGTTGCTTTGAGCACCTGAGAGATCACAGGTGCTGCGGTCAGAGTGTGCTTATGCTGGAGTGGGTTAATATTGAGTTCATTGACGGGGCACCAATGGTCAACATGCTGTAACCAGGTTGGTGCTGAGCTCCATGAGGAGAGGTTGTGGCTGCATCCCATCTGTTTGAGTCTAGCCAGATTTCGTACAGTCAGGAGATGAGTCACTTTGCTCAGTTTCTTCCTCAGCATGGCTCAACGGTGCTTCTGTTGCCTTTGAATCAGAAGGTTGGGGGTTCAAGTCCCAAAGGATTTGAGCACAACTTCCAGGTTGACACTTCATTGGAAGTGCTGGATTGTTGGAGGTGCCACCTTTCAGATGAAATATTAAACAAAAACCCCATCTGCTCTCTCTGCTGGAAGTAAAAGACCCCATACTGCTCTTTAGCATAGAGAAGTGCCCTCTAGCCACTTGAACCAATATTTATCCCCCATCAACAGGTTAATTGGTCATCATACTGTGGGATCATGCTGTGCTCAGATTAGCTGCCACTCTTCCTACAACATTGAAGTCACTTCAAAAGTATTTAATTATCTGTAAAACAATTTGAATCTTCCTGAAGTTCTGAATGGTGCTACAGAACTGAGTTATTTCCTTCTTTCCTGCTCCCATAGCCATATTGTTGATATGACTAATCTGGTTCATCTTCCAGGCGATGACCTTCCTAGACGTTGACAATGGGGGAAATGGATTGTCATTGGCACCACTGATGGCCAACATGAGACATGGAACTTCCTCTTGTTGATGATGGTAATAACCTGGCACTTGGCAGCTCACACCCATCCACTTCCTAAGTTCCACTCAGTGCAGCAGCAGGGATGGTGGTGTAGTGGCAATGTGACTCGACCATTAATCTAGAAACCTAGGCTAATGCTCTCTGAACATAGGTTCAAATCCCGCTACAGAAGCTAAAAATATGTTGGAACCGAAAGCAGGTCTCTAACGGAGACCATGAACTAATCACTGATTGTTGCAGAAATCCATCTGGATTCACAACGTCCTTTAGGTAAGACAGTCTTACATCTTTACCTGATCTGGCCTACATGTGACTGCAGTCTCTCAGCAATTGCTTACTGCCCTCAATTTGATTTGATTTATTATTGTCACATATTTACAGTGAAGAGTATTGTTTCTTGCATATTGTAGACAAAAATACCATTCATAGAGAAGGAAACAAGAGAGTGCAGAATGTAGTGTTACAGTCATAGTTAAGATGTAGAGAAAGATCAACTTAGTGTGAGGTAAGTCCATTCAAAAGTCTGACAGCAGCTGGGAAGAAGCTGTTCTTGAGTCATTGGTATGTGACCTCAGATTTTTGTATCTTTATCCCGACGGAAGAAGGTGGAAGAGAGAATGTCCGGGGTGTGTGGGGTCCTTAATTACGTTGGCTGCTTTGCCGAGACAGCAGGAAGTGTCGACAGAGTAAATGGATGGGAGGCTGGTTTGTGTGACGGACTGGGCTACATTCTTATAGTTCCTTGCGATCTTGGGCGGAACAGGAGCCATACCAAGCTGTGATACAACCAGGAAAAATTCTTTCTATGATGCATCTGTAAAAGTAGGTGAGAGTTGTAGCTGACATGGCAAATTTCCTTAGTCTTATAGTCACTCAGTTGTCAAGGGCAATTAAGCGCAACAAATGCTAGGTTGGACTAAAACCTGGTGTTGTCAGACTTTTTACTGTGTTCTGGCCATTGATGCCCATGGAAGAATTTTTAAAATGGGGAGCTTCATTACTGGAGGGGTTGAGAGCAGGACTGAATACTAGAAAATTATGAAAATACAGGCCCCACTCCTGAACTCACGATGGAAATACATTTGGAGCAGTTTAACTCGACTTCTTACCTTCCTGACTAATCACATTCCAGACATTAAAGCAATAAGGAGAACGTTTGCATTTTGCCAGAAAAATTGACTAAATAAGGATGTATTTATTCAGGATTTACATAATTTGTTCGGCTCTAGAAATTGGGTTAATTTTTCTTACCTATCCCTGAGCTGTATGTGTATGGCCCACCTGGCTCCTCTCACTCATCACAGACACATGAAATCATAGATTACAAGTCATTTACAAGCATGAATTTAAAATACAAATAACTTTGGATTTGAAATAAACCAGGAAGTTATTTTTTGCTGGATTTTTCCTCGGGAATTGTGCCAGTAAACTATACCTTTGAGAGCTCAGGGGCATTAGAAGGGCAATCTTAACCCAACCTTGTTGTCAGGAAACTAATGGATTGGTTGCAGTAGCTGATTTTACACTCCACCCATTCCCTGGATTTTCTCCCAGTCAGTTCTGCACCCCTGAAGTTTCAGGAATATGGAGATCACTTCTCCAAGTGTTGTTTCTTGCTGCGTCTCACGCAATGGACCTCTTTTCTCCTGAAAAGGCTGAGGAGCGATCTAATAGGGGTCTTCAAAATTATAAAAGGTTTTGACGCAGTAAATACAGCGAGGAATTATTTCCAAATATAGGGATAAGCAAATCTAAAGGCCACCAGCATAAGACAGTCACTAATAAATATAATGGACAACTCAGGAGCAAACTCTTTACCCAGAGGATAGCGAGAATGTGGACCTCACCACTACAAGGCGAGATTAAGGAGAATAGTGTGGATGTATTCAAGGGGAACGCAATAATCATACAAGGGAGAAGAGAATAGATAGTTATGTTGAAAGTTCAATGAGGTAGGATTGAAGATGGTTTTAGAGGAGCATAAATATCAAAATGGATTGTAGGGGCCGAGTGGCCTGTTTCTGTGTTGTATTCTCCAGGTAATTCTATGTACTGTGAAGTGTTGATTAGTATATAAGGGTGGCACAGTGGCTAGCACTGCTGCTCCTTTATGCCAGGGACCCAGGTTCAGTTCTAGTCTCAGGTCAATGTCTGTGTGGAGATTGCACCTTCTCCCCCGTGTCTGTGTGGGTTTCCTCCGGGTGCTCCGGTTTCCTCCCACAGTCCAAAGATGTGCAGGTTAGGCGGATTGGCCGTGGTAAGTTGCCCCTTAGTGTTAATGGGACAAAGAGCCTTAAGAGCCAAGATCGAACTTGTGATGGATCTGCCCAAGAGAAAAAAAATCAAGATAAAAGCTTGTTTTTAGAAAAGCTTGGCATATTATAAGATTTCACCCTTCTTTGTACGATTGGGTTGGAAGTGGGAAGGAGTGAGGGTGCGCTGTACATCCACGGGACTTATTAAGCTGTTTAACTTTCTCACATTGTCAGCTGACAGCCTGACACTTGATGTGACCACTGGAAACCTGAGCTCTGAATTTTCCACAGCGCGTAAATTTATAAAATAAATACACTGTGCTGCAGATTCTGTAAAAAAAAATCTCAGCCAAAACAAATCTGATGACGAGAGGTTTGCTGGATTGCTTGTGGAGAGTGGGAGGGGTGAGGGGGGTGGGGGGCGAGGGCCAGAGGGAGGGTCGGTGATAGCCCCCTTTGTTTTGGCCTGGGCCCCGACGATAATTATTTCAACGTGACAGACGCTGATCTTGCAACAACTCGAAGCAAGAACAGGCAGCGGAGATTGGCGTAGAGATTGGTTGGCACAGTGAGGAAGGGGAACCATGGTAGATAGGGGTGCTCAGGACTCTTTCTCAACCCCTTCCCTTCCCCACTCTGAGCAGATCGGCTGATAGCACTGACCTCCCAGTAGCCGCCCCCTCCCCTCCCTCAATAACTGGCCAGCTGCTTGTAAACTTAATCTGCCATTGCCAAGCCGGTAATTAGAAGCGAACCTTTATATATTTGTACAGAACTCTGACAGACTATTTCCACCCTCGCACCGAGTGTTGACCTAATCAACCTTGTCGTACTGTTTCTCTCAGGCTGACAAGTTTACAAGTCACGGGACTGACGAAAACCTGAAGTCTTGTCACCCTTCCAGATAAATCTGAAGTGAGAATTTGGGCAGGAAATGGGTGTGGAATCAATGTCAAACCAGTGCCGAGCAATGAGCTGTCAGACTGGAGGTTTAATTTGTTCTGAAATTTGGGCAGCTCACGGTAAAATGTGCAGCACTGTCACCAGGAGAGAGATGTATGCAAAACAAACAGTGCAATCACCTTCATCCTGTAAAATTATACACAAATCATTTCTTACAAACTGCTCGGAGGGATTTGTAGACCAGTTGCAGTTACAGGCTCACACACCCACTTGCCTCATTACCCAACAATAAAGGCCATTCAGCCCCTTGAACCTATCCCATTCAGTTGGATCATATAGTGTACAACACCCAAAAGACCTTTTGGAAGTTCCTACTTCTTTGCAGACTTCACTCAATCCATTTAATTTAACCTTAAAACCACGTCCTTCAAGTCCCATCTCCCTTGAGAAACTAGCTAGCTTCCCCTTAAATGCCTTTAACAAAGGGTCGTCCGGACTCGAAACGTCAACTCTTCTCCTTACAGATGCCGCCAGACCTGCTGAGATTTTCCAGCATTCTCTCTGTTGGCCTTAAATGCACCAATGGTAGCCGCTTCACCTACTTTGTGTGGTAGCCAGTTCCATTTTCTAACTACTAAAGCCAACTTTCCTAAATTCCCTACAGGATAAATTAGTGACTGTCTCTGCACCTTTATAGTCCCTGAGCTTGGTCTCCCGCACAGGTAGAAACATCTTCATGGTTGATCTGAATCTTACCTCCAATTATCCACCTTTTTTGCAAACCCCCTTGACATACTTACATAACAAACATCTAATTAAGGCATTAAAAATGATAAAAATCATTGATAGGGTATATATAGAGAAGCTACTTTCTCAAATTCAGAACAACCTTAAAGTTAGAGCCAAGCCATTTAGGAATAAAATAAAGAAGCATTCTATTACACAAAGATGAACGAAAATCTGGAAATCTCATCCCCCAAAAGGCAATGTATTTTTGGGAGGAAGGGCCAGTTTAAATTTTGAGGACTGGGATTAACAGATTTTTGTTGGATAAGAGATACGGGTCAAAGAAGGTGAGGTACATACGATATTATCCATGAACAGTTGCACAAACTCGGGAGGCCGAACAGGAATTCCTGTTCCCGTGTTCCGCCTACTGGCCTGTGTACAGATTCAGAACACTGCCCTGGTCTAGCTTTGCACCGAATCCAATTTGAGAAATATACCATGCAATACCACATTGAGCCACAGGGTGCCAGTAGACTCTTTTAATTCCTTTCCTAGGCAAAGATGTGCAGGTTAGGTAGATTGGCCATGCTAAATTGTCTCTTCGTGTCAGGGGAATTTGCAGCGTTACATGGATAGGGCCTGGGTAGGAATGTTGCCTGCGCAGGCTTGATGGGCCGAATGGCCTCCTTCAGCACTGTAGGGATTCTATGATTCTAGTCCAGCATGCAAATAAAGACCATTCATTTCTCCAAAGTCCCCAAAATACCCAAGAGGCCAAACTCCCCAAAATAACTACAGCTCAGGGAGGCCATTTTGCCCATCTAGCTTCCCCTGCTATAGAAACTACTCATACCTCCACCACAGTTAATAGCCATTTGCTTCAGCACCTGTCTACAATGATTGCACAAGAAATAGGTGTTTGCCGCATGGCTTGTTGTGACATTCTACAAAACCGTAGCTGATCTATCTCCATTCCACTGTCCTGCCCTAACCCCATATCCCTTAACATTCACAAACCTATCACTGTCAATCTTGGATAGGTGGAATGACTGAGAATCCAAAGCCCTCGGGTTGAGAATTCCCAGGTATTGCAATGTGTACCAACAACCAGTTGCATCGCAGACATGAATTCTTCCAAAAGCACCTCGCAAAAAAGCGAACTCCACCGATCAGAGGAATTCCGAAGCAACTTTCGCTACTTTGTGATATCGCAAAATGCTTGACAGCCAATGACGGTTTCGAGAGAATCCCAGAGCTCAGGCCACAGACCGGAGAAAACACAAATAACAGGGGGGATGCTCAAGAAGGCAGAATTAGAGGAATGCACAGCACTTGGTGGTGGGGGATTAGGTCAGGTCACAGGTGGACTGAACTGTGCTAGTTCGGTGATGGTTTTGATTTTTGTTTTTTTTATCGTCACATGTATCAGCATAGAGTGAAAAGTGTTGTTTCTTGCGCGCTACACCGACAAAGCATACCGTTCATAGAGAAGGAACGGAGATTGCAGAATGTAGTGTCACAGTCGTAGCTAGGGTGTAGAGAAAGATCAATCAACTTCATGCAAAATAAGTCCACTCAAAAGTCTGACGGCAGCAGGGGGAAGAAGCTGTAGAATTTGTTATGAAGCAGGACAGCAGAATTTGGATGGTGTTCAGTTCACAAAGGGTCAAACTCAGGACACTGGCTAAAGATGCATTGAAATCGTTAAGTTGAAAAATCATGCACAATAGTGAGGGTTTCAGCAGTAGATGCGCTGAGGCAGAGGCGGAGTCAGAGCCCACGTTACAGATGTATGCAGGTCTTACTGATAGCACAGCGAGGTGGAAGCTCGTCTTGGGGTAAAATGTGGATCCTCAGGTTACAAACAGTTTGGTTCAGCCAGGGAGGGGAATGCAATCTAATAAATACAGAAATTACAGGGAAAAAAACCCCCAGCAGGTCAAGCAGCATCTTTGGACAGAGAAGCAAGCATTTCAGGTCATCAGAACTGGAAGCGGGTGGAGTCAGTTACTCGGGAGAGGAGACTGTGGCAGGGACCAAAGAGAATGACTTCAGCCTTCCCAATATTTAACTGGAAGAAGTTTCTGCTCCCTATCGTCACTGTCTTCCCCAGACTGAGGAAGGTGCTGATAAGGAGAAGCTGGGTGCCATTAGTATACACGTGGAAACAGACATGTTTTTGAATTACATCTGTGAGGGGTAAGAATGTCAAATGAAAATACGACGGGGCCAAATACAGATCCTTGCAGGACACCAGAGGTAATGGTAACCCTAACCCTAATGCAGAGCATTTTTTGGTACAACTAAATTGATAATGGAACCTGGTGAAAGCAGACTGGTCAAGCCAGACATTAGAGAATAGGTAGGAAAGCAAGTTGTGAGGAGTGTACAGTCTGTAAAATTATACAGATTGGTTAAGTGAGTAAGCAGAAATTGGACAGATGAAGTACAGTCACTGGAATAAACATAAGAACATAAGAAATAGGAGCAGGAGTAGGCCATCCAGCCCTTCGAGCCTGCCCCGCCATTCAATAAGATCATGGCTGATCTGTCGTGGCTCAGTTCCACATTCCCGCCCTCTCCCCATAACCCTTAATCCCCTCTCTTATCAAAAACCCATCAACCCGCGTCTTAAAAATATTTAGCAAGGCAGCCTCCACCACTTCAACGGGCAGAGAATTCCAGAGATTCACCACCCTTTGAGTGAAGAAGTTCTTCCTCAACTCCGTTCTAAACCACCCCCCCCCCTTTATCTTGAGGCTGTGCCCCCTAGTCCTACTGTCCTTTCTGAGCGGGAAGAGTCTCTCCACCTCTATCCTATCCATCCCATTCATCATCTTATATGTCTCAATGAGATCTCCCCTCATTCTTCTAAACTCTAACGACTACAAGCCTAGTTTATTCAGCCTCTCCTCATAGCTCAACCCCTTCAACTCCGGCATCAGCCTAGTAAACCTCCTCTGCACTCCCTCCAAGGCCAAAATATCCTTGCGCAAGTGCGGCGACCAAAACTGCACACAGTACTCCAGCTGCGGCCTCACCAGTGCCCTATACAGCCGCAGCAAGACCTCCCTACTTTTATATTCAATCCCCCTCGCTATGAAGGCCAGCATCCCATTAGCCTTCCTGACCACCTGCTGCAAAATCCAGCCCCACGCCAGTTTCCTATCATCAATGGCCCTTTATTGTGAACCAAAGAGAAGGGCAGTGCCCGCAGCTTACAGTGAGACAGCCTCCATCTCAGGATCTACAATGCCGGGCTGGGATGGGCAGCAGGTTTATAAGCCCTGCTGTCTGCTTCTCACTGGGCAAGTCTGCCTTGCTCGTACTCCACAAAGCCCATGGGGAGATCTATTAATTATCCATCATGTGCTTCATGGTCATAACATTCAACCATCCCACCCCGCCTCCCCGCAATACCCCTGACACGAGAAGACCCTTCCCATTGCTTGGTCTGAGTCCGAAGGCAGTGCTATGTCAGGTGGTGTTTCCAGAGAGAGTGTTGCAGGGTTACCAATGCAGGTTTCTCCTCAGGTCCTGTCTCAACCCAGAGGCTCACTTCTTCAGCCTCCACCTCTGAGTCCGTACCTTCACTATCCAGAGGGACAATGCAGAGTCAGTCTCCAGCTGGGGGCTGACACTGGAAATGGCCATCTTTATGGTCAGTAGTCAGGCCTGCTCGAGCTTGGACTTCCTGGCTCTGAGATGGCCCAAGTGTTTCTTTAAGCTTTTACCCTGGACTTTGGCCTGTTGAGATACTGGTCCCATTTTCCCCAAAAAGGATCCCGGGAACCCAACTCAGACCACCTCCGAAGCTTTTTATGTCACCTGTTACCAAAGTTCTTTCCGTTCTTGCAGAATTGCAATTTCTTTCCTGGTTTTCTTGACAGGATTCCACTTTGTTAAGTTTGGGAATGGTAGACATGGTCTGGTACAGAGCATTTGTCTTATTACCAACTCCACTGAGGCGATGCCCCTTCCTATGCATGGCATGGTCCTATAGTCAAACAAAAATCATGCCAGTTTCATCTCCATGGATTTTATTATTTATTCATTAATCACAAGTAGGCTTACATCAACACTGCAATGGAGTGACAGTGAAAATCCCCTAGATTGGCTGACTTTTTAATGCCACTTTTAAATGTTTGCACTACCCATTTTGTCAGTCCATTTGATGATGGATGATAAGGTGCTGATAAGGCGCGTTGGATACTATCGGCGAGCACAAAGTTCTGGATATCACCATTAGTAAAGGCGTGTCATTATCAAAGACAAGGATTTCTGGTATCCCATGTGTACTGAAGCTCTGCTGTAATTTCTCAATCGTAGCCTGAGTAGTGATGGAATCAATGCAGTGCACCACCAGCTATTTAGAGTGTGCATTGACCATGTTTAAAAACATGAAACCTATAAAGGACCCCACAAAGTTCACATGCGCATGCATCCACATCAGGCCGCTCCCATGTGAAGGCTGAGGGAGGGAGTTTCTGATCTTCTTAGCATAGACCACATCACTTCCCTAAGTGATATCAGAGTCAAAACCAGACCACCAGGCATAACTCTCCTAGGCAGCATTTTCATTTCAGATGCTCCAGCCTGGGCATTAAGTAATTCCATTAATATTGAACATTGCCCTGGGGGAGGAACAATTACTCAGGAACCCCAAGAAATGATTGCGTCCTCAACACTAAGCACATCTTTCTTAACAAGGTAGGGTTTCATTTCTTTGGAGGGTTGTCGTTGAAACCCACTGTGTAAACATACATAGAAACTAGAAGCAGGAGTAGGCCATTCAACCCTTTGAGCCTGCTCTGCCATTGATTATGATCATGGCTGATCATCGAATTCAATACCCTAGTCCTCCACATCACTTCAGCCCCTAGAGCTGTATCTAACTTCTTCTTGAAATCACAAAACAATACGGTCTCAAACACTTTGTGATAGGGAATTCCACAGATTCACCTCAGTCCTAAAAATTTTATCCCTTACCCTCAAACTGTGACCCCCAAGTTCTGGACTCCCCCACCACTTGGAACATTCTTTCTGAATCTACCCTAATTCTGTTAGAATTTTACAAGTTTCTATAAGATCCCTTTGCACCCTTCTAAACTCAAATGAATAAAATCTTAACCAACTTTAGTCTCTCCTCATATGACAGATCTGCCAGCCCAGGAATCAGCCTAGTAAACCTCTGCTGTACTCCCTCTACATCAAGGACATCCTTCCTCAGATAAGGACACCAAAACTACACACAATACTTTGGGTGTGGCCTCACCAATGCCCGATACAATTGCAGCAATAACATCCCTATCGTTATACTCAAATCTTCTCATTATGAAGGCCAACATACTACCTGCCTACTTTACTGCCTGCTGTACCTGCAATGCTTACCTTCAGTGACTGATACACAAGGGCACCAAAGTCTCACTGAGTGTCCACCTCGTTTAATTTACACCCATTCAAATAATAGTCAGCCTTCCTATTTTTGCTATCGAAGTGGATAACCTCACATGTATCCACTTATACTGTATCTGCATATGCACATACACATGTGCTTTATTCTAGATAAAGTTGAATCTTTTGGGATCCAGGCTTTAACCTGCCTTGCAGACATTACTGTCTCCAGGAAATCGAGGATCATCACAACCTCTGATTTTGTTATGGTTTATTATCACTTGTATTAGTATACAATGAAAAACATTGTTTCTTGTGCACTATACAAAGCATACCATTCATAAAGAAGGAAAGGAGAGAGTGCAGAACATAGTGTTACAGTCATAGCTAGGGTGTAGAGAAAGATCAACTTAATGCAAGGTAGGTCCATTCAAAAGTTGGACAACAGGGAAGAAACTGTTCTTGAGTCAATTGATTCATGACCTCTGACTTTTGTATCTTTTTCCCAAAAAAAGGTGGGAGAATGTCCAGGGAGCGTGGGGTCTTTAATTATGCTGGCTGTTTTGCTGAAGCAATGGGAAGTGTAGATAGAGTCAATGGATGGGAGACTGGTTTGTGAGATGGACTGGGCATCATTCTCGACCCTTTGCAGTTTCTTGTGGTCTTGGGCAGAGCAGGAGCCATGCCAAGCTGTGATACAACCAGAAAGAATGCTTTCTATGGTGCATCTGTAAAAATTGGCAAGAATCTTAATGGCTATGCCAAGCTTCCTTAGTCTTCTGAGAAAGTAGAGCATTGATGGGCTTTCTTAACAAAAACGTCAGCATGGGGGGACCAGGACAGGTTGTTGGTGACCTAGACACCTAAAAACTCGAAGCTCTCAACCCTTTCTACTTCGTCCCCATTGATGTAGTCAGGAGCGTGTTCTCCTCTACGCTTCCTGAAGTAGATGACAATCTCATTTTGTTGACACTTTAGGAGAGATTATTGTCACTGCACCAGTTCGCCACATTCTCTGTCTCATTCCTGTACTTTGTCTCATCATTGTTCGAGATCCAACCCACTATGGTTGTGTTATCAGCAAAGTTGACAATCAAGTTGGAGGGGAATTTGGCCAAACAGTCCTAGATGTATAAGGAGTATAGTAGGGGGTTGAGGACGGTGTTGCGGATGATCCTGGAGGTGTTGTTGTTGCCTATTCTTAGTGAATTGCGATCTGTGGCTCTTCTAACACTTGTGGGCAACGAAGGCAATTCAGCGCATCAGCATTAAGAACATAAGAACATAAGAAATAGGAGCAGGAGTAGGCCATCTAGCCCTTCGAGCCTGCCCCGCCATTCAATAAGATCATGGCTGATCTGTCGTGGCTCAGTTCCACTTTCCCGCCCTCTCCCCATAACCCTTAATCCCCTCTCTTATCAAGAACCCATCAACCCGCTTCTTAAAAATATTTAGCGAGGCAGCCTCCACCACTTCAACGGGCAGAGAATTCCAGAGATTCACCACCCTTTGAGTGAAGAAGTTCCTCCTCAACTCCGTTCTAAACCGCCTCCCCTTTATCTTGAGGCTGTGCCCCCTAGTCCTACTGTCTTTTTTGAGCGGGAAGAGTCTCTCCACCTCTATCCTATCCATCCCATTCATCATTTTATACGTCTCAATGAGATCTCCCCTCATTCTTCTAAACTCTAACGAGTACAAGCCTAGTTTATTCAGCCTCTCCTCATAGCTCAGCCCCCTCAACTCCGGTATCAGCCTAGTAAACCTCCTCTGCACTCCCTCCAGGGCCAAAATATCCTTGCGCAGGTGCGGCGCCCAAAACTGCACACAGTACTCCAGCTGCGGCCTCACCAATGCCCTATACAGCTGCAGCAAGACCTCCCTACTTTTATATTCAATCCCCCTCGCTATGAAGGCCAGCATCCCATTCGCCTTCCTGACCACCTGCTGCACCTGCAAGCTGGGTTTTTGCGACTCATGCACAAGGACCCCGAGGTCCCTCTGCACCGTCGCCTGCTGCAGTTTTTCGCCACGTAAGTAATAGTCCTTCCTACCATTATTCCTACCAAAGTGGACCACCTCACACTTGCCAACATTAAATTCCATTTGCCATTTCCTGGCCCATTCGCCCAGCCTATCTAGATCCTTCTGCAGACTCTCCACACCCTCCGCACAATTTGCCTTTCCCCCAATCTTGGTGTCATCAGCAAATTTCGACACCCTGCACTCGGTTCCCTCCTCCAGATCATCTATATAAATGGTAAATAGCTGAGGCCCCAGCACCGACCCCTGGGGCACCCCACTAGTCACCAACCGCCAATCCGAATAGCACCCATTGACCCCCACTCTCTGCCTCCTATTTGACAACCAATCCTCTATCCACGCTAACACCCTACCCCCAACTCCATGTCCCCTGACCTTCTGCAATAACCTCTTGTGAGGTACCTTGTCAAACGCCTTCTGAAAATCCAGAAAGACCACATCCACCGGCTCTCCTCTATCCACTGCCCTAGACACATCCTCATAGAACTCCAGTAAATTTGTCAGACACGACTTCCCTTTAATGAAACCGTGTTGCGTCCGCCCTATCAAGCAATTCCCTTCAAGATGCCTCGCAATTTCCTCCTTAATGACGGATTCTAACATTTTACCTACCACAGACGTTAAACTAACCGGCCTATAATTCCCCGCCTTTTGCCTGGCACCCTTCTTAAACAACGGCG
This sequence comes from Carcharhinus amblyrhynchos, assembly GCF_965287045.1. Taxonomy (NCBI): domain Eukaryota; kingdom Metazoa; phylum Chordata; class Chondrichthyes; order Carcharhiniformes; family Carcharhinidae; genus Carcharhinus; species Carcharhinus amblyrhynchos. The sequence continues at coordinate 4,864,958 of NC_137337.1, forward strand.
TAACATTAGCCGTTTTCCAATCCTCCGGCACTTCCCCGGAATCCAGCGACGTCTGGAAAATAACCACCAAGGCATCCACTATAACCTCCGCCATTTCTTTCAGAACCCTCGGATGCATTCCATCCGGTCCTGGGGACTTGTCCACAATCAGCCCCTCCAGTCTGTCGAGCACCACCTCTCTAGTAACAGTAATGTCATTAAGACCCTCCATTCCTACCACCTTTCCATCTCTAACACCCGGCAAATTATTCACGTCCTCCTCCGTGAAGACAGAAACAAAAGTACGGGGGCAGTGTTCTAGGAGATATTCATAAGTCACCAAAAGCAAGGCCCAGCACTGTATCCAAGCGGAGATGTTGGGGGGTGCAGGGTTGGGAAGTGGGGGGGGGGGGGGGGGGCAGAGGCGGGGTGCTTGGTAAATTGCCTAGCCCTCATTGAAAAAATCCAATGAGGATCTTGGTTGGTAATTTAAAAAAAATGAATTACCATAGACACACTGATGGAACTTTTTCCCACCAATTACAACCCTTTTTTCTCAATCTGAAAATACCTTCACTCTGCACCCAAAAGGGTCCTGGTTGCATTCGTGGTGGACTTTTCTGTTCAATCCAGTTGTTTCAGTGATATGTCAGCAACATTCTAACCCTGTATGAGGAAGACAATACAAATTCTTCGGGTCAAAATGGACCATAGGTTAATGACAGCAGCTGACGTTTGACTTTAGAAATTGTCTCTGCTTGCAGATCTTCCAGAACCATCTCTAGTATTTTCGTAGCAGGATGTGCAAGGGAGCCAATACGGAAGCCAAGTTCAGGATACATCATCCACAGTTTAGTAGGAAAGATTTCAACTCTGTGGTGTTCCTTGGGGTTGGTGTTCCCTTGATAGCCTTTACCTTATTCTCTACTGGATGTAACCCCTTGCCATCTACTCATTAGCCTAAATAGGTTACTTCAGCACTTAGAAGATGCATTTCCTCCTCTAAGCAAACTCACTCCAGAAAACCTGTGCAAGATTTTTAAGCTGGACAGGTTTTCCTGTTCCAAAACCTCCGTGACCAAATCATCACCTCAATCTTCTACTACTTTAGGTAGGTCTTGAAGGATGTTCTCCATGATTCTTTGGAAAATAGAACATGCTGACGAGACCCCAAAGGTCATACTTACGTGTTGATCATCACACATATCTGGGAGGACTCATCCAATTCAAACTGAAGATAGATGTGGCTCACATCCAACTTGGAGAATGCCTTTCTGCCTGTTAGTGTACAAATCCTCAATTACTATCAAGTTTGAAGCATGATGGACTGTTATAGTCCCCGTAAAGACAAACTGATTTGTTGGGCGTGAGAACAGGGGCTACAGGCATAGCTCATTCTGCAACTGGTTGGTCTTACTGTATCTAAACTTGAGGCACTCTAGTTCATTTTCCACCTTCTCCAGCATGGACGATGACTTGCTCTGAAATACCTAGGTGTAGAGTTGGGGTCAAAGTAGATCTTGGCCCCTTTTATTTTGCTTAGGCTGTCTTGGGAAACTCCAAGATATCTATTAATAACTTCTTACAGTCTCCCACACCTAGCCTGGATATTTCCAACCAGTTGAGCCAGATCTGCTGCAGCCAATCTCTTCCCATAAAGGTTGGTCCATGTCCCCCATACAATGAGTGGGAGATGAGCTGATTATTCTTTGGGGCCATTGTGGTGCCTTTTATTTGAAAAGGTTACCCCATGTAGATGGCTAGTTAGGCCTTTGTGCCTTCTAAACTTAGGAGTCGGATGCCAGATTGGTGATGCTTATATGTCTGTTCTCCAATAAGAGTGCAGCTCCCATGTCCAACTCCAAGGGATGATCATGCACCAGTAATTCTATCATTACTTTTATTGTGATGGCACAGTTCAGTTGTAATATCTCTTGTCTCTCAAAGACAGGATACCTTCATGGTGTGTTCAGGTACTGGCCTTGGCTTTTTCACTGGGCAGCATGCCTCATGCCTGATCTGGAAATTTCACCTTAACTGTGTCCTTTAGCAGTCCTTGAATTAATCTGTCGTCTGGCAACTGCACCTTTCTGGAGTAGATTCTCTAATACTCTTCAGGTCGTCACTGCCTTTCCTTGACTGTCAGGTGGTGATAGTAGTTCTTTTATCAAGGGCCCTCTAACACCTGGAATACAAGCACTCGTCACTGATGACAGACTACACAAGGTCCCTCTAAGTCAGAGGACATTGCGGCCTGATGCTCCTGTAGTTCCTCAGCCTCTTTTTCTACATTCTCAAACGAAAAGGCTATTTCAGTGGCTTTTTTTAAAGGCCACATTGGATTCTGCCAACAGCTTCATTTTGAGTCAGGGGCATTTTATCATGCTGAAACTCAGTGTCCTGCATGCCATCAACATCAGCACCGTTTGTTTTTCATCCCCTCCAATGTTGTTAGTATGGAAGAAGTAACGCATACACTTTGTATTTTGGGCATAGTCTTCTCCACTGGTATAAAGTTCAAGCTTCTCAAAAAGAGGAATCTTACTGGGGAAGATTCTTGACTTAGAGGTTGCCTGGAGAGACAGAGATGGACAAAAGATATTCTCCTGGTTGGCAATGTAGTAATTCAACTGAATGCCAGTTTCCTGTCACCAATGACTCTTTATTATGAAACACAGAGAAGAACTGCACCCACAGCTTACACTGGGACAGCCTGCACCTCGGGACTTACAACACTGGGCCAGGTTGGGCAGCAGGTTTATAAGCCCCACCATCCACTTCCACTGGGCAAGAATCCACTCACTCAATAAGGACACGCGTACTCCAGTAAACCCACAGGCAGATCTATCAATGATCCCCTGTGACCCTTCACCCCCATCATAACAGTTAGGATCCATTTAGGGGCCAGAAATCTTTTCTTTAAAGTTGACAAAGTTCAAAGTCCCAGTTACCCAGTAAGAGTAACAGCAGAACATTCCACTGTTTTAAACAAACAAAATAAACTTTACTATATACAATGTCAGAAAAGTAAAATAATCTACAACATCTTTTATTCTAACATTCAGAATTAACATGAAGTAAATATGAATGAACAGGCAATCTGTGGTCTAATACATCACGGCACATTAAATGATAAATGCAACCAAGGGAGAGCCCATGGATCTCTTAACAACCCACCCAGATATCAGTTATCACTGTGAATCAAAACATTTTGTTGAAACTCTGCCTCACTCGAGGAATTTCAAAGCCACATGAGAGCTTCTCTGATTGCAAATCATGACGTTCAAACAGCAATTATCATCCTTTTCCAGCAAACGCGTAGATAAATTGAAACCAGAGTATCTTCTTAACCTCCACGTATCTCCAGAACAACGTAGCCTTTCTTTCAGGGTTTACTGATTATTTTCAAATAAATTAGCTCTAACTCTGAAAACATTTCTCTGGTCTGCATTTCTTTGCAACAGCAAGCAAACATCACATCTCCAGCTCAACAAGCTCATCTGCTGTTTTATGATCTTACCTTTCCAGCTGTTAATCCCTTAAGTCAAAATGGCCTCAACCTTAAGCGTAATAGACTCCAAGTTGTTTCAGTTGTATTATCCGCCCAGAACTAAACATTAGCTTGAAAATATTAACATGAATACATAAACTATTAGCTAAATATTCACAACAGTACAATGAGGATTCCACTTTGGCAGGACTAGGAAAATAGAACATTATCTAAATGGAGAGAGACTATAGATGGATCTGGGTGTCCTTATACATGAATAACAAAAGGTCAGCATGCAAATACAAAAGTAATTAGGAAGGCAAACGGAATTTTGGTCTTAATAGCAAGTGAAATGGTGTATAAAAGTAGAGAAATCTTGCTAAACTGTCAAGGGCATTGCTGAGACAACATCTGGAATAGTGGATGTTTGGTCACCTCACTCAAGGAGGGACAAATTTACATCAGAAGCAGTTAAGAAGGTTCATAAGGTGATTCCTGGGATGAGGGGTTTGTCTTCTAAGGCTGAGCAAGTTGAGTTCATCTGAACTCATTGGAGTTCAGATGAATGAGAGATGATCTTATAGAAACATAAAAGATTCCGAGGGGGCTCGACAGGGTGGATGCTGAGAGGATGTTTCCACTTTTAAACTTTATTTATTGTCACAAGTCGGCTTACGTTGACACTGCAATGAATTTACTGCGAAAATCCCCTAGTCGCCACACTCCAGCGCCTGTTCGGGTACACTGAGGGAGAATTTAGCATGGCCAATGCACGTAACCAGTTCGTCCTTTGAACTGTGGGAGGAAACCGGAGCACCCAGAGGAAACCCATGCAGGCATGGGGAGAATGTGCAAACTGCGCACAGACAGTGACCCAAGCCAGGAATCAAACTTGGGTCCCTGGTGCTGTGGGGCAGCAGTGCTAACCACTATGCCACCCGAATCTAGAGCATAGTTTAAAAATGGTAGGTCTCCCATTTAAGACAGAGATCAGGAGGAAATTCTTTTCCTGGAGCAGTAAGTAGTCTCACAACACCAGGTTAAAGTCCAACAAGTTTATTTGGCAGCATGAGCTTTCGGGGCACTGCTCCTTCATCAGGTGAGTGCTTCTGCTGGAGGGTCATACATCTTTAGAATTCTCTTCCAGAGACAGCAATGTCATTGAACGTATTCAAGGCTGAGTTAGACCGATTTTGATTGACAATGGAGTCAAAGGGTTCTGGACAGCAGGTAGGAAAGTTGAATTATTGTCACAATCAGATCAACCATGATCTTATTGAATGTCAGAATGGTTTGCTCCTATTCCTCACATAGTAAAACGTTCTAAGGCCCTTCACAGGAGCATCATCAAATAAAATCTGAGAAAATCACATAAAGAGAAATTAAGATCGACCATCAAAACTTTAATGAAAGGGGGAGGTTTTAAGTAGCATCTTTGGAGGAGAGAGGGAATTCCAGAACTGGAGGCTTAAGCAGTTGTACATACAGCTGACAGTGGTGGTCAAGATAATGAGGAATGCGCGAGAAACCAGAATTGGAGAAATGCAGAGTTCTCAGAGGGATATAGGACTGCAGAAGGTACACAGATAGAGGGACATGGCCTTTAAGGAATTTGAAGAAATTCAGAATGAATTTAACAACAATAATGAAAATGGTTGATATGAGGGATGTGGAAATAGCTAAGTCTAGGTGATGGATAACATACGGAATATAAGCTATGGTCAAGCAGAACATCATATCTACATCGCTTATGTTCATTGTCAGGCTTACAACCTTCTCTTCTAAAAATGCCTATGTAAATTAGTTCACATTTTGCTAAATGCGTATTGTCTAAGCTTCAGCGGGTACATGTTATCTCTGGGTCACATAATTGGGTCCCAGTTTTATGTCCGTAGTTCCTTGGCACACACATCAATAATGTTTCTCCGAAATTTCTCCGAAAACTAGTGGCTTTTGCCACCAAATAAACATGTTGGACTTTAACCTGGTGTTGTGAGACTTCTTACTGTGTTTACCCCAGTCCAACATTGGCACTTCCACATCATGACACACATCAATTCCAGGACAGTATCAACAAGAGGCCTCATGACATAAACAGAAAGTAATGACCCCAACACTCATCAAGTAAACAAGCCTTTTATTTAATCCAAGTGTTACTGAACCATGTCACAAAAATATTAGGCAAAACAAAGCCTTTAAATCACACTATTTGAATATACACTTTATCTACAGGTAGTGTTGCCGAAGTATTCCGCGCTATTCTCACACACCAACTGTAAAAATAACTATGGGCGCAAGTTCATAAATCCCATGATTCCAGCTGACTGAAGAATTTGGTCCTTTAGCCAGTGGATCTGGGTTCCATACCCTAACCCAAATTAATCCAGAAAGAATCCAAAACATGGAACCTAGTCACACTATCATTTACACAAATAAAAAGACAAAAATTGGTAACAATCTTATATGCTTTTGAGGGTTTCCGGCTTTTAAATTAGACAAATTTTGTTCCTGTTCTTCTTTAAAATCAAAGATCACAGCCTTGATTTCCTCCAAGAAGCATTTTTAGAATGCTGTAACATGATGCCGTGCCCATCAATCACTCTGGCTCAATCCTGCTGCACTGCGCGTGGCCTGCAGCATGCTTGACATCATCAAGTTGCATTCATTTGTGCGATGGAGTTTTTGGTGCTCTGCTAATGCCCAAGAGATAGGCCTTGAATGAAGGCCAAGAACATGTGAGGACAGCTCACAACACTTCTTGGTTGTGGGGCCTGTGGTGCTGGTTGCTCACAGACAAGAGGGAAATGTGAATCTAGACACTCCTGATCAGTATTATGAATCCCAATGGCTCAAACAGAGTGTGCTGATAATTTATGAAATGAGTGCCCAGGATCCAAATATAACACACGCAAAATCCTTCAACCCATTAATTCCCTCCCCTTCCAGAGCAACGGATGATCAACCATTGCAGTGAGAGAATTATAATGAGCCCTGTAACTGGAATAAATGAAAAAGCACCCACACAATCCTGACTGACACTTTAAAGATGATGGGCCAAATGATCTATACATGATGTACATCCTTTCACCTCCTCACCCTCCTCCTTCCCACCTTGAAAGTATTGTCTTGGATCCAGTCACTGACTGACTTCCAGTAATTTAACAAACTGATTCCTCTTGATGTTCTCAAATGGCATGTAACACCTGGCTGAGGAAAATCAAGGCTGAGTTAATCCTATGCTCACTCCAACCTCATCCCAGCAGAGATTAAAAGGAGCCAATCAGCAGCAACTCTGGCCAATGTATTCCCCTGTCTTTTTAGTAGAGGTGGATCTAGTTCAATTGTAGCATCCTAACCCAATGTCCATGTCACAAAGGGAAGATACTTCCTCTGCTGTATTAAGCTGTACATCACTGTCTTCCTCATCCGCTCTGTTAGCAGAATACACCTTCACAGACGAGAGGAGAAGATCGAAGCTGGCACCATAGGAAAGCACAAGAACTATTGAGAAATTATTCCTCCCAAACCGCACCCCCCTCACCCCAAACCACAGTACAACAATCCTTGACCTCTGCTCGGTACAGCAGAGCTCAGACCCATCACTAACTGGTGACATAAACATGCATGCTTCCACTCAATGGAACACAGAGCTTCAATTCCTCAAGGAAGCTAAAGCACTTCAAATGAATGTGCCCTGCCACTCTCACCAGTTGTACTGCAAATTTATTTGTTGATACAGTTTTAAAACAGAAAGAAAATGAAGCAAGGAATAGCATTTTTTTTAAGTTGATGAAAACACTGCTTTCCCCAGCCCTGAGTTAATCTGTGAGTAACATTAAGCTAATGCTGTAGCCAGGTTGGTTCTGCAGTGGGACACATGCTGTGAGCACAATCTCAATTGCAATGGCATCAACTGGGTTGCAAGACAGGGCGAAACCGACAGCCAGAATGTGCAAGGCTGGAAATCCACTTTATCCAATTCCTCAGCACTTTCCATAAACATCTCCCAACAACCAAGACCGAGACATAACAGAAAGTGTAGCTTTCAATCTTCCCAATGTAATGTACAAGGTGGGAATGGGTTTCATTGCATTAAGTTGTCAGATTGGGAGAGCAGAGAAACAAAAAAAACCAAGAAAGTAAATGGGAATTTAAGAGCAAGCAGAGACCAAAACATTACACCTTGATGTGGTAGCAAGAAACAACTTCCAATACAGATACTACACTGGATGTGACGGTACAGCGTGCAGAGGGGATGAACATCAAACAGTTTTCAAGCTCAATACAGCAGTCTGCACATACAGCATTGAGAAGATTACACTAGGCAGCAGCTTTTCTAAAACCTTCTGGAGCTCTATTGCACCCAACCCACCCAAAATTGCTGAACATGAGAAAGCAGTAGCACTGACTGACATTCCCCTTCCCTTCCTGCCACGATTTAGTGTGTGCAATTTTGGGTGTCAAACTATTCCTGTGTCCCTATCAGTGTAGTGCACTGGAGAAACAATGCATTGTTTGGTAGGGTGGTCAGACGGAGCTTCTTACCCCTCCATCACCCAGCTATTGACTTACTCATCTTATAGTGTCATTGTGGAAAGGAAATGGAGACTGAGTGCTTCCTGAAGATGAGGCAAGATGAGGCACAGTCCTGGCGTGTTTTAAGATATCAGGTCTGCAGAAGTAAGGCAGGCAATTTAGGGGTTTGTCCTCAACGATGGGGAGGCAAGAAAGAAGGTTGATCCTCCCACCAGTTCAATCAGGAAAGTGTCTGCACTATACTAAAACCAGAGAGAAAAGCAGCACCTAGTCTATAATCAATTAGTGAATCAGAACTGATCTCAGTTCCTTAGGCTAAGGAGGGAATTTAAAATTGCCTCCCCATCCCCGATTCCAATCCATCGTTTCCACTGGAAAGTGCATATGTGAGCTTTGTTTGAGAACAGGATCAAGCTTGAAGTTGGCCTGCCGACATGGGGCAGAACATTGGAAAATAACAGAAAATTATTTAAAGAGAAGAAGGCTGAACATATTTTTGAATTTTCATTTGAAAAGCATAAAATGATTAGGGAATGAGGTTTAAAAAGAGAATGTAGTGTGCACCACTCATCTCTGTTTCACCAATTCATACAGATGGTTTTCTGTGTGGAGATTCTTTTCAGAGCACCTAATCACCACTGAAAGCAAAAAGTAACTGGGAAAAGTTCTGTTTGAAATACAATATAAATTACTAATACTTACCAGTTTCTGTCAAGGGTGCAGGTACATCCAGTGACTTGGTATCATGTGCCCAACCTCTGAATGAAAAGCTGTGAACTCCATAGATAAGCACACAGTCTGTTTCACAGCTGGCTAGCTTACCGAAACACTACTGTATTTAAAAGTGAAGATGAAGAGCTTGATACCACTCTCCTGATGGCCCAGCTGGATAAGGCAGGAAATAGCTGAGCCCCTGCTGACCAGGAAAGTCGCAGCTTCAATCCCAGCATCTGCCTAAATCATTGATATCAGGCAAGGATAGAGGAGGAAAAGGAAAACAAATTGCCCAGAGTTCCCATTGCTGATGGCGATTAAATTCAAATGGATTCTTAGACTGGCTATCAGTGAGGGACAGGATTAGACTCTGCTGTGATGCTTGCCTCAGATGAATAGCCTAACTATACACAAATATTGGCACCTTTGACACAGGTTCCAGAGGACAACCAGCACCTGCCCATCAATATTTCCATTTCAGTTAACAACTTCAAAGGAAGGGAAAAGGAAAATGAAGGGAACGGCCATTAAAAAAACCATGTCCCAATGGCAAATTATCATTACAGCTAATAAGTTTCATAAAAGGCTCTGCTGGCTCATCTTACCTGGAACAAAATTATACAATAGAATCACATTTTGCAAGCGCTAGATGGCAAAATCATTAATCGTCTTGCCCCTGACCCAACTGATATTCCTTTGGCATTTCCGTAATCTTAAAGCAGCAAACTTGAAATTCTAGTCCATTAAAAGAAGAAACAAAGATTAAAATAGCCTAAATCAGACTGTAAAATGAAGATTGGACATCTTACATCAGAGCTTCAATCTGCCCACTGAGCGGTGTCTGTCCATGAAGCTTGGCAAGGGCTCACCAGCCAAGTGCAAGTCTCACTATGTTTTAAAAATGAAATCAATCACAGGGTTTCAACCCAAACTTGGCAAGCAGGGAGAGGTGATCAGATGAGCATATGCCATTGGGCAACCCATTGGCCAGCCAGATGTCATGCTCAGACAGGAGGGAAAGTCGGCCCAGCAGCTTGAGGGCTCCATCTCTGTATCGCCTACGCCCTGTAAGGAAGGAAAGACAGACAGGATCAGGTCACATCGCTGGACAGGATGGGGTGACAGGACAGCATTCACACGAAGGCAGGACGAAAAATCTTGAAGAACCAGTCTGATGGCACTGCCTGTAGGAACTACAAAACAGGACATCAGCCACTTCAATCATTATAGATAACGTGCATTTATCAATTCAACAACTATTAATGTTCACTTATCAGCCAGAGGTGCAGCTACAAGCAGTGACCAGTTACCACTTCCTTAACTGCAGAAGTTCAAATGAAAGAAAGGCTTGCACTTGCAAAGAGTCTTTCACAACCTCAGGATATTCCTGAACAGCCAACAAGGTATTTTTGAAATGTAGTTAATGCAATGTGAGAAACACAACAGCTGGATTACGCACAGCAAGTTTCCACAGGAAGCATTGTGATCATGCATTTGTTTAAGTAGTTGACTGAAGGAAAAATTTTGGCCAAAGCACTGGGGAAAATTCTCCTACTTTTCTTCAAAATGGGATCCTTTATATTCACCCGGGAGGGCATACAGGACCTCAGATTAAAATGTCACCTGTAGGACAGCACCACCAGGGAGCTCAGTGTTCCCTCAGTACTACATTGCAGTGTCAGTATGGATTTTGAGCCCAAGTATTTGAAGTAGAATTTGCACTCAACTTTGTGACTCAGTTGTTGAGTTCAGTGTCTTGTCTAAGGACTGCAAATGCTGTCACAGGTTAGGTGGGGACATCTCAGCCTAACTTTATTTTGAGTTCTGGCAAGTGCCGAAGCATTAATCTCCCTTTCTTTTCAGAAAGGCAGCTGAGACTTGCTGTGCATTCCCAGTAATTCCTGCCTTACTTCAAATAAAAGGTAAGGTTATCATATGACAATAGTCCCAGATGACAATCGGATGTTCTCCCTTTGAGGAGGAGAGTTCACCAATGGTGATTTAACCTGAGGGTCACCACACCTCAAGTAAAGGGTAACCCTGAGAAGGCAGGTCCTTCATGAATGACCTCAGTCAATATGGAAATTGAAACCATGCTGTTGGCATTGGTTGCAACACAATCCAGCTATCCAACCGATTACCCAATCTCAAATATCTAGTGATTGTGTAGCTTATGCTATGGTTATTATCACAGAATAAATAGATAACGCGCTGTTAACCAAACAGGATGCTTCTCCATTGTCATCCATGTCCTGGCCATCCATCAACACAAATTTTACTCAGTGACAGGAAACAGCTAAAGAATCCTCCGCAGCTTCTGAAGCCATGACTGCAAAGGCAAGGCCAAATCTGTCAGACCTCTGGTGGGATACAGGCAAGCCCACAACATGAAACCCCTATCTCTAACAAAGCAGCAACTTCAATTCAAATGGTCAGCTACAAAGCAACACCCCCACCATCCGCCAACATCCCAATCCCTGCCACATGACAGGTAACAAACCTTTTCCAGCCTTATCAGAGATTGGCTGTGCTGAGTAGAAGATGTAATCCACAGTCAGGCCGAAGCCAGATGAACAGGTTGTAACCTCTGGCCGTCCTGTGTCAGGCAGATAATGACTGTAGACCGAGGTTAAGTTGAGGTTGTGCCGGAGAGTGGTTGGAGACCTGAGTGGAGTGAAAAAGGCAGAGAAGAACATAAGAACATAAGAAATAGGAGCAGGAGTAGGCCATCTAGCCCTTCGAGCCTGCCCCGCCATTCAATAAGATCATGGCTGATCTGTCGTGGCTCAGTTCCACTTTCCCGCCCTCTCCCCATAACCCTTAATCCCTTCTCTTATCAAAAACCCATCAACCCGCTTCTTAAAAATATTTAGCGAGGTAGCCTCCACCACTTCAACGGGCAGAGAATTCCAGAGATTCACCACCCTTTGAGTGAAGAAGTTCCTCCTCAACTCCGTTCTAAACCGCCCCCCCTTTTGTTAGTTTCAGGCAGTGGATGGGAAACCCAGTTGGGGGTTGAGAGTTTAAATTCCACCATTGGTTGTGAAGAACATTTATGAGTCAAGGTGGAATTTTACAATAATCCAGCAGCTTTTAAAGCCATTTATTCTGCTGCCAAGCTACAAGTTATTTGATTTATTGCCACAACTTGTTGAGGTGGGATCTTAACTCAAAACCTCTGGGTTGCTGGTTCAGGATCACCATAACCTTTGCAGCATTATTCCTCATCAACAATTAAGACAAAAAATACTTTCAAAAATGGTATTTATCTCTCATTTCACATTAACCCTACCGGAGATAATAACTCACCTATATCCAAACTCACCAATGCCACTGGAAGCTAGGATTGATTTGTGGCTAAACTGCAAGGATTCTCTTAATTTTCCCAACACCTGGACACTTAAGGTCGCAAACTCCACAACATTTGGAAATTTGTGGTCACAAACTTGCACCTCACTATTCGGACCCAGGACATTGTTGCTTCTGCGCAGCTTACTCTGTTTTAAAAATTCTAAAAAGGGCAGAGTCCAGGTGTATCTGGTAACACAACACCCCCCTGCTAATTCCCCTTCAGAAACTGCAGCAATCTACAAAGCCCACCAACTGACCAGCCACGATGCAAACTGGAAAACTTTTCCCGAGCTACTGGAGCGTAAATTTTATAATTCAATTCAAAATTATTAACAAAAGGATACATGTTCAAGCCTTGGAAAGGGTTTATACATTTATCAGGATGCTACCAGTCATGAGGGACTTCAGTTATGTGGAAAGACTGAGAAGCTTAAGGGAAAATAAAAAAGAAATGTTCAAAGACTATGGTGGATTTAGATGGGAATGTCCAAGATTTCCCAAGAAACACGCTCCAAGAAACATTGCAGTCAGGAATTCCTATATTCTAGCACTGCAAACCATCCTGAAGCTCTCTTTCCAGTCTCTGCTTAAAAGCGAATAGTTTACAAGTATTAATCTAATCTACTAATGACAACATAAGACATACCTATTACAGAAGAGCTCATCCTCTGGCTCGGATACACTGACATAGCCTTCTGAACCATCCCCTGGAGGCTCTGTATGGAGATGGAACACAATTCAAGATCATCAGTAAAACCAAAAAGAAATAACACAGACTGATAAATTGTGGCCTCATTGATAGCGATCTCCATCCTCCCCCATTCATCTCGCAACAGATGGGAAAGGGTCATGGGTAGGTGAGTGTTAGAAAGAAGGAGTATGTTCTTAAGTGTAAAAATTATGTTACCTGATCCAAATATGCCCAATCAAAAGTTGGAGATGTGAAACTCAGAAATTACATGATAATCAAATATTTCTGCCCCACCCCCAAAATATGCACCTTCATTGCCGCCACGCACAACTCTGCTCCACTCCCTTCTCCGTGTTAATGTCAGGGTCAGAGTTTCATTATAACGGGAGATTTGGTAGATAGGATTTGCACATCAACCTGGCTGTACCTGGCTTTGCATCAGTTACACCCTCAATGAAAACAAGATCTTCTGGACGTACAAGAGCTGGTGCGGAATATCTTAGCTGGAGGAGAAACTCACGGCCATATCTCCGTTTTCCTAAACAAAAAAGCAAAACAGGTATCAGGCACTGCAAACATCACTAAAATAGTGAAACTGGGCAGGAAGCTATAGAACGTTGCAACACAGAATGACATGAAGCAGACAAACACTGATTGACAATTTTGACTGAACAGATGTAGAGCAGAGGCTCTACAAAAAATCAGATCTGAAGAAGAATTCCCCAAACTGCTGTTGTATGGTTTCTAGCAGCCCACTATGGAGCATGCAGAAGATCATAGAGCAGATCCAATCAAAATAATGCAATGAAAACCTTAATAAAACCATATAACAGGAATGCCAAAAGCAATTTTCACCAATCACCATTTCACACAGCAAAATGAATTCATAATTCCATTCCTCCCAACCTTCTACATTGTTAACTAAACTGCCTTTGTAAGGTGAAGACTTTTACAATATGATAAAAAAGTAACAAGTTTATTAGATTTTCAATGCAGAAGTGAAGAACATTCTCAATCATATAAGTACATTTACAGAGCAACAGAAAAATCCTTATTTTAAGACTCAAGTAGGCTTGTCTGTTTCAAACTTACATGCCCGTCTCATGTGTCTGAGCTCGAGACAAAGCTTTGCCCCCAGTGCAATGTTGTGAAATTCAGTGTGGGACCTAAACTGAATTGTAGATACCAGTATTATCACCTTCCTATGACCCCCAAATTTCAGCATTGCAAAATGTGAGTTGCATCAACTCAATATCCTGATTTAATCAGCCCTCCCCCACCTTAAGTATTCAGCACCATGAGCGAGGCCTCTCGAACTCTGTCCTGTCCCCAAGCAAATAGAACACAGACATCAGAACAGGACTGAGCCATCCAGCACCTTGAGTCTGTTCTGCCATTGAAGGTAAGCAAGGGGCAGATTGGATAAAGGAAGTGATCAGCTAACCCGTTCTCTTCTCTTCACCAATATCCACATACTGACAGCTGCTATCCCGAGTCTGCTCAGCCACAAGGGGCTGTGACTGACCCGTATCTCAATTCCACCTACCGTACTTTGCCCAGAACTCTTGATACCCTTAACTCAACAAAAATCATCAAATTTTTAGTTGCTTCACAGCTTTCTCAAGGACAGGGAATTCCAGGTTAACACGACACCCTGCATAAAAAAATATTCAATCCCAAATAGTCTGGAATGATCTGAACATAATGTGCTCTTGTTTAGGGTTTCCCATTAAAGGAAACAGTTTCTCTGCATCTAATGTATCAAATCCCTTTTGCATTTTAAGCACCTCAATTAGATCACTACTTAACCTTCTAAACTCAAGGGAATACAAACCAACTTTACACAGCACAGCCTACTAATTTATTCCTTTAAATCCTAGTATTATTCTGGCCAGTTCTTGGTCCACTTTCTCTCCAAGGTTAGCATATCCTTCCTCAGGTGCAGTATTCAGAGCTGAACAAAATACTCCAGATAACGACACTGCAAACATGATGGCTGTGAACAGCAGAAAAACAAAAGGGAGTAGCAGGAGGAAGTAAAAGAGAGTTGAGTATTTCCCAGAGCCAGAGCACGAACCAGAGATCGGGTACAAGGTCAGAGCGCACGAAGAAGGTAAGGAAAGAGCAGATTGGATAAAGGAAACAAGCAGCTAACCTGTTCTCTTCTTTTCACACATATCCACATACTGACAGCTGTCTGTTATCCTGAGTCTGCTCGGCCACAAGGGGCCATAGAGTTTCCTTGGACATACTTGGAGAGAATAATCCTCCTGACTTGACACCTGTCAGAATATAAAATACAACAGTGCAACATGGGTTACTG
The DNA here is from genome assembly GCF_965287045.1 of Carcharhinus amblyrhynchos. Taxonomy (NCBI): domain Eukaryota; kingdom Metazoa; phylum Chordata; class Chondrichthyes; order Carcharhiniformes; family Carcharhinidae; genus Carcharhinus; species Carcharhinus amblyrhynchos. The sequence continues at coordinate 4,880,042 of NC_137337.1, forward strand.
GCATTTCCTTGGAGATAGACTGCAGGTTTTTAAAAAAATCTAATTTGGGAAATGGGTCGGAAGTGATGCAGGTGTCAACTATTTACCTTCCATGTTGGCATTCCATAATAGTAAAGCTCCCCATTTCGGATGAGCTTATACAAAGGTGACTCCGGGACAGAGTTCAGATCTCCGCAGAGAATGATTGGACAGTGGTTACCATCTGTGCATGCTGCATGTACTACCTGCTCAATTTCAGCAAATAACACAGCCAATTGGGTGAGTTTAATATCCCCCCGTCTGGGATTGAATATGAGGTGAGTGTTTGCCACGCAGATGTCAGGAAACTTTGAGCTTTCTTGGGCACAGTCTGGGGTCAGGGCTCGGAGCAGAACCAGCAGTGCCACATTGTCCCTGTTCAAGGTTTCCACAATAGGTCGAAAATACTCGACAGGGTGCTCGGACACCAGAGAGAATTTCCCCCTTTTGTAGCACACAGCACACCCATCCGTCTTGATTCCGGTACGGCGTTTATAAACGCATTCATAACCTGCAGAGAAGGCAACTAGATTAGCACTGGGGTAATTCATTCACTAGGGATTTTCACAGTAACTTCATTGCAGTGTTAATGTAAGCCTATTTGTAACTAATAAATAAACTTAAAAAAAAACACTGTATTCTTCCATTTATAGAATGTCGTAAGAAACAGCTGTCTACAGCATTGTGGAATTAACTCTGATTTACAAATACAGCAACGTTTAAATTTGCATTCACTTTTTATCGAATGAATTTGATATTTGGTACTCAAATGCTAAAAAATATATTTTGGAGAAGTGGGTTTCAAAATAATTCTCCTAAAACTAAATGTCTCATGCAAGCTGACTGCACAACTAGCAATCCTGAAGTGAGCTCTTATTTCCAGTTTACAACTGTGCTTCCCTTCACCCTTGATTGCTCAGTGGTTACTTCCAGCACGGAGTTAATGTGGGACTCAGTCCAGAAGATTACAAGTTATGATAAACAAATACTTATATTGCACCATATCTTACTAACAGGTCGCAAAGTGCTTCTGTTGCAATGGCGGGGAATCAAAGTTCAGCAGAAATATTCTGTCAATAGCAATGAAATAAGTGACCAGGTAAGCTAAATTTAGAAACAGGAGGAGGTCCTTTTAAGTTCATTATGCCACTCAATTAGCTATAACTTAATTACTTCTACCCACCTTACCTCCCTATCTTCACCTAATAAAAAGCCATCAGTCTCAGTTTTGAGAACATTAAGGTTGGCTGAGGAAAGAATGCTGACATGGATACCAAGTGAAAACTTTGCTCTCCTTCAAATAGTGTGTTGTGATTTTTAACATCAGGCAGTTTGGAGTGCTACAATGGACCTGGCGCTAAAGCATGGGTGATGTTTTCAGTCTTACTCCCAATCCAATGATCCCTGCTGAAGATGCACATGCATGGTTGTTGGGCAGGATGTCCCCTGCCCAGACTGCCAAACAGCCTTTCAACACTCAACCACAACTGGTTGGTAGGAAATCTCGCTCCACAGATGCTGCCAGACCTGCTGCGTTTCCAGCAGTTTCTGTTTTTTCTTTCTCAACACTCATTGCTCAATCTCACATATGGAAAACAAATAGTGACTTGGGCAACTTGCCAGCATTCTATGAAACTTATCCCAATAAAGAGCACCAGGAAAACACCAAAGGGAAAAGTAAATCAGTCAGTGCTGATAGATTATGGGTTTGTCCTTTCGGCCTTACTCACCCAGTTGTTGCAGAGCTGGTCGAAACTGCTGGTGGTAATGGTTCTCTTGAACTTCCTGTAGGCACAGAATCTGAAAGGGGATCCACAAGATGTCAGACTGACATGTACTCTTACTGCCTCGTTTGCAGTTTACAAACATGTATTTACATTTCGCTGGATATAGCCAAAGTACTGAAACAAGAAGGCCTCCAGATAGTTCTGACAGTCATATCTAAGCCAGAGACATAGAGTCAGGAATGTAACACAATGCTGGTATTAAGTATGGCAGCTCAGGAGTCCAAGTCGATTGCAGACCCAACTGCAGTACAGACCCTCCATTTTCTACACTAGCTGAGGTTGAACATTGTAGGTTTTAAAAGAGGAGTTAGATACAGCTCTTGGGGCTAAAGGGATCAAAGGATTTGGGGGGGGATAGCAGGAACAGGTTACTGAAATAGAAGATCAGCCATGATCATAATGAATGCTGGAAAAGGTTTGAAGGGCCAAATGGCAAACTCCTATTCCAGTTTCCATGTTACTATGCTAAAACATATGAAGCATCCAGTAGTGGATTGCAGGGATCAATGGATGTGGGTCTATGGTGATCCACCATCTCAGAGCTTAGTCATTATGTAAGAGACTATGCACCAAGCACCAAGTAAATATTCAACAATGAAGAACTTCATTTATTACAAATTGTTGGCATTGCTGGCAAGATCATCACTTACTGCTCATCCCTAATTGCCCTTGTAAAGGTAACAAGTTACCGTCTTGCATATAACTGAGTGGTCTGTGAGACCATCTTGGAGGGCAATTAAAGGTTGACCAGATTACTGTAGATCTGGAGTCATATAGAGGCCAGAGGGACTAAGGACAGCACATTTCCTTCCCTAAAGAACACTAGTGGGGTTTTACATAAATCCAGTGGTTTTAGAGACACCATGACAGGTACTGGCTTTTTTTTAAATTCCAGAATTAGCTTAATTTAAGTTCCCCGGCTGCCATAGTGGGATTTGAACTTGTGTCAGCAGATTTTTTGTCCGGTCACTGGATTACTCACCCAATAGCATAAATACAATGTTACTGTACATCACAGTGAAAACCGCCCCATCTCAATATTTAAAATCCACCCCTGCAGTGGTCAGCGGATACCAAGCAGTAATAGTCTCCCTTCACCAACCATCAAGGTGATAACTGAACACTGGTTCGTTGGTACTGTACTCACATCAGGATCCCAGGTCTCAAACTCCTGCAGAATATTCTGGAATCGGAATTCCCACTTTAGGAATTCTGGTTGGCAGTGAGCGTACAGATCAGCGTTTGTCTCCAAAAGGTCCTGAGACAGGATATTGTACGACATGATGGTGAATTCAAATAGCTTGCTATCAGCAGCACCATCCACCTGGGGTCTTGGTAAGTCCTCCCACACTCTGACTAGCAGACCTAGAAAATAAGTGAACCAGTGACTTGAAGAGAATCAGTAATGGAATAATGGATGCTTCGAGGGCAAGCTGCTGTTGGTGGTCAGTTGTTTGGTTGTGACTAATTGCATTGATGACTTATTTTCCAAACCTCGCTGGATTCCGGGGAAGTGCCGGAAGGTTGGAAAATGGCTAATGTTACGCCGCTGTTTAAAAAGGGTAGCAGGCAAAAGGCAGGTAATTATAGGCCGGTTAGTTTAACGTCTGTTGTGGGTAAAATGCTTGAATCCGTCATCAAAGAAGAAATAGCGAGGCACCTTGAGAAGAATTGTTTGATAGAGCAGACGCAGCACGGATTCGTTAAGGGGAAGTTGTGTCTGACGAATTTATTGGAATTCTATGAGGGTGTGACTAGTGTGGTAGACAGAGGGGGAACCGGTGGATGTGGTGTTTCTCGATTTTCAGAAGGCGTTTGATAAGGTGCCGCACGAAAGGTTGCTTCAGAATGTTAGGGGGCATGGAGTTGGGGGTAAGGTGTTAGCGTGGGTAGAGGATTGGTTGTCTAATAGGAGGTAGAGAGTTGGTATCAATGGCTGCTATTCTGATTGGCGGTTGGTGACTAGTGGAGTGCCCCAGGGATCAGTGCTGGGGCCTCAACTATTTACCATTTATATAGATGATCTGGAGGAGGGGGCTGAGTGTAGGGTGACAAAATTTGCTGATGACACAAAGATAAGTGGAAAAGCAAATTGTGCGGAAGGTGTGGAAAGTCTGCAGAGGGATCTAGATAGGCTAAGCAAGTGGGCGAGGACCTGGCAGATGGAGTACAATGTTAGCAAATGTGAGGTTATCCACTTTGGCAGAAATAATAGTAGGAGGGATTACTATTTAAAGGGTGAAAAGCTGCAGCATGCTACAAAAACCCAGCCTGCAGGTGCAGCAGGTGATCAGGTAGGCAAATGGGATGCTGGCCTTTATAGCGAGGGGGATTGAATATAGAAGTAGGGAGGTCTTGCTGCAACTGTACAGGGCACTGGTGAGGCCGCAGCTGGAGTACAGTGTGCAGTTTTGGTCGCCGCACTTGTGCAAGGATATTTTGGCCTTGGAGGGAGTGCAGAGGAGGTTCACTAGGCTGATACTGGAGATGAGGGGGTTGAACTATGAAGAGAGGCTGAATAGACTGGGTTTGTACTCGTTGGAGTTTAGAAGGATGAGGGGGGATCTTATACAGATGCATAAGATAATGAAGGGGATGGATAGGGTAGAGGTAGAGAGACTCTTCCCGTTCAGAAAGGACAGCAGGACTAGAGGGCACAGCCTCAGGATAAGGTGGGGGGCGGAGGGGGCAGTTTAGAACGGAGTTGAGCAGGAACTTCTTCACTCAAAGGGTGGTGAATCTCTGGAATTCTCTGCCCGTTGATGTGGTGGAGGCTATCTCGCTAAATATATTTAAGACACGGGTAGATAGGTTTTTGGTAGGCAAGGGAATTAAGGGTTATGGGGAGAAAGCGGGAAAGTGGAACTGAGCCACTTCAGATCAGCCATGATCTTATTGAACGGCGGGGCAGACTCGAGAGGCTAGATGGCCTACTCTTGCTCCTATTTCTTATGTTCTTATGTTTGCTCGAGTGCTGTGACAGACAACAGCACACAATATCTGTGGCTGGGATTGTAGACTCAGGGCCACAATTCCCCATGTTAGCTTCACAAAGTTTGTGAATCTGAGCCTCCCTTACTCCATGATACTCAAAAGGAATTCATTCCAGTCAGATATACAGCAAGATGGCAGAAATCTGGCAACATGTGGTCATCTCAGTCTTCTTGGCCAGAAATGAAACATGGAAAGAGAAGGGATCTGAGAAAGGGCAAAAGTGAAAAACATCATATAGAGATGTAGTCTTCAAAATTCTATCTATTCCTTTTTAAACACAACACATTAAAGGGATTAAGAACCGAATGACAATAGATGGACGTATTATGTGTTAAGCATTTAGCTGTCAACACTGCTAGGTAGTTGCACTATTTTTAACATTGTGTTTACTATAACCCAAACAATCTCAAATGAATCTAGATAGCCTTTAAAATGTGTGAAGCAGCCAAATGTTTTCGCTAAAATTGCTGAAAGATAAACAATTTCAATGTTATTTGTCCTACCCAGATCACCATACATGGGGAAATAAACACTATCAATATTAACACACAAACATCATACATCACTTCATGTTTCTGCCATGCCCAGTTCAGTGACAGGCCTGAACCACAGTAGGTCACTCGGTGTTACATGGCTTGAAATGTATTGTTTGCCTCAACTCTATTCCAAGGTCAAAGTCTCCAGCTTAATAGCTGGGCCTGTGACTACTTGGTAAATATAATCAATAATGTCAATTTCAAATCAACCAACGCACTTCTCTGAAAAACAGGATTTCATCTAGACAGTCTGATCTGTCACTACTGGAACATAAGACATTTTTGGCCCTCAGATTATTATTTTGATTCTTTTTGATATTGAAAATAGTTAATTATGGTTTCTGTCAGCTATCTCTGTACGTTACAGAAATACATACTGTTGATAGTGCGTTAGCTTGAGTCTCGCTTTCTGCCAAAGGGAGTAGTAGAAGTTATCCATCTCAATCTGTTGCCAAGTGGATTACTGCTGCGCAAATTAAGTGCAAGGATGATGTATGTCTTTCTATTGCATCATTTGAACAGGCACGAGAGGGAGCCCGATGCATTAAGATCTTTTATTCAGATACACCTTCACAGGGTGTTGAAACAAGTTGGTTTCAGCTACCTGGCATCGGGTCAAAAACCAGCCAGTCAGAATTATTGATACTTTAACAGCTGTGTCGGGCACGAGGTAAGCCTGAGTCAGGCACCATATTCTGCAAACCATTTAAATGGACAATATTGTGGTCAGGATTCCAAATAGAGGTTTCTATTGAGCTACCTCACACTTAGATCAGAATCTCCAGTCAGTAAAGAGCCTGAGAAAGTTTTGAGCTCGTTGTCTTGTAACAACTAAGTGGCATTTTTCAAGAATCTAGTTTGGGAGGTAGCTCAAGAAAGTGTGCATTTTTCTTGTTTTTCTATGTACTGCAAAGCATATATACACTTCTATTCAAATATTAGTCATTTACTTATTTTTGCATTAAGTAAACTGGTGATTTATAAACTGAGCTTTGATCAGGATGAAACTGCCTCCCAAGGATGAAGAGAATGTTATGATGTGTGCCACATTCCAGTAAAGCTCTGTTTAATCCCTGGGTTTTGCCGTATTCACCTAGTTATATGCAGGAAAAGGAGCAAACAAAATCACTGACACAAATCTACCAACAGCAGTGGCAGAATATGCCGGATCCAAGAGGAGTACCTGGTATAAATGACAGAAGTGTAGCATTGGTGGTGTGATGGGATCTGAACCCACACCATTGAACTGACCACAGTGTCAAAACCGCCAAACACCAGCCCTCTCTCATCATACTCATTCATATGGCTGCTTTTACTGGTGATGAAATAAAAGCTGTCTCTAGTTGTTTAATTGTTCACCTTCCTCACCTTGATACGGGTCTGTGCACATTAGGGGATTGCCTTCATTCTGAAACTGCCACAGGGCATTTGCTGCTGCATCATTCACGCCCATTAGAGGGGGAAACTGCCATGCTGTGCTGCCAATTGGATCACTCATGCTATGTGCTGGCATCGACTGCCAACCCATTATACCACCATCCTGGGAACCACGCTGCCCAGGTGGAAATTGCCAGCTTGTCGGGAGCTCAATCCCACTCACATTCTGTGAAGGTGCTGACATCCAACCTATCGCGTCCTCCTTCACGCCCTGGCTGGGCGAGGCTGGCCAGTCTGTGGCAGTCTCTGATGTGGAGGTCAATTGCCATCCCACAATACTCTGGTCCTGATCAATACCCGGAACACTGGCAGCCTGCCACACTTCCGACTGTTGGGTCAATGTTGGTACATTCCTCGATTGCTGCCACGCCATGGTGGCCTCAGCCACCTCCCAGGTCTCAGACAGTTGATCCTGCGCTTTCTTCTCTATGTCCGCACTCACTTTGTTCTCCCCTACTGATTCCCCACCCGAAAGTTCACTTGGCCCTCCTCGTAGCCAATCTTGGAGCAGAGCAGTCTGGTCTTTGCTAAGTGGCAGCCGTGGAGCGGAATCTCCATCAGATAGCCCGTCGCTTTCCTGTAACGATGTTGTTGAACATTCCCTTGCAGAGTCATCTTCAATGTAAGGACCTGACAGGACAAAAGGACAACAGAAATCATTTGCTTCATTTATATGAACACTCAAAACAAAAAGAAATCATATGGAGAATTCCAACTGCCAGGAAAAATTCAGCTCCTATTTCAAAACAGTACACTTACAACCACAACAATCATTGAGTTCTTACAGTTAATTACACACAGAATCAATCTCCCTTCTCCGTTAGTTATTTGTTGAGTACTTCCCTCAAGATCCATTGCACTGCTTCCTTACTCCAAGTAATTGAACCCCAGGTCATTAGTGCCATGGAACTCTTCAACTTCCTCAGTACCTCCTTTCCTATTACAAACTGTACACGTCCAACATTCAAAATTTGGTGTCAACTAATTCAATTTGTCCCATTTGTTCCAAAAAGTGGCAGAGAATTTCTGTCATCCATCTGAACAAACAAATGGGGTCTCAGTTAAATGTTTCACCTGTAAGACAGCATTTTCAACAATGCTGCATTCCCTCCACACTAGAGGATCAATTTAGATTAAAATCAAATTACTGTGGATGCTGGAATCTGAAATAAAAGAGAAAATGCTGAAAAATCTCAGCAGGTCTGGCAGTATTTGGAAGGCGATAACTCGAAACATCAACTCTTTTCTCTCCTTACGGATGCTGTCAGGCCTCCTGAGATTTTCCAACATTTTCTCTTTTTGAATCAATTTAGATTATGTGTTCATGATCTCCAGGCAACGTTCTCCATTACTCAAGGACACTATTTATTCCCTATCCCAAAGGTGAGCCATCATGTTAAATTACAGCCGAGGAACTTTGCAGGCATTTCAGAGGACAGTTAAGGGTCAACCATGTTACTCTGGGTCTGGGGTCACATATAGGTCAGACATGGTAAAAACATGAATGAACCAGATGGGCTTTCGTAACAATCCAGTAATTACATGATAATCATTACTGATATTATCTTTTAATTGCAGATTTATAAACAATTTTCTTAACTAAACTTAAATTTCCCAACTGCCACAGAGGAACTTCGACAGAAATTACTAGATCATTCACCAAGGCCTCTAGATGATTAGTCTGGTAACATAACCACTTCGCTATCATACCCTGTATGAGGATAAAAGAAAGCCTGGCATTTCTATAACACTTTCTCAGATTTTGGGGATCATAAAATCTAAATGAAGTACAGGCACTGTTGCAATGTTAGAAATGCAACAACCCATTGACACAAAGTTCCCATAAACAGAAATCAAATAGGTGTCCATTAGTTACAGGATGAATGATGGCCAGGGCACTAGGAAGAGTTTCCCTGTCTCTTTTTCAAGTAATCACATTCTACACCTGGTCAACTGATTCAGCAAATGGGAATTTGGTTGATCCAAAAGACTCAACTTTCGATGGTTCCGTGCTCCCTCAGTGCCACACAGGCCCTGCAGAGTGGGACTCAAACCTGCAACCTTCTGACGCTGGGGCACTGGCCCAATTGAGCCAGGGGCAGACACCTGGGCAGTGGCTCTCCTGTTGATTTCCCATTTCCTTGGCATGTTGGCCAACCCTTCTTTCATCAAATGGACCAATGGGAGGAGTGAGTGCAGGAGGTGGGTGATTGGGTCAAGCTTTACTGCTCAGGGCAAAGAGTGGCACTGGGTCCGGGCTGCGACGGCAGTGGGTCCGGGGGGGGCGCGAGCGGCACGCAGTCCGGGGGGGGCGCGAGCGGCACGCAGTCCGGGGGGGGCGCGAGCGGCACGCAGTCCGGGGGGGGCGCGAGCGGCACGCAGTCCGGGGGGGGCGCGAGCGGCACGCAGTCCGGGGGGGGCGCGAGCGGCACGCAGTCCGGGGGGGGCGCGAGCGGCACGCAGTCCGGGGGGGCGCGAGCGGCACGCAGTCCGGGGGGGCGCGAGCGGCACGCAGTCCGGGGGGGCGCGAGCGGCACGCAGTCCGGGGGGGCGCGAGCGGCACGCAGTCCGGGGGGGCGCGAGCGGCACGCAGTCCGGGGGGGCGCGAGCGGCACGCAGTCCGGGGGGGCGCGAGCGGCACGCAGTCCGGGGGGGCGCGAGCGGCACGCAGTCCGGGGGGGCGCGAGCGGCACGCAGTCCGGGGGGGCGCGAGCGGCACGCAGTCCGGGGGGGCGCGAGCGGCACGCAGTCCGGGGGGGCGCGAGCGGCACGCAGTCCGGGGGGGCGCGAGCGGCACGCAGTCCGGGGGGGCGCGAGCGGCACGCAGTCCGGGGGGGCGCGAGCGGCACGCAGTCCGGGGGGGGCGCGAGCGGCACGCAGTCCGGGGGGGCGCGAGCGGCACGCAGTCCGGGGGGGTGCGAGTGGCACTGGGTCCGGGGGGTGCGAGTGGCACTGGGTCCGGGGGGTGCGAGTGGCACTGGGTCCGGAGTGCGAAGAGTATTGGGTCCAGGGGGCGAAGGGCACTGGGTCCGGGGTGTCGGCGGCACTGGGTCCAAGGGGGGGGGGTAGGTGAAGGGCACTGGGCCTGGGGGGTGAACCTGGGGGGGGCGGGAGGTTTGGGGTGGGGAATTTGGGGGGGCGGGAGGTTTGGGGTGGGGAATTTGGGCGGGGGGGAGGGGAGGATCCACTTACAGACAGAGTCCATGAGAGAGGCTGGAGGCTCTTCCCCCAGTGGGTCACAGACCCCTGTCCGGCCCTGGCTGAGGTGAGGGGCTGGCGGGTGGGGAGGGATCTGGGCAGTGGGTAATGGGGGGGGGGGGGGGGGGGGTCCCCCAGCCCCTGGCGTCGCCCGGGGTAACGGCCGGGCCCGGTTGCTAGGGTAACGGAACCCCGGGGCCTAGTCAGCCCCCCAAAGCCTAACCCCCTCCCTCCCCGCGGCCCGGCGCGGGGTTCAGGGCCCGGGGTGGGCGGCCCGGCCCGCTCCCACCCACCAGCCTCCCTCCCTCTGTCCCTCTCCCCGCGGCCCTGACCTGTGAGGCGGCGGAGCAGCTGAGCGAGCGGCGCCAGGAGGAGGATCAGCAGCGAGCCCAGCATCCCGCCGCAGTGCGCAGGCGCCGCCGCTCAACAACAAACTTTATTAACCAGAGAGACACATCTGGATCAGACCCAGACTGCAGCACACACACATCTGGATCAGACCCAGACTGCAGCACACACACATCTGGATCAGACCCAGACTGCAGCACACACACATCTGGATCAGACCCAGACTGCAGCACACACACATCTGGATCAGACCCAGACTGCAGCACACACACATCTGGATCAGACCCAGACTGCAGCACACACACATCTGGATCACACCCAGACTGCACACACACACACATCTGGATCACACCCAGACTGCAGCGCACACACATCTGGATCACACCCAGACTGCACACACACACATCTGGATCACACCCAGACTGCAGCACACACACATCTGGATCACACCCAGACTGCAGCACACACACATCTGGATCACACCCAGACTGCAGCACACACACTCATCTGGATCACACCCAGACTGCACACACACACATCTGGATCACACCCAGACTGCAGCACACACACATCTGGATCACACCCAGACTGCACACACACACATCTGGATCACACCCAGACTGCAGCACACACACTCATCTGGATCACACCCAGACTGCACACACACACATCTGGATCACACCCAGACTGCAGCACACAGACATCTGGATCACACCCAGACTGCACACACACACACATCTGGATCAGACCCAGACTGCAGCACACACACATCTGGATCACACCCAGACTGCAGCACACACACATCTGGATCAGACCCAGACTGCAGCACACACACATCTGGATCAGACCCAGACTGCAGCGCACACACATCTGGATCACACCCAGACTGCAGCACACACACATCTGGATCACACCCAGACTGCAGCACACACACGCATCTGGATCACACCCAGACTGCAGCACACACACATCTGGATCACACCCAGACTGCAGCACACACACACATCTGGATCACACCCAGACTGCAGCACGCACACACATCTGGATCACACCCAGACTGCAGCACACACACACATCTGGATCACACCCAGACTGCAGCACGCACACACACATCTGGATCACACCCAGACTGCAGCACACACACTCATCTGGATCACACCCAGACTGCAGCACACACACTCATCTGGATCACACCCAGACTGCAGCACACACACACGTCTGGATCACACCCAGACTGCAGCACACACATACGCATCTGGATCATACCTAGACTGCAGCACGTGCACACACACACACACACACACGTCTGGATCACACCCAGACGGCAGCACACACACATACATCTGGATCACGGCCAGATTGCAGCACACACACACATCTGGATCACACCCAGACTGCAGCACACACACACATCTGGATCACAGCCAGACTGCAGCACACACACACATCTGGATCACAGCCAGACTGCAGCACACACACACATCTGGATCACACCCAGACTGGAGCGCGCACACACATCTGGATCACAGCCAGACTGCAGCACACACACACACATCTGGATAACACCCAGACTGCAGCACACATGCACACACATCTGGATCACACCCAGACTGCAGCACACACACACCTGAATTAAAAGTGGTAATGGATTTATTAGTCACACGAGAAGAGGGGGTCACTTGGATCTCTGTAACAATGTCCATGTGGTTATATATATTTGAATATTTAAATGAATCAAATATCTTATTATAAACTTCCATTGTCCTGCCATCTCCATTGTTACATTCCACATTTCAAATGGTCATTGACTGCCCAGAGACTGGTGTGTCCAGAGTGGAGGATGAGCTAATGATGTAAATATAGTGGAGGAATTTTTGAGTGGAAATAATTTTTGGATTTAACATTAGTTCACCATTTGACTTCATCCACTCAGGTTTTATGATGTGTGCCTGTACTAGTCCACATGTACTGGTTGGGAAGACTCCCAAGTTTGCTCTTCGAGAGTGAAGATTGGAACCCTCATGCAGAAATCAGAATTCCAGTGAGATCAGTTAGCTCACAGAGTGACAAACATCTGGGGGGGATTTGATGAGAAGTCAATAGAAATTGCTTTGGATAGCATCTGTTACTTGGTTTCAGAGTGTCGGCTGTCAGATCACATTTCACCTACTGGTTTACATGGACTGTGTACTTACTGAGAACATTAGATATTAGTCAGATTTTTTAACTTGTGTTATCCTTACAAATCTGTACATATCTGTAAACATCAGGTTGGTGTGAAAACTAGTGTCTCATAGTTCATTTTTTCTTGTTTAATAAATGTTTTATTCTTTTGTTAAATAGTCATCAGCTGACTCCTGTGACTCTGTTCTGTAGCCACCTTCCACTTACCTAAACAAAAATCAAAGTGAGGATCCATCAAGCTGGCTTCCACCCTGGGTTCTGACTTGTCCAGCAGCATCATCAGCCAGGATTGTAACAGTGTCATGTCATGTAAGGCACAGCACACCACAGTGCACCTCAACAGCATTGCTGATGCAGACTAAAAGGGGCCCCCAGTTCTGTCCAAGTACCTGAATTTCATCCCCCACAACTTAATGACTTGCTCAATGAATCACCCTTTGTCTGGAAGGAGCTGGAAATGGAGAAATTCAGTGTTGAGTAAAAGTTGATGGTTAATCTGCGGCCTGGTTAACCGGGGAAGAGGATGCTGTAGATTTCAGCAATGACCTGTGAAAGCCTGAGCTTTCTGAGGCACTATTAGAACAAAGAACAAAAAAAGTTACCACACAGGAACAGGCCTTCAGTGTACCCGAACAACTAGGGGATTTTCACAGTAACTTCATTGCAGTGTTAATATAAACCTACTTGTGACACTGATAAATAAATTTTAGAGCTCGATGTTACAGCTGTTCCCATGCTGCAGTGAAGACTGAGAGCAGCAAGGTGCAGATCAACGTGGATAGATTCCAAGGTGGAATTTACCTGTGACCCTCTCAGAACAAGTGTCTTTACCAGACAGCTTTCACATTGGGCAGCAGCTGTGTACTTTTCCTCTTTAAAGGATTTCCAGCCTGTCAGTTTCATTAATCAATGTCTCTCCACTTTTGGACACAATGCTTTCATTTCATTGAACTCTACGGAATTTCTCACAGTTTGCAAAACCTGTGTTCTGGTTGTTAAACGTGATGTGGAGATCTGGTGTTGGACTAGGGTAAGCACAGTAAGAAGTCTCACAGTCACGGGCATTCAGCCTCTGATCTTTGGATAAGCGTTCTCCAAGGTGGCTTTCACGACACACGACAACACAGAATAGCTGAACAAAAACTGATAGCCAAGTTCCACACACATGAGGACGGCCTCAACCAGGATCTTGGGTTCATGTCACACTATCTGTAACCCCCACGACTTGCCTGAGCTTGCAAAATCTCACTAACTGTCCTGGCATGGAGACAATACCCATCTCTTTAACCCGTGCTTGGCCGTCTCTCCACTCACATTGTCGGTACCTTTAAGACTTGATTACCTGTAAAGACTCGCATTCCAACCATTATCTTGTAAATTGAGTTTGTGTCTGTATGTAACCTGTTTGTGAACACAGCTCCCACTCACCTAATGAAGGAGCCTGAGACTCCGAAAGCTAGTGCCAAATAAATCTGTTGGACTTTAACCTGGTGTTGTGAGACTTCTGGTTGTTAAAGCCAGAATTCTGGGTTAAATTTTCAATTAACTGGATATTTAAATGACTAAACTATCAGCTTCACTGGAGTTTCCTGCTCGCCTCAAAATGTACCCCAGTACAAGCCAGAAGTGGACAGGATCATGTTGGGTTTCCAGTTTTTTAAAATGTATCCCCCACTCTCAGTCCTGAACACAGAAACCTTCTGAACTTCAGCCTCAGTGGGTGCCTGTCTGATATTGAGAAGATCCCAGTGTTTGCAGCATGCTGGCCTTATGTAGTCCTTAAAGTAACCTAACCATCCACCTGATGAATGCTGGTAGGTAGCTGCTACCATCTTTATCCCACCTCTGGCAAGATTACTCAATAAAAAGTCTCACAACACCAGATTAAAGTCCAATACGTTTATATGGTATCACGAGCTTTCGGAGGAGCGCTGCCCCTTTCACAGACTCACCTGATGAAGGAACAGTGCTCTGAAAGCTTGTGATATCAAATAAACCAGTTGGACTTTAACCTGGTGTGCCCACCTCAGTCCAACACCGGCATCTCCACACCAAGATTACTCAGGCAGGAACACACCACAGGATCAACCCAATGCACTATATTCAAATTTTACTCCTGGTCTCATCTCAAAACCTAGGCGATCCCAGGATCAGGAAAATTTTGCCCATTGTAATGGAATTGGGGCACAGCTAACAGGGCATTCAAAGTATGTGGCACAAATAAATAAGTTAAGCTGCCAAATATTCTACATGATTAATGTCTTCAGAGTTTTTGCTCAGGGAGTAAATTTGCTCATGTTGCCTGGGATAAAGGCATGACTGTCAAGAGGCAGGGCCAAGGATTCTTTGTAATCCATCTGATGGACAATGCTATGACCAGGGATCCTCTGACTATTCTTCTGTCTGCATTCAGCTTGTCAGCCAGTATGAAGGAAGTGGAGACATTGAGACACCGAGTGTTCTGCTACATAAAAAGGCGTGAGTAACTTTGCTTCAAAGAACAATTTGGGTATTAAGAGTTAACGCAGGAGTAGATTTGACACTTTGAAAGCCTGTAAATACATTGCTTATATTAAATAGCTGTTTGGTGTGGAATGAATGTACTTTATTTATCATGCACCGTTAGCAGTATATGATATATTCCAGTTATCCTGTGTAAATGGGTCAAGTCTCATTTAACTTTAGGAAAATTAAAACATTTTTTAAAAATTGGTGTCTGGGTGTGCACATTTCTGGCAAGAGAGGAATTTGATTCCTGCAGTTGCAATGAGAAGATGATTGTGACCTCCTTGAATGACTGTAGCAGTTTGAATGAACTGATTGTTGTTAACAGTCACCCAGGTTGGTGTGAGGACTGGAATCACGTCCATGCCAGATGAGGAAGGATGACAAATTTGCAGTTTAAAGAGCAATAGTTAACAGTTAGGATTCCATGCTTCCTGACCACTTTTACTGTCAATGACTTTTTAATTCCCAGATCTTTTAGCCCGAATTCAAAAATTCTCAGATTGCCGCTGTGAGTTTTGAGGTCACTGTCTTTGGGTTATTAATATAGCCACTGCACTACCCCCTATTTAGCTGATACTCGGTAATCTGGTTCATCGAGAAAGTGGCTGGCGATATTGAACTAAGAAGGTTATCCTGCAGAAAAATGCAAATTTAAAAATGCATTGTTTTAACAATTTTTTAAAAATAGGGGATAAGGGAATTTTACATCAACACATTGAAGTATTTGCTACAAAGTTTAGACAATGCGATGAAGTTTCTTGCACCAATTAATTTGGTGAATTTCTGAAGTGTTCTCTCAGATATAGGAGGCTGTATCATGTTCCTTCAGACTACTTAGCTTATTCGTTGCATTTAAATTATTCACTGGCTAGGACTACCCCTCTTTCCTCAGGGTGTACAGTAACAAAAGGCTGTGTCTCATTGCTTCCCCTGGGTCTCTCGCATTCTGACAATGCAGTATAACCTTCACAGAGTTTTGATGACACTAACCACACAGATTTATTATTTATTCAGCAAAGGTAATGATTACTCTCAGCATTACTATATTGTGTTCCTCTTTAATTAGCAAAGCAATGATTATACTCATCGTAAATGTTAAGAGTTCCTGTCTATTCAACAATAAGACTTACTGTGAATGCACACTGGCAATGACACCTACTTCACAACAGTGCTTGATCCCACAGGTATTTTGTGAATCAGAAGTTGATAAACACTGTCGTGCTGAGGAGAATTTATTTAATGAGGAAAGTTGTTATGATCTAGAATGCACTGCCTGAAAGGATGGAGGAATTAGATTCACATTAACTTTCAAAAGGGACTTGGATATTTACAACAACAGCTTGCATTTATATAGCACTTTTAATGTTGTAAAATGTACCCTGGCGCTTTGCAGGGTCTTAATCAAAGAAAACTTCATACTAAACCAAATAAGGAAATATCTGATAGCCAAAAGCTCAATCAAAGAAGCAAGATTTAAGAAGCATCTCATAGGAAGAGAGGGAAAGGTCGAGAGTTGGAGGGAATTCCAGAATGTAGGATTTAGTCATTTCAAAGCACAGGTATTGAGTGTTGTTGAAAAAAGAGACATGCTATTGAAGCTTTTCATCTTGCACTCATAAGAGCAAAGGACAAAGAAAATTACAGCACAGGAACAGGCCCTTCAGCCCTCCAAGCCTGCACCGACCATGCTGCCCAACTTAACTAAAACCTCCTACTCTTCCGGGGACCATATCCCTCCATTCCAGTCACATTCATTACTTATCAAGACGCCCCTCAAAGTCACTACCAAATCTACTTCCATTACCTGCCCCGGCAATGAGTTCCAGGCATCCACTACTCTCTATGTAAAATAACTGCCTCGTAGATCTCTTTTAAACCTTGCCCCTCGCACCTTAAATCTATGCCCTCTAATAATTGACTCTTCCACCCTGGGGAAAAAGCTTCTGACTATCCACTCTGTCCATGCCTTTCATAATCTTGTAGACTTCTATCAAGTCTTCCCTCAACCTCTGTGGCTCCAGTGAGAACAAACTAAGTTTCTCCAACCTCTTCTTATAGCTAATGCCTTCCATACTAGGCAACATCCTGGTAAATCTTTTCTGCAAAAGATTTTCTAAAATTTTCTAAAGCCTCCATATCCTTCTGGTAGTGTGGCAATCAGAATTGAACACTAGATTCCAAGTGCAGCCTAATTAAGGTTCTATAAAGCCTCAACGTGATTTGCCAATTTTTAAACTCAATACCCCAGCTAATGAAGGCAAACCTGCCGTATGCCTCCTTGACTACCTTTTCCACCTACATTGCCACTTTCAGTGACCTGTGTACCTGTACACCCAGATCCTTCTGCCTATTAATACTCTTAAGGGTTCTGCCATTTACTGTGTATTTCCTATCTGTATTAGACCTTCCAAAATGCATTACCTCACATTTGTCCGGATTAAACTCCATCTGCCATCTCTCCACCCAAGTCTCCAACTGATCTATATCCTGCTGTATCCTCTGATGGTCCTCATTGCTATCCACAAATCCACCAACCTTTGTGTCGTCTGCAAACTTACTAATCAATCCAGTTACATATTCCTCTAAGTCATTTATATATATTACAAACAGCAAAGGTCCCAGCACTGATGCCTGAGGAACACCACTTGTCACAGCCCTCCATTCAGAAACGTACCCTTCCACTGCTACCCTCTGTCTTCTTTGACCAAGCCAGTTTTGTATCCACCTTACCAGCTCACCACTGATCCCATGTGACTTCACTCTGCACCAGTCTGTCATGAAGGACTTGCCAAAGGCCTTACTGAAGTCCATGTAGACAACATCCACCACCCTACCCTCATCAATCATCTTCGTCACTTCCTCGAAAAACTCAAACAAGTTTGTGAGACACGACCTCCCCTTCACAAAACCATGTTGCCTCTCACTAATACATCCATTTATTTCTAAGTGGGAATAAATCCTGTCTCAAAGAATCCTCTCCAATAATTTCCCTACCACTGATGTAAGGTTCACCGGCCTGTAATTATTTGGATTATTCTTGCTACCCTTCTTGAACAAAGGAATAACATTCAATCCTCCAAACCTCTGGGACCTCCCCCGTGGCCAGTGAGGACACAAAGATTTCTCTCAAGGCCCCAGCAATTTCCTCCCTTGCCTCTCTCAATATTCTGGGGTATATCCCATCAGGCCCCAGAGACTTGTCTACCTTAATGTTTCTCAAGAACCCCAACACCTCTGCCTTTTTGATCTCAACATGACTCAAACTATCTACACATCCTTTCCCAGGCTCATCATCCATCAAGTCCTTCCCTTTGGTGAATCCTGACGCAAAGTACTCATTTAATACCTCACTCATTTCCTCTAGCTTCACACATAGATTCCCTTCCTTGTCCTTGAGTGGGCCAACCCTCTCCCTGGCTAACCTGTTACTCTTTATATATATATATATATGTAAAAAGGTCAGCTCGCAAGATAAAGAGAATAACTATTTATTCTGCATAAGAAGAGATTGCTGATTGGTTGGCAAGTGGATTGGTAAAGGTGTTCCCATAAGAATGGAACAGTGAACAGTTAACTGTCAGGCTTTCGTTCAAATTCAAACCAGGCAGGTTGACTCTGATTGGTTAAGGTGATGCCATGGGGAATTAACCAGGGAACAGCTGATCCTTAAACTTTTGTTTCATTGATAAAAACACAATGCATGGATATGTTCTTCCTGTCTGCAGAAGGCAGGGCCTGTGTGTGACTATATGTAGCTTTTAGCACATATAAGTAAGCCACACTATGAGCCCAACTGATAATCTCACATTGATTTTCAGTGTTAATTCTTAGTGCTGTCCAACTGCACTATGGTTGGAATTCTCTGGACTTTCACACTCCACTGCCACTGCAAGTGAGGATAGAGTATTTGGCGCTCAGACAAATCTCTGTTCACTGCAGGGGGACAGGAGATTCCTACACGCGTGACCATCCGGAGAATCCCACCATATGTTTTGAGTTTTGTAAGCATGGGCTGACTGGGTATGGTCAGTATTTTGCCTGTTGCAAACAGCCAAAGGGACTTGCTGTTTGATATGATCTGCCAGTTATTGGATTGTAGAGCTGACATCACATCGACAATGAAATTCAAATACCACAACAGGCAAAGTACCATGCTTGGGGATAAACAAGAGGCCAGAATGAGAGGAACGCAGAAATCTCAGAGAACTGTGGTCTTGTGGGAAAACAAGGACGAGAATTTTGAAATTGAGGTGCTGCAGAAAAGAAAGCTGATATAATTCAGCGAGCACAGGGGGATGATGAATGCACAGCACTGGTTCCAGTTAGGATTTGGGCGGCAGGGCTTTGGATGACTCAGATTTATGGAGAGTTCAGAATAGGAGACCAGCCAGGAGAGCATGTACTTGAAAACCTCAGATCTGCATGTGAGGGGAAAAAGAGCAGAAAACCTTCCTCCAAACTGTGCTGCTCTGCAGCAATCTGTACGCTCCCTCACAGACCATGCACAAGTTGGTCCTTTTATCCTACTGCACGTGTGGAGCCACGCAAAATAACTTAAAGGGGGCACACACTTCAAGAAATTGCACGCATGCTCAAATAGAAATCGCACTGCTTTCAAAGTGTCAGCATATGCATGATGAGCCAAATAGCCTCTTTCGGTGCTGTATGATTGTACCTTCCACCAATAAACAACATAAGCCTCTTGATCAAATCTCAACCTGTAACTTCACCCTTGGCATATATCTATTTTAATGAGATAAAGCAATAAGTGCTGGAAAAAACTCAGCAGGTCTGGCAGCATCTCTGGAGAGATAAAGAGAACTAATATTTCAAGTCCAATATCATATTCGATTTGAAACAATAGCTCTGATCTTCTCTCTCCACGGACTCTTGTCAGATTTGCTAAGCATTTGCAGCATTTTTTGTGTTTGTTTCAGATTTCCAGCATCCATGGTCCTTTGCTTTTCTTTAAGTGAGGTATTTGGCAAATGTTAACCTTGAGCCTCCTTGTTGCCCAGTACGTATCCCATGCTTGTGTCGTTATTTTTTAATAATCCTAGAGTAATCACATGACCATTCCACATGGTTAAGTCACGTGACATAATACAATCGCTGAAGAGAGATACTTTTTTTGTCTCGCACACATCAGGATAAACACGAAAATGTAAAAGTTCTAACTTTATACTATAAAAAGTGAAAAGGGTGTTGATTGGTTGGCAAGTCGACTTTTACTGGCCAAGGTGTTGCCATGGAGAGAGAAATGGGTAATTATAGGCTCCCCAAACTCCTGGGTAATTCATAAAAGGAGCTTGAATACTTAATTCGTCAATAGTAATCATGGCACTATACTGTAATAACCTCATTCAAAAATCAGAATCATGTGAGTTATAAGATTCTTGATTATCAATGGTAATCATGTATCACTTTAGTGCTTGACTGACGGGGCTCCAAACCAATCCCAGCAAAAGGTTGGGAACTAAATATTGAAAAAAAAAGCCATTGTCTTTGCTCTCAGTCATCCATCACTCTCTCTGGCAACTGTCAGAGGCTGAGGATATAATTGACCTAAAGGTGATCTTACCACGAATCTGTACAAACACTACGACTGCCTACATCTACCTTTGTAACATTGCCTGGCTCTGTTTCTGCCTCAGCTCAGCTGTTGTCAAAACCGTCACCCTAGTCTTTGTATTCCAAAGTACCCTTTATCCACCATCCATATCTTTCTGTAAATTTGAAGCCATTCAAATCTCTCCTGTCCATGTCTGAACTCATACCAAGTCCCACTCATTCGTCTCTTCTGTGCTCACTCACCTATATTGCTTCCAAAAAGCAACATCTCAATTTGAAAGTTCTCACTCTTGTTTTTACCTTCCTCTCTGTTACCTCCTCCAGACCCACAACACTCTGAGATTTCTGCATTCTACCAATACTACTCAATTTGATTCTAATTTCTCCACCTTTGAGTCATCATCAGAGTCACCATCCCCAGCACAGGGATCAGTGTTGGGACTGCAATTGTTTACAATTTACATC
The DNA here is from genome assembly GCF_965287045.1 of Carcharhinus amblyrhynchos. NCBI lineage: Eukaryota > Metazoa > Chordata > Chondrichthyes > Carcharhiniformes > Carcharhinidae > Carcharhinus > Carcharhinus amblyrhynchos. The sequence continues at coordinate 4,901,088 of NC_137337.1, forward strand.
GATGATTTGGAGCTGAGGACCACATGTAATAATGTGTCACAGATGACACTAAGATGAGTGGCAGAGCAAAATGTGCAGAGGACACTGAAAGTCCGCAGAGAGATATAGATAGTCTAAGTGAATGGGCGAGGGTCTGGCAGATGGAATACAAGGTTGGTAAATGTGAGGTCATCCATTTTGGTAGGAATAATAGCAAAATGGATGATTATTTAAATGGTAAAAAATTGCAGCATGCTGCTGTGCAGAGGGACCTGGGTGTCTTTGTGCAGGAATCACAAGAAGTTGGTTTGCAGATGCAGCAGGTAATTAAGAAGGCAAATGGAAATTTGTCCTTCATTGTGAGAGGGATGGAGTTTAAAAACCAGCTGTATAAGGTGCTGGTGAGGGCACACCTGGAGTCCTGTGTACAGTTTTGGTCTCCTTTCTTGAGAAAGGATATACTGGCACGAGAGGGGGGTGCAATGCAGAGGAGATCCACTAGGTTGATTCCGGAGTTGAGAGGCTTGGCTTATGGGGAGAGACTGAGTAGACTGGGGCTATGCTCATTGGAATTCAGAAGGATGAGGGGCAATCTTACAGAAACACATAAAATTATGAAGGAAATAGGTAAGAAAGAAGCAGGGAAGTTGTTTCCACTGGTGGGTGAAACCAGAACTTGGGGGCATTGCCTCAAAATAAGGGGGAGCAGATTTAGGACTGAGTTGAGCAGGAACTTCTTCACACAAAGGGTTGTGAATCTGTGGAATTCCCTGCCCAGTGAAGCAGTTGAGGCTATCTCACTGAATGTTTTTGAGGCAGAGGTAGATAGATTTTTGAACTGTAAAGGAACTAAGGGTTATGATGAGCAGGCGGGTAAGTGGAGCTGAGTCCACAAAAAGATCAGCAATGATCTCATTGCACAGTAGAGCAGGATCAAGGGCCAGATGGCCAACTCCTGCTCCTTGTTCTTACGTTCTTTAGTTGCCAAAGCCCCAAGCTATGTATTCTCCACCCCAAACCTCTCCATTTCTGCTTTCTCCTTTCAGATGCTCCATGAAGGATACTTTTTGACCAAGATTTTGGTCATCCGGATAAAATGCCCTTAAGTGTCTCGGTCAAATTTTATTTGATTACAATCCTATAAAGCACTTTGGTGTTTTATTGTATTAAAGATGTAAATCCAGCATATGCAAGCTTGTGCAGGTTTCAGTTTCTATAGTAATTATGACAGTGTAACAAATACCTGTAACAGTTGATCAGATTTACAGCAACAGTAAACTGCAATGTTTATGTTATTGCCCTTTCTTCTCTTTGTCTGAACACTCAACCAATTGCTAGGAGTCAACCACCTCGAGTGTTTCTCGGGAAACGATTGCTGCTACAGGAAACATCACTGCTTTTACTGTGACATCAGTGCTTGTGATGTAGTTAAAAGATGTGCCAGGAATTTTTCAAAGTTTATCATGTCATATAGCAAGAGCAAGAAAGACAAAGTGATACCAGCAGGAAATGGACGCAATTGGAAGCATACCCAAGGTAGAGAGGATAAGGATAGAGTGTAGGATTGCCAAACCTTCAGCATTGTCCTGGACTCAGCAGGAATTAAAGGCTCATCTCCTGGGTTGCATGCAGCAGTGTGCAGGAGATGGATTTTTGGGGATTTTTTGAAAAAGTGTTTCTTTAAAGATTTGATTTGAAACCTGGGAAGGGAAAATGTCTGTTTGACCAGGAGGGGTTGATTGAAGGCAGCGGTTATGTGCTGCACCTCCAAGAACTTGTTCAGTCAAAGTTGGCAACCCTCTTGCAGTGGGTTTGGTGGCGGGCGGGATTGGAGAATCCAGCAGGAGCCAGAAAATTGGAAAACCTGCCAATGTATAGACAGCTTGGAAATGGCAGGTGGGTCAGTTCTCCCACTGCCAGGTGGCGTGAACGCTATTTGCCTTCATTTGTATGAGTGCTCACTAAAAATGTTGCTTGACAAAATCTCATCACGCTTTTCAATCTTGGATTTGAAATCGGCAAGAAATTACATCGACCTCAAACCCATTTGGAAAAGAACAACATACACAAGGCAGACCTCAGTTAACTTGAGACTTCAAAGAACTGTGGAAGGAGTCACCATTACAGTACATGATGCCATAAGTGAGTTATGATCCCTGGAATGAAGAGCTTGTCATATGAGGAATGGTTGAGGACTCTGGGCCTGTACTCGTTGGAGTTTAGAAGGATGGGGGGGGAGTCTTTTGAAACTTACAGGATACTGCAAGGCCTGGATAGAGCGGACATGGAGAGGATGTTTCCACTAGTAGGAAAATCTAGAACCAGAGGGCACAACCTCAGGCTAAAGGGACGATCCTTTAAGACAGAGATGAGGAGGAATTTCTTCAGTCGGAGGGTGGTGATTCTGTGGAACTCTCTGCCACAGAAGTCTGTGAAGGCCAGGTCATTGAGTGTCTTTAAGGCAGAGATAGATAGGCTCTTGATTAATAAGGGGATCAAGGGTTATGGGGAAAAGGCAGGAGAATGAGGATGAGAAAAATATCAGCCATGATTGAATGGCAGAGTAAACTCAATGGGCTGAGTGGCCTAATTCTGCTTCCATGTTTTATGATCTTACATTGTCATGACGACAAGTGGTCTGGAGAGAAGGTATGATTGTGCTGGAGGGGTGTTTACAAAAGGTAACCAGATCTTCAAACCTGTAGCAGCTTGACCAATCAACTCCTGGCCTGCCAGGTGATCCAGAGAGATGCTTGCTAATGCGTCAGTAATGAGGCTCCAAGCATGAAATCAGCTGTGACTTCCCATCATTTCAACCAATGAGAATAGTGCTGCCCGAACCATTTGCCACCACACTTAGAAAAAAGAATGGAGAATTCACAAGCCCAGAATTCAGCATTCACCTTGGTCTGACACATCAGCGACAAAATGTGACAAGGACTCGTGATTTCAAGTATAAACAAGCCAAATCCCTTGATCAGATTTCATCCTGTAACTCACCCCCCAGGTACTGATTATTCAATCAAAATTAATCTCTCCTATTATTGCTCAATGTGAGTTGGTTAATATACTGTTTTCTGACAAGGGCTCATTACCCCAGGAACTATTTCCATATAATTCTGCAAACTACCAAACTATTTACAATAGACCAATTGCACTCTAACCAACGTCTTTTTAGAGTCATAACTACATTGCCTTTGATCCAATGTCCCCTGTATCAAAAGAGAGAAACCTCTTTGGATTTGTCATCACACTTTCAGTATTGGTGTTTCTGCATCCACCTATTCCTATATTATTGTCCCTACATCCACCAATTCCTGTATTAGTGTCCCTACATCCACCTATTCCTGTATTAGTGTCCCTACATCCACCTATTCCTGTATTAGTGTCCCTACATCCACCTATCCCTGTATTATTGTCCCTACATCCACCTATTCCTGTATTATTGTCCCTACATCCACCTATTCCTGTATTAGTGTCCCTACATCCACCTATTCCTGTATTATTGTCCCTACATCCACCTATTCCTGTATTATTGTCCCAACATCCACCTATTCCTGTATTAGTGTCCCTACATCCACCTATTCCTGTATTAGTGTCCCTACATCCACCTATTCCTGTATTATTGTCCCTACATCCACCTATTCCTGTATTATTGTCCCAACATCCACCTATTCCTGTATTATTGTCCCTACATCCACCTATTCCTGTTTTAGTGTCCCTACATCCACCTATTCCTGTATTAGTGTCCCTACATCCACCTATTCCTGTATTGGTTTTCCTGCATCTACTTATTTCTGTGTTGCATTGACAACATAGTCAGTAGTCACTGTATCCAGAAGAATGTACTTTGTTGGAACACGTCTAATTGGAATTTAATTTGTTAGAATGTGTCTGGGGAAATGTTCTTTTTCGTGTTATGATTGGTACCTGACAATAAGTGTGATGATTTAATTCAGAATTAGGTCGGTACAGCTATGATGTAGGGTGAGCAAAGCAGGAAACAGAATGAGGGGTGAATGGTTGCTTTTGGCATGAGAAGGGAAGGTTTTGGGAAGGTTTATAGCAGGCTTTCCCAGGCGTCAATATCAGTTCCACTGATCTTCTTGACCAATATTTATCACCTAGTCTTGGTTGGATAGGGAAAAATCTCAAAATTTGCAGATGTCACAAAGCTTGGAGTTATTGTGAACTGTGAGGAAGATAGGAATAAACTTCAGGAGTACATTGATAGATTGATGTAATGGACGGATACATGGTGGATGAGTTTTAATGTAGGGAATGTGAAATGATTTCACATTCATTTGTAAATAGAACAAGGAGGGACAGTACAAATATTAGAGTGTAATTCTAAGGGTGTGGGAGCAAAGGAACATGGGCTACATGTGCACAAATCTTTGTGGGCAGAATGAGAAAATGTTTAAAAAGGCACCAGAATCCTAAATTCCTAGAGATTTTAAAACAGGCATAGGGTACAAACGCAAGGATGGTATGATGAATCTTTATAAAACATTGGTTTGGTCTCAACTGAGTTACGTTGAATCCTGGATAGATGCGAAGGCTTTAGAGAGGTGCAGAAAATATTTTTTAAATTGTGTAGATTGATTGGAGAAGCTGGGATTGTTTTCTTTAGAGAAAATGAATCCGTGAAGATATTTGGTGAGAATTATTCAAAATTTTGAGGAGAGTCTATACAGAGTATACAGAGAAAAATTTTCCCAATGGCGGAGGATTGAGAAGCAGCGGGGACAAATTTAAGATGATTGTAAAAGAAGCAATAGCAACATGATGGAAATAGTTTTGACATAGAGTGGAATGTCTGGAATGTACAGGGAGTGGAATGATCTGGAATGTACAGCTTGAGGTTGTGGTGGAGGCTGACTCAGTCATAGCTTTTAAAAAGGAACTGGATAAGCACATTGCTGAAATATAGAGAAAGGACAGATGAGTAGGACTGACTGAATTGGGCTTGTGGAGGGCCAGCACAGAAATAATTGGCTGAATGGCCTCCTTGTGTTGGAGTTATTCTTGAGTTGGAAAAGTTTGGTCAAACCATGAGTTGAACTATTTAGAGTGAAGCAGTATGGTAAAACCCTGAACTGGAATATGTAGAAGTATGGCAAAACATTGCTCAAATTTGCTGACTGCTCCTACTCTTTCAGAGAGCTAGCACAGGCATGGCTGGCTGAATAGCCTCTTTCTGTGCTGCTACCATTCTATGATTCTATGACTGAGTTTCTCTCTCATTGCCTTCCCGTGTCTCTGTCTATTCATTTTACAGAACAAAGAGGAGGAGCTGTTTAACAGAAGCTTGGAAAGATGTTTAGATAAAACGCAAGCTGGCAGACACAAGATAATACATGGCCTGAAATATTATACAAACATAATGCAGAGTTAAATGTAGGATAATCCAAAAGCTGCATGTTATTCTGTATGTACCATGCTCAAACTCATGTAGTATTCTGTACAGAACATAAGCTGGTTTGTGTACCAAACAGCAATGTTAATTGCAGAATAACACAGGCTCGCAACAGGTCCATTGTAGACACCATCTCCCTGGTCGTGTACTCAACCCTGGAACACCTAGATAACAAAGACAACTATGTCAGACCCCCATTTATTGACTACAGCTCAGCCTTCAACACCATTGTTCCCACAAAACTCATCCCCAAACTCTGTGGGCTGGGTCTTGGCTCCTCCCTCTGTCACTGGATCCTGATCTTCCTAAGTCACAGACCATAATCAGTAACACCTCTTCCATGATCATCTTCAACACCAGTGCCCCAGAAGACTGTGTTCTCAGCTCCTTACTATACTTATACATCTATGACTGTGCGGCCAAATTCCCCTCCAATTCGATTTTCAAGTTTGCTGATGACACCACCATAGTGGGTCGGATCTCAAACAATGATGAGACGTAGTACAGGAATGAGAGACAATCTGGTGAACTGGTGTGGCAACAATAATGTCTCCCTTAATGTCGACAGAATGAAAGAGATTGTCATCGACTTCAGGGAGCTTAAAGGAGAACATGCCCCTATCTACTTCAGTGGGGATAAAGTAGAAAGGGTCAAGAGCTTCAAGTTTTTAGGTGTCCAGATCACCAACAACATGTTCTGTTCCCCCCATGCTGACATCATAGTTAAGAAAGCCTACCATTGCGTCTACTTCTCAGAAGACTAAGGAAATTTGGCATACTAGCTACAAATCTCACCAACTTTTACAGATGCACTATAGAAAGCACTCCTTCTGGTTGTATCGCAGCTTGGTATGGCTCCTGCTCTGCCCAAGACCACAAAAAAACTACAAAAGGTCATGAATGTAACTTAATCCATCACGCAAAACAGCCTCCGACCCGTTGACTCTGTCTACTCTTCCCACTGCCTCGGCAAAGCAGCCAGCATAATTAAGGGCCCCACGCACCCTGGACATTTTCTCTTCCACCTTCTTCCGTCAGGAAAAAGATACAAAAATCTGAGGTCACGCACCAACCAACTCAGGAACAACTTCTTTCCTGTTGCTGTACTGTAACACTACATTCTGCATTCTCTCGTTTCCTTCCCTAAGAACAGTATACTTTGTGTAGCACACAAGAAACAATACTTCTTGCTTTATGCTAATACATGTGACAATAATAAATCAAATCAAATAAACACAGGATAACACAGCATTACATGGAATATCATGATTACACACAGAATGACAGATATATTGGAGCATGCAACAAAGATGTGTCACATTGATGGGCTGTAATAAGTTTCAGACAGCAGAAGACTTAACCATTCCAGTTCCATTCCAAATCTGTGGGGGGGGGCTGGGACATATTCCTCAATAGTTTATTGTATAAGTGTTCACGAGCTCAGAAGTGGCACGGATTCTGATTCCTTTTTACCAACCAAGGTGTTTGATTGATCAATGGAAGTCTATGCATCACTTCAGGTGGGATCCTACTGATATGTGGAGCAAGAGATGACTAAGGAATGAGTTACAATCTGGAATCCAAGGGATGAGATCAGAGAATACCAATCTAAGAGGCATTGTGTTTTGAATCATGTGGAGAAATTAGAAAAGCTGCAATTGTTCTCTGTGGTGCAGAGGTTTGGTAAAGGTGTTCAAGGGGTTTTGATCAGAGTAAATGGGAAGAACTTGTTACCCAGGTAGGAGGGTCAGTAGCCAGAGGGCACACATGTAAGATAATTGGTAGAGGGGTCAGTGGGGAGATGAGAAGAATGTTTTATTTATGGAGAGAGTTATTATGATCTGGAATATACTGCCAAAAAAGGTGGTACAAGTAAATTCAATAATAACTTTTAGTAGGGAATTCAATATATACGTACTTGAAAGAGGAACAAAGTGGTACTAACTCATAGAAACATAGAATATTACAGCACAGTACAGGCCCTCAATGTTGTGCTGAGCTATGTCCAATCCCAAGATCAAGCTATCCCCTCCCTATAATTCTGGAGTGCTCCATATGCCTATCCAATAGCTGCTTGAAAGTTCCTAAAGTGTCCAACTCCACTATCACAGCAGGCAGTTTATTCCACACCCCAACCACTCTCTGAGTAAAGAATCTACCTCGGACATCCCTCCTATATCTCCCACCATGAACCTTATAGTTATGCCCCCAAGTAACAGCTACATCCACCTGAGGAAATAGTCTCTGCACGTCCACTCAACCAATCCCTCTCATCATCTTATAAACCTCTATTAAGTCACCTCTCATCCTCCTCCGCTCCAAAGAAAAAAGCCCCAGCTTCCTCACCCTTTCCTCATAAGACCTACCCTCCAAACCAGGCACCATCCTGGTAAATCTCCTCTGCACTCTCTCCGATGCTTCCACATCCTTCTTATAATGAGGTGATTGAACTGAACACAATATTCCAAATGTGGTCTCACCGACACACTGTATAGTTGCAGCATAACCCCATGGCTCTTAAACTCAAACCCCCTGTTAATAAACGCTAACATACTATAAGCCTTCTTCACGGCTCTATCCACTTGAGTGGCAACCTTCAGAGATCTGTGGATATAAACCCCAAGATCTCTGTTCCTCCACATTCCTTAGAATCCTGCCGTTGACCCTGTAATTTGCATTCAAGTTTGTCCTACCAAAATGAACTACCTCACACTTACCAAGGTCAAACTCCATCTGCCACTTTTCGGCCCAGCTCTGCATCCTATCAATGTCCCTTTGCAGCCTGCAAGAGCCTTCCACCTCATCCACTACTCCACTAATCTTGGTGTTGTCAGCAAATTTACGAACCCACCCTTCAGCCCCTTCTTCCAAGTCATTGATAAAAATCACAAAAAGCACAGAACCCAGCACTGACCCTTGTGGTACACCGCTGGTAACTGGCTTCCAGTCTGAAAATTTTCCCTCCACCACCACCACCCTCTGTCTTCTATGATACAGCCAGTTACTTATCCAATCAGCTAAATTTCCTTCTATCCCACACATCCTTATCTTCTTCATGAGCCTACCATGGCGAACCTTATCAAACGCCTTACCAAAATCCATGTATACCACATCGACTGCTCTAACTTTGTCTACACACATAGTTACCTCCTCAAAGAATTCAGTCAAGTTTGTGAGGCAGGACTTACCCCTCACGAAACCGTGCTGACTATCCCGGATTAAACTGCACCTTTCCAAATGGTCATAAATCCTATCTCTCAGGACCCTTTCCATTAACTTACCGACCACTGAAGTAAGACTAACTGGCCTATAATTACAGGATCATTCCTATTTCCTTTCTTGAAAAGAGGAACAACATTTGCCACTCTCCAGTCCTCTGGCACTATCCCTGTGGACAGTGAGGACCCAAAGATCAAAGCTAAAGGCTCTGCAATCTTATCCCTTGCCTCCCAAAGTATTCTAGGATGTATCCCATCTGGCCCAGGGGACTTATCCACCCTCAGGTTTTTCAAAATTGCTAATACATCTTCCGTCAGAACATCTACCTCCTCCATCCTATCAGCCTGTATCACGCACTCATCCTCAAAAACATGGCCCCTCTCCTTAGTGAACACTGAAGAAAAGTATTCATTCAACGCCTCACCTATCTCTTCTGACTCCATTCACAAGTTCCCACTACTATCCTCGACTGGCCCTAACCTCACCCTGGTCATTCTTTTATTTCTCACATAAGAGTAAAAAGCCTTGGGGTTTTCTTTTATCTGACCCGCCAAGAACTCTTCATGCCCCCTCCTAGTTCTCCTACGCCCTTTCTTTAACTCATTCCTGGCTACCTTGTAACATTCAAGCGACCCAACTGAACCTTGTTTTTTCATCCTTACATACGCTTCCTTTTTACTCTTGACAAGGCATTCAACATCCTTTGTGAACCATGGTTTCCTCACTCGGCCATTTCCTCCCTGCCTGCCAGGGACATACCTATCAAGGACACGCAGTACTTGTTCCTTGAAAAACTCCACTTTTCGTTTGTGCCCATACCTAACAGTTTCTGCTCCCATCTTATGCTCCCTAATTCTTGCCTAATTGCATCATAATTACCCCTGCCCCAATTATAAATTTGGGTCCTCACTGTCCACAGGGATAGTGCCAGAGGACTGGAGAGTGGCAAATGTTGTTCCTCTTTTCAAGAAAGGAAATAGGAATGATCCTGTAATTATAGGCCAGTTAGTCTTACTTCAGTGGTCGGTAAGTTAATGGAAAGGGTCCTGAGAGATAGGATTTATGACCATTTGGAAAGGTGCAGTTTAATCCGGGATAGTCAGCACGGTTTCGTGAGGGGTAAGTCCTTGCCCTGTCGTGTGACCCTAGCCCTCTCCATTGTAATAATGAAGGACACCGAATTGTGGTCACTATCTCCAAAATGCTCTCCCATAAATCTAACACTTGGCCCAATTCATTATCCAGTACCAAGTCCAATGTGGCCCCACCTCTTGTCGGCTTATCCACATATTGTGTCTGGAAACTCTCCTGCACACACTGTACAAAAAGTGTCCCATCCGAACTATTCGACCTATAAAGGTTCCAATCAATATTTGGAAAGTTAAAGTCACCCATGATAACTCCCTGTGACCTCCAGAGCTATCCATAATCTGCTTTGCTATTTCCTCCTCCCCTATTACTATTTGGGAGCCTATAGAAAACTCCTAACAACATGACCGATCCTTTCCTATTTCTAACTATATGGAGTATACGGAGGTGATTTACCAGAATGATACTGTAGGAGTGATTTAAATTATGTGGAGAAATTGGATTGTTCTCAGAGCAAAGAAGGTTAATGGAAAATCTAATACATGTGTTCAAAATGATGAGGGGATTTGAAGGAGAGGTAGAGAAAATTCATTTCCTTTAGCAAGTGGATAACTAATAGATTTAAAATAATTGGCAAAAGAACCATGGGGAAAATGAGGAGATTATTTTCACACACAGCTGTTAAGATCTGGAATGCACTACATGAAAAAGTGATGGAATCAGATTTCATAGGAACTTACAAAAGTCAATTGGGCATGTTTTTAAAAAGGTTTAATTTACAAAACTACCTGGAAAAAGCTGGGGTGTGGAACTAAATTAGACACAGAGACATGCAAAGAGCCAGCATGGGCATTCCAGACAGAATGGCCAGCTTCTGTGCTATATTATCTTTAAAAAGAAAAAGCAAACCCTTCATTTCCTGATGGTTTGTATAACCTTAATAACTTGGTCTCTCTCCAAATTGGAAATCGTCATAATTCAATGGCTCTTTCAAAGAACTAACATAGGCACAATGGGCCAAAAGGCCTCCATCTGTGTTGCATGATTCTAAGCTAATCTATTAATAGAATAATAAATAGCTAGGAGTCAGTTACAGCTTAACATCTAATCAAAGGACTTGGATGATTTTAGATATAGAATAACAGTAATTCAAGCAGTCATTTACAGGCTGGAATCTAGTCATCAGATTGGAGGGGTTTATATATAGAATAACAGATACACAGCTGAGTTACAGGCTGGAATCTAATCAAGAGAACAACATCCAAACAGATTTTCATTTGATTCAAAAAGCTGGTCTAGGCAAAATGGGCTGAAAAGCCTCAAACTCAAACTGTGCTGTAAAGTTATATGATCCAGAATAACGAGTATGAACCCAGCAGCACATCACATATTATGATTTAATCAAGGGGTTCAGTTGATTTAATATGTAAACTACCCAGTAGTTAGTTAAGATACCCAGTAGTTAGTTCTAAGCTGGCATCTAATTAAAGGGTCCATGGTTGTTTATATCGGAGGTGGTTTACTGGAATGGACTAAGGATGAGGGATCCCAGTATATGTGGAGAGAGTGGAGAAACTGGGATTATTCTCCGTGGAACATAGTGATATTCAACATCATGTAGATTTCAATAGACTAAAAATAAAATGACAGAGGGGTCTTTAATCAAAGGAAAAGAACTAGTGGCAAAAAAACAAAGAACAATACAGCAGAGGAACAGGCTCTTCGACCCACCACACCTGCGCCGACACACAATGCCTTTCTAAACTAAATATGACAAGATTTTGTTTATGCAGCGTGTTGTTACAATTGTGTATATGCTGCCTAAAAAGGTAGTGGAAACAGGGAATTGGATAAGTATTTGACAGTAACGTTTACAGGGCTATGGGAATAGTGCAAGGGAATGGGAATAATTGGAATTGGGCAGCTCTTTCGCAGAAGCACTATGGACTGAATGGGGTGAGTATTACTAGATTCCGCTAGAAAATCTACCTCAAATTTCGTTTAATGTTTTATGTTGGATATCAGAAAACTGAAAAAAGATGACCATCTGAAAAGATTTTCAGATAAAGAATATTAAAAACAATTTATGTGGGAAAGCCCTTTGTTAGCCAGATTTACAATGATGCCATAACATTTATACAGGCAATTTCTATCATAAACATGCACAGAGGAACTAATGGTGAAAAGAATGAAAGTGTGATGTCGTGGCCACAAGAAATAAGTTTTGTTAACAGGTTTGTGCAGACATTAAGTAGCAGAAATAGTTTTAATTTTTACAATGTAGGCAGTAGCCTGGCTGAGCAGAACACCCTGCCTTGTGAACCCTCCCAATATTGCGCACACCAAAATCAATGAGATATAAATTGGGCAACTTCATAATGGATGAGCAAACCATATCGCCATACCTGACTCTGTGACAGTGATTTTACTGGCTTACCCCATCTATTGATGGGTAGAGTGAGTCGGTAAAATCACGCGAAAGCCGAGAAATCAGAATCACCCCTGGTTTTTTGGCTCTTGCGATTTTATAAGAGCCCGATTTCCAGCAAGGTCAGCCTCTCACCGGAAATGGGCGAGAGGCTGAATAATTTATTTAAATTGATTATAAACTTAATTTACATTTGTTTAGCAAGCCCGGTGCTGAATTGTCAGGGGTCGCTTACCTTTATGGCCTTGTCAGGGAAGGTTCTCTTGGTGAGGAAAACACCTGCTCCCCACAAACTGGGAACAGTTGGGTTGGCCTCGCCATTGGAACCAGAGGCCATTGAGGTCCCCCAGGGAGGATAAGGGCAAGGGGGGTGTCCCTTGAAAGGGGGAGGGGAGTTTGTGAGCTCTCTGTCAAACTCCTGCTGTTGAAATTATGCATGTGCAGAATTGGAGGTCTGCCCATGCACATTATCTCCCCCTGCAATTGCTGTTGTACATATGCAGGAACAGAGGTCTGCAGGGGTGCAATAGCTCCCTCTGCAGGCTGGCTGGTGAATTAAGCCCAGCCCACTGCCTACAGTAGCTGGAAACAGTCTGGGCAATATTTTGCAAGTCTAAGTCTGTAAGATTGGGTGTGAAAACCTGCCCAAAAATGGATCAGGAACTCTCCGATTTTCATGCTAGCTGAACACTTAGAATCATTCTCATAAAACTTCGCCTGATATTTTTTGATAGTTATGGATAAAATGTCATGCATCTATACAGAAATTCTTCTGGGTTTACTATTAACAGCCATGTACATATGAATGATTTGCTGTTACCACAATCAGCAAAAAATCTTTGTTACGATCCCAGCTGATGTTACTATTGGACAATCAGGTCCCAGAATGAAACTCTGGCTCAGTAGATTGTAATTTTATTTTTGTTCAGTGACATGGATGAACGGAAGCACAGGACTGCCAATTAACTTTCAACAAAAGAATAAAACATTTATTCAATGTTTTCAACGATTGAATGACACAATATTCCTTCACCCCACCTGTATCTTCACAGATGGACACAGATTTTAAGTATAATACACGTTACAAAATATATCTTACACTCTAATATTCTCAGTAAGTACACAGTCCATGTAAACCAACTGGCCAACAATGGTCAGATACACCACACACTGAAACAAAGTGACAGGTGCCATCCAATACAACTCCTGTAGATTTCTCAGCAAATCCCCCAGATTCTTATAACACTACGAGCCAACTGATCTCAATGGAACCTGACTTTCACCTGAGTGTTTCCAAACTCTCAAAAAAAAAATCTTTTTGCAAATAAAGCTTTATCTCAGGTAACTTCGCCAAGGGGATAAGACCATAAGAAATAGGAACAGAAGTAGACTATTCAGCCCTTTGAGTCTGCTCTGCCATTCATTTAGGTGGAGGCAATGGCCTAGTGGTATTAATCCAGAAAATCAGCTAACGTTCTGGGACCCGGATTCAAATCCATTTGATTTTTTTTTAAATCTGGAATTAAAAATCTACTGATGACCATGAAACCATTGTCGATTATCAGAAAAATACATCAGGCTCACTCATGTCCTTTAGGGAAGGAAATCCTTACCTGGTCTGACCTACATGTGACTCCAGAGCCACAGCAATGTGGTTGACTCTCAACTGCCCTCTGAAAAGGCCTAGCAAGCCACTCAGTTCAAAGGCAATTAGGTATGGGCAATAAATGCTGGCCCAGCCAGTGGCACCCATGTTTCATGAATGAGTTAAAAAAAAGGGACCATGGCTGATTTGATATTCCTCATGTCCACTTTCCTGCTCAACCCGCTAACCCTTGATTCACTAATTGATCAAAAATCTCAGCCTTAAATATACACAAGGACTCTGCCTCTGCAGCTCTCTGTGGCTAGAAGTCCCAAAGACTCACAATCTTTTCAGAGAAGAAATTCTTCCTCATCCCAGTCTTAAATTGGCACCCCTTTATTCTGAGACTATGCCCTCTGGTCCTGGACTGTTCCATGAAGAGAAACATCCTGTCAGCATTTACCCCATCAGGCTTCCTGAGAATCCTATGGGTGCAATTTTGTCAACAAAATGTTTTCCCATCCATTTTCTCGGTGAGCTGAATTTTGATGATTTATGACACTTTGTGCAATACGGAGGCCGTCAGGTGACTCATGCCAGTAAGAGGCTGAGCTTAATCCCGCTGGAGAGGCCAGCAGCAGAGTTTTCGGGGGCCAATGTGCATCTCCCAGCAGCTGAGTGCATCTCTATCCCTCCAATTGCTGGCCTCCTAATCGTCAGCTCCTCCCCACCCACCCATCCTGCCCTATAAGCATTACTGGTCCCAACTCCTCTCCTATTCCCGATCCCTGGCCCCACATCGCCCTATTCCTCAATGCAGAGCTCCCCCCTGCCCATTTCCCTACCTCCCCCCAGTCTTCCGGTCTGGCACCATCGCCACCTGGACCTGGCCCAATGTGGCCCTCCTCCTCAGGCCCTGCTGACTCGGCACTGCCCAATGCACAGTGGGCACTCCCAGTGTGCTAGGCTGATTATGTAAATCACAATGGTCTGGAAAGATCCTAACTGGCCAGATGCCAGGCATAACTGACACGGTGGCACAATAGTTAGCACTACTGCTTCACAGCATCAGGGGATCCTGGGTTCAATTCTGGCCTCGGGTGACTGTGTGGAGTTTGCACATCCTCCTTGTGTCTGGGTGCTCCGGTTTCCTCTCACAGTCCAAAGATGTGCAGGTTAGGTGGATTGGCCATGCTAAATTGCCCGTAGTTTCCCAAGACGTGTAGGTTAGGGATATTAGCAGGTAAATATTCGGGGTTTGCGGGTAACAGGTCTAAGTGGGATTTCCCTTAGTGTCAGGGGGATTACATGGGATTATAAGGATAGGGCCTTGGTGGGATTGTTGTCAATGCAGACTTGATGGGCTGAATGGCCTCCTTCTGCTCTGTAGGGATTCTATGATTCTGTGTTTCCTGTTATTGGCTCCCCGCTGACATTTCCCGCCCCCACACTTTACGAGTAGTGTAGCGGAGTGGGAAAACTGCGCCCTATATGTTTCGATGAGATTGCGTCTCATTCTTCTAAATTCCAATAAGTAGAGCCCCAACCTGTTTAACCTTTCCTCACTAGACAATCCCTCCATCTTAGTGAAGCTTCTCTGAACTGCCTCCAGTGATATCTCTTCTTAAATAAGGAGATCAAAACTGTTCACAGTGCTCCAGATATGATCTCACCAGTACCTTGTACAGTTGCAGCAAAACTTCCCTACTCTTATACTCCAACCCCTTTGATATAAGGGCCAACATTCCAATAGCTTTTCTGATTATCTGCTGTACCTGTGTGCTATCTTCCTGTGTTCCATGCACAAGTTCCCCCCAAGTCCCTTTGTGTTGCAGGTTTCTGCTGTTTCTCTTCATTTAAACAATACTCTTTTGTTCTCCCTTCCAAAATGAATCACTGCACCTTTTTCCACATTATATTCCATTTGCCAATTTTTGTCCACTTATTTAACCTATCAATATCTCTTTGTAAAATGTTTGTATCCCTTTCACAGCTTGCCTTTCCATTTCCAGGATTTGAATCCCTCCTTTCAGTATTCCTCTGCCTTGGATTGCCATGTGTGTTTAATCTTCCACACAATCTCTCAGGTACCTAGCCCTGCCAACAAAACACTACCAAACTTTTGATTTACCATGGAGGTCTGGCTTCTTACTTTAAATTTGATTCTTGCAGTTGTCTTTTTAATTCAGAGCAAGCCTTCTGCTTTTAACCTGTCTGCCCTGGCAGAGTGGTGTGTAGTGCATCAGGAGCAGCATGGCATTGGGTAGGTTTTCTTTGCTGCACTCACCATGAAGTCTCTCCTCTGATGAAGGATTATCCAGATTCGAAATGTTGGCTCTATTCTCTCTCCATGGATGCTGTCAGACCTGCTGAGATTTTCCAGCATTTTCTGTTTTTGTTTCAGATTCCAGCATTCATAGTATTTTGCTTTCACTTTGAAGTCTCCCGTGAACTGAGGACCACCTGTGCACACCATTCTTTATCAATCGGGTTTTAAGACCGATGTAATTTCCTGCTGGCATGGGGCAAGGTTGGAAGGCCTGACAGATTTCCGGCAGCCAGCCGTTTTAATGACCATTCATGAGATCCAAATTAATGTAAATAACATTCTCACCACCTGCCAGTGGGAAGAGACTGACCTGCCACTAGTAGAATTGCAACGTGTTTTCACACTGGCAGATTTCTAACTCTGGCTCCTGCTAGATTCTCTACTCCTGCCTGCCAGCAAACCTGCCGCAGGTGGGATTGGAGAATTCATCTCACAGTTCAGGCAGCATCTGTGGACACAGAAACTGTGTTAATGTTTTGAATGCAGTATGACTTATACTATGAGCAAAAGTAAACAAAGGGATATTTACGTGTGCTGTTTCATCCTCGAGGTGACTTGTATATCTGAATATTAACTCTTTGTAAGTTGAATGTAACTTTGGGTTGATAGCATAGATGAAAATATCCTATCCTAAAAGTTTCAAAATGTTACATATATATTTTATTCATGTGATAAGAGAATTGAATCTTTGTATATAAAGATGGTGTGGCAGATTCAGTATCTTTTGTGGAGAAGAGCTAGTCCGGTGCCTATTATAGTTTAGCTGGATGGAATAGTCAATGCTAAGGCCTACCACACATTTATTCCTTCCTCAGCTGCTTATTAAGACCCACAGTGTGACAGTGCATCTCACTCCAACTACATCAAAGCTGAACAATGTAGAGAGCCATGATTCACTCTGCGATGAACCAATGCATCAGCTTCTGGAAAAGACCAGTGAAGACGACTATGATACTGATGTGGAGCTTGAAGGTAAGAAAGGAGATATCATGATCAACTTGTTATTTGTGCAGAATACAGTGTTCAAAACTAACCCTGGCCCCTACCATTTCAGGGGACATGTAATAAGGGATGGGGAGGTAGGGTATTTGCAGTGCATTTGTCTGTGGCCATGATCTATTTTGTGACTTTGTGCACTCTATGTGCCAATCACTAGCAAGGCCCATTGTAAAGTTTGACTGAAGTGAACAGTAATATTGATGTCTCTCACCGTCCTGTAAAGAAGAGTATTTGCATTTATACAGCACTTTTCGTGGCCTTGGAATATTCTAAAGCATCTCATAGCCACTTTTGAAATAGACACTCCTGTAATGTGAAAAAAGGTAGCGATCAATTTGTGTGCCATAAAGTGCCATGGGTCATTCACTGCTACCTGGAAGGGCACTGAGAGAGGGCACTGTCTGAGAGAGAAGATTATTAATCAGTAAGGGAATCAAGGGTTATGGGGAGCAGACTTGATGGGCCAAATAGCCTACTTCTTTTTTTTATGTCTTATGGTCTTACTAACAGCTATGTTAACATTGTTCTCCCTGAGAATGATAGTGTTAGCCTGGATAACATCTTTCAGGTGAATGTTAGATCGAGGCCTCTTGGGTAGATAGAAAAGATCCCATGACATTATTCAAGGGTGAGCAAAAGTACAGGCAATATTAATGCTTCAATTAACATCGCTGACACAGAGTACCTGGTCATTATCTCATTGCGTGGGCTCTTGCTGTGCACAAATTGGTTGCCTACATTACAGCAGAGACAAAACTTCAAAAAAGACAAAACTTTTAATAAGTGTCTCATTGATTGTAAAACATTTTAGAACAGGTTGGGCAAGGTACTGAACATTAGCTGTTGTGCTCCAAATTTTGCACTGAGTTAGACCTTAGCAGGGACACAGTGGAGGCATTATAATTGGTATCAATAATCTCTGTTGAGGAATAGTGGGAAAGTAATGGGTGGTGGGCGATCTGGGAAATTGACAAGTGTTCCTGGTCTGACCTTCATTCAATGATCTCTGGGAAATCCCAGTGACAATAGCAGGACCAGAAGGTCCCACTCCCTACCAATAGTGCACCACCTCCTGCTGCAAGAAATACGCCATTGGAAGGACAGAAATTCTCACCCCAAGCATCTTACTTTGAAAACTTGAGTTGGATGTTTCAGGAGTGTAATTAGGAAACATTTCTATACACAAAGGGTGGAACTGAACCCTCCATCTCATCTGTTGTGTGGGCTTGGAGCTTGCTCAGGGCCATTTTGTTGGGGCCATTTAATCATAAGATGCAGAGCTTTTCAACTTCCCACCAATAAAGTCAGTTGGCTCAAATGAGTTTTGTCTTCCTTGCCCCTAAGCTATTTGAGGCTCTGAAATGACCAATTAAAAACCAAAAGGGCCTTATCCCACCGCTGTGGCTGTTCTAGTGCTGGCAAAAGGGAATGGGGTGAGGGGGAGATGTTGGGGGCAGGACACAGGGCATGGCTGCTGGGTATGTCCTGTTTCTGCGCTGAGTATTCCATAGCACTAATTTTATCCTGAGTTGTTTAAAAGTTGTTTTATTCTTCCCATTCCTCTCCGCACCCCCCCCCCGCCACACCCCTCTCCCACCCCTCCCCTACCCTGCAAAACCCCCTCCTCCCCCAACAACTTTGAA
The DNA here is from genome assembly GCF_965287045.1 of Carcharhinus amblyrhynchos. Classification (NCBI taxonomy): domain Eukaryota; kingdom Metazoa; phylum Chordata; class Chondrichthyes; order Carcharhiniformes; family Carcharhinidae; genus Carcharhinus; species Carcharhinus amblyrhynchos. Next base: position 4,919,778 of record NC_137337.1, read on the forward strand.
AAGGGAAACCTGGTGAAACTATAACTGAGGAACAGGTCTATCGTAAGGCATGTGAGGATGTTGGAGTTAGCCCGATTTCTTACTACATTCGGCACCACCACGATTCTCACCTTAACCTGAACTACCGCTGCATGTCACCCAAAGCAGTGAAGGCCCTGTCGATTGCACTAGTGGTAAGTATCTGCTTTCTATGAAGAAGGATTGATTGGAGCAGTAAAATCTGTAAAAAAAAAACAGCCTTTATTCACTCAGGTTCAAACTATACCTGTAATAGGAAATCTCTGTTTGGATCTTGCCTCGATCGAGAAGTGGGAAGAGCTCCATCTCTCAGCATTGTAAGCTTGTGCATTTAGGGGGAATTGCAAGCATTCACAAACAGAAGCTTAAAGATCACAGAAACCGAATGGGATAAAAGTCAAAAAAGATGACAAGAGTTGAAACTGATTCCCGAACACAGAACCATAACAAACAGAGTAAAGGAAAGAGACAAAGTAACAGAACTACAGATTGCAAACACAACAAGTGAATATATCATAGAATCATACAGCGCAGAAGAGACCCTTTGGCCCATTGCATCTGCATCAACACATTAGAAATACCTGAACTCCCACCTAATCCCATCTGCCAGCTCTTGGGCCATAGACCTAAATGTCATGATGTGCCAAATGCTCATCCAGATACTTTTTAAAGGATGTGAGGCAACCAGCCTCCAGCACCCTCCCAGGCAGCACATTCCAGACTGTTACTACCTTCTGGGTTTTTCTACACATCCCCCGTAAACCTCCTGCCCCTCAGTTTGAACCTAAGTCCCCTTGTGACAGACCCTTCAACTAAGGGGAATAGCTGCTCCTTATCCACTCTGTCCATGTATAAGAACATAAGAACATAAGAAATAGGAGCAGGAGTAGGCCATCTAGCCCTTCGAGCCTGCCCCGCCATTCAATTAGATCATGGCTGATCTGCCGTGGCTCAGTTCCACTTTCCCGCCCTCTCCCCATAACCCTTAATCCCCTCTCTTATCAAGAACCCATCAACCCGCTTCTTAAAAATATTTAGCGAGGCAGCCTCCACCACTTCAACGGGCAGAGAATTCCAGAGATTCACCACCCTTTGAGTGAAGAAGTTCCTCCTCAACTCCGTTCTAAACCGCCTCCCCTTTATCTTGAGGCTGTGCCCCCTAGTCCTACTGTCTTTTTTGAGCGGGAAGAGTCTCTCCACCTCTATCCTATCCATCCCATTCATCATCTTATACGTCTCAATGAGATCTCCCCTCATTCTTCTAAACTCTAACGAGTACAAGCCTAGTTTATTCAGCCTCTCCTCATAGCTCAATCCCCTCAACTCCGGTATCAGCCTAGTAAACCTCCTCTGCACTCCCTCCAGGGCCAAAATATCCTTGCGCAGGTACGGCGCCCAAAACTGCACACAGTACTCCAGCTGCGGCCTCACCAATGCCCTATACAGCTGCAGCAAGACCTCCCTACTTTTATATTCAATCCCCCTCGCTATGAAGGCCAGCATCCCATTCGCCTTCCTGACCACCTGCTGCACCTGCAAGCTGGGTTTTAATCTTGTACAACTAGATCAGCCTTCTCTCCTCCAACAAAAACAACTGATACCCAAACAAAGAACCACATATCATTCTATAATTCTCCAAGGTGGCCATCACGACACATGGCAGCGCAGAGTCACTGAGCAGAAATTGATAACCAAGTTCCGCACACATGAGAGTGGCCTCAGTCGGGATCTTGGGTTCATGTCACACTATCTGGTAACCCCCCACTACTTGCCTGGACTTGCAAAATCTCATTAACTGTCCTGCCTGGAGACAACATACATCTTTTTGACCTGTGCTTAACACTCTCTCCACTCACACTGTCTGTACCTTTAAGACTTGATTAGCTGTAAAGAGTCGCATTCCAATCATTATTCTGTAAATTGAGTTTGTGTCTTTATCTGCCCTGTTTGTGAACAGAACTCCCACTTACCCGATGAAGAGCAGTGCTTTGAAAGCTAGTACAAAGAACAAAGAACAACCCAGCACGGGAAACAGGCCCTTCGGCCCAACGAGCCCGCGCCGCCATTTCAACAAAGCATTTTCCTACACCTACCCTGCCCCGTATGTGAATGGTACCCCTAATGTAGCCAGATTCAGGGGAGAATAGTATAGGGTCAATTTGGTACACCAATCAGCCTAAGAGCACATCTTTGGGGTGTGGGAGGAAACCGGAGCACTCGGAGGAAACCCACGCAACCACAGGGAGAATGCACAAACTCCCCCAGACACAGGCCCAAAATCCATGTATATGCACAGCTAGCAGTGATAGTCACTGAGCTGTTGTGGTGCCCGTCTGCTGGTCCAGGATTAAGCACACACAACGACACGAAGTACTAGGCCACTCTCGAAACCTCCAACAGCAGCCCACGCACGACCCACCGTGTGCATGCCCCTCGTTTGACAACAAGGTGGACCGACACCTGTGGATTAAAAGAGACAAAACATTAACATGTAATATTACATTTCCAGTGTCATCCCGAGGCTCTGACCCTTTTTAATACTGTCTACTATAACCCTCCATCCCTGTTTCGCTCATGTGTCTATCTAAGTAAACCTTAAACAAGTCCAACGTGCCTGTCTCCACCACCTTACTTGGTAGCGCGTTCCATACCCCCACGACCCTCTGCGTGAAAAACCTTCCTCTAGTATCCAAATTATACTTCTCCCGCCTCACCCTTAGATCGTGACCTCTCGTATTTGCTACCAAATAAACCTGTTGGACTTTAACCTGGTGTTGTGAGACTTGTTACTGTGTTCACCTCAGTCCAACACCAGCATCTCCACATCCTAACGAAAACAGCCCAAGCCTATCCAACCTCTCTTCATAACTTAAATGTTCCATCCCATGCAGCATCCTGGTGAAGCTCTTCTGCACCCCTCCAGTGTGGTCACATCCTTCCGATAATGTGGCAACCAGAACTGCACACAGCACTCCAGCTGTGGCCTCACCAAAGTTACATATGACTCCAATATGATTCCCTTGCTTTTGTAATCTATGCCTTGATTATAAAGGCAAATGTCCCGTATGCCTTTTTCACCACCTTACTAACATGCCCTTCCATTTTCAAAGATCTGTAGACAAACATGCCAAAATCCCTTTGTTCCACAGAACTTCTTAGTGTCTTGCCATTCACTGAATACTTTCATGTCAAATTATTCCTTCCAAAGTATATCACCTCACACTTTTCAGGGTTAAGTTCCATCTGCCACTAATCTGCCCATTTGACCATTCTGTCTATATCTTCTTGTAGCCCAAGACACTGTTAACCACCCGGCCAATCTTTGTGTTCTTGAATATTGGTGAAAATGGGTGATAATGATAAATGGGTGTTTTTTTTTACACCCTGCTTTATTTTCTTTAACTCAGCTATAAAACAGGCTGTTGATTCACTCATCCCCATGTATGCCAGTCCCCAAGACCAATTTTACAACACATGCACAGAAGCCTAAACACAGTGAGAAGTATAGTGAGAGATAGAGGCAGACAGAGAGGGATGCGCATGTGGATATGATAGTAGATGATGCACCTGAACAGGGCAAGGTGCTGGGGGCCCAGCTGACTAAACAGTGGGTCTTCACTTAAATAAAACTTCTCCAATTCACTGCCTGACCAGTGGGCAGGAAAGGCTATGGCGGTGAGTTGAGGCCCTGTGGATATGGGCTGTAATAGCCAGTGGGTGCAGGCTAATATTGGGATTAGGTCAGATTGGGAACTTAATCTCTGGCCTCCCTCTTAACTCCATTATGTCCTTTGGGAGGGTCAGCAAAGACCAAATCAAGCGAGGACGTTTGAGGAAGCTGAGACTGAAAACAAATATTGGGAACAAGGAATAGGCAGAGAGAGTAAGAATGAGATGAGACAAATAGAATGAACACAATTTTCATTGTTCTGCAGACTAATACATCAGTGACTACATTGGAGCTAGAACATGACGGAATCAATGCAGAAGGCATGCAATATCTGATGGAAATGTTAGTTGAAAATTGTTACATCCAGACTCTGGTAAGATCATCTTGTCATTTTTAGGAATGGCTGCAGTTGACTCATTTAGTTCTCATTAACTGAGCCTAGCAACGTTTATTGTATGATGTGCCATAGAAACAGGAGAAGGCCATTCATCCCCAGAGCTTGTTCCATCATTCAGTTAGATCATGCTTGATGAATACAAGAATCTTGAGGTGGGTTGTAATGAGGGGTAAGGAAATCTTTAAGCTATGAAGTGAGAAATGTAGCACAGATCTCATGACACTGTCAACACTGGTTGGACATATTTCTGGAGGTGTCACCACATCATCTCCATTGGCCATGCCCCACATACCAGCCATTGGTCCTACAACATGTTGTGCCATTTCACACCTTCCCACGGACAATTAGAAAGTGAATAGACTCTTTAACAGATTCAATAATCCCTGATTGTCAAATAACTTTTATTTTCCCATTGTCTGAAATTTTTATAACTAATAAATTGAAAACATCGATATACTTAATGTCCTTATGTTTTTTCTTAGTCCTGAATGTTACTCCTCAGACAGTGACATGAAACTGAACTTTAATTCCTGGAGACTCCAGGACATCATACATTAGCTAGTGCAGTTCTGTAACATAGAGTCATAGCGATTTACAGCATGGAAACAGGCCCTTCGGCCCAACATATCCATGCCGCTCTTTTTTTAAATCAATAAGCTAGCCCCAATTGCCTACATTTGCCCATATCCCTCTATACCCATCTTACCCATGTAAGTAAATAACTATGTGGATGAAATCTGACATGTTTTTAGATTACTTTTATTTCTAGCAAAGACTAAACATGTAATGCAGGCAGAATTGGTTTAATCTGTGCTCTTAAAAGTTAAGTTAAAGTTAACTTATTAGTCACAAGTAAGTCTTACGTTAACACTGCAATGAAGTTACTGTGAAATTCCCCTAGTCGCCACACTCCGCCATCTGTTCGGGTCAATGCACCTAACCAGTATGTCTTTCAGACTGTGGGAAGAAACCGGAAAACCTGAAGGAAACCCACGCAGATATGGGGAGAATGTGCATACTCCACACCGACAGCGACCCAAACCGGGAACCAAATGCAAGTCCCTGGCACTGAAAGACAGCAGTGCTAACCACTGTGCCACCATGCCACCCCTGCCTTTTCCACTCAATGATGCTGATAACATTACAGAAGAATCCATTTCTGTGCCAAAGCCTAAATTGCATGAATAATAATGAGCTTGAAGACTTATTGAGATTGACGCAGGTTCTACGTCACAGCAATAGATTGCAGTAATGTGAAAATTCAATATGTTGTGTTGCACATGCATTGAAGGACTTTGCACAAATAAGCCATGACTCAGGAAAAGCAATAAGAGTTAAAGGTTGCATGTTCTCTCATGAAGACGTCTAGAGGCTTGTATAGTTGAACAATGATTGTTTGTCAGGAACAAATAATTGTTTACATATACATAGACCAGAATTCTCTGATGTCATAGTCCCCACCACAGCTGCCAGTGAGAACGGAGAATTTGGCACTCAGTCAAATCTCCATTCACTACAGCGAGACTAGAGAATCCCAGCCACGGGTGAGGTCAGAGAATTCTAGCCATAGGTTACAGGCTGACTAGGTGCTATGTCCATGTCAACCTTTACCTCTACTAGAGTGTAGTAGATTGTACTATACACTCTATTACCCCTACCTGACTCTTTACATCATAATGTAGATAATAGTGTTTCCTCAGTCCCACATTAACATTTACAGTTCCAAACGCCCAAATGGGCGGAATGGTGGCACACTGTCGTCAAACAGCGCCACGGATCCAGGTTCAATTTCTTGCTTGGGCCACTGTCTGTGCAGGGTCTGCACATTCTCCCCATGTGTCTGCGTGAGTTTCCTCCAGGTGCTCCAGTTTCTTTTCACTGTCTGAAAGACGTGTTGGTTATGTGCATTGGCCGTGCTAAATTCTCCCTCAGTGTACCCAAACAGGTGTTGGAGTGTGGCAACTCAGAGATTTTCACAGTAACTTGATTGCAATATTAATGTCAGCCTACTTCATAAAATCTTAGAGTCTCTATAGTGCATAAAGAGACCATTCGGCCCATCGCGCCTGCACTGACCACAATCCCGCCCAGGCCCTATCCCCACACTCATGCATTTACCCTAGCTAGTCCCCCTGACACTAAGGGACAATTTAGCATGTCCAATCAACCTAACCCATACATCTTGTGACATTTGAAAAAAGTATCAGGATGTTGTGTAAAAGCAGGAGGCCCCTTTTCTCAGTTTGACAATCTGATGAAACAATTTGGTGTTTATCAGCATTAGAAAACATCTGTAAAGTATCCAGCAGACTTTAAAAAAAATGGGATTAGCAAAGATGCAGTGTCTTTACTAAGGAAAACCTCTTGCTATCTTCAAAATCTGATGGTATCAACAGGCTTGGAGAAGCCATTTCACATTTCCTTATTTTATCAAATGCTTATGAGTGATAAAGATAAAGCTGATGCACACTGCACTGCATGTGATTTAAAGATTACTGTAATGTTGGTAATAAATAAAGTTAACTATCAAACATATTACTGTCTATAGTTTTTCAAATTTGTTGAGAGAGTAAGGAAGGAAGTTTGGCTTTCCATGAAGTTTGTTTTAGTATTCTCTATACATGTGGTGATAAATTGGCTAAATCCTCAGGTTAAGCTTTGGCAAACCCGTATCCTACTATTCTCTTAGTATAACTATGTGGCATTGATCTACATTCAAGCTGTTACTGTTGTCAACTTTTCTTGATATTTCTTGATGTGCCAGTTTTTGCTCAATTTTAAATGGGTATATGTGTGGCTCAGTGCGCACATATCTATTGACGTGTGTATTTGCACATGTGTTTATTTAGGACTTATGTGGACTGACTGTTTGACTGAGTTTTGACTTCATGCAATAGCGGAAAATGGATGATCATGATTTGCGACCCATTTTAAATTTAGTCAGCACTTTATTTCCATTTGCTTCAGTGGAAGAGAAGTAAATTAGGTTGTCAATTTGCTATTACCTCTTTTACCCTATCACACAAAGGCAACATTATTTCCCTTGAATTTTGGTTGCCCTTGCAGGAGAGCCAACATGGGCACAACAGATTGAATGGCATCCTTCTGTGCTGTAACTGCTCTATGATTCTATCACTTCAGATCTCTCACATTGTTGATATTAATTCCTGGCATTTCAGAATGTGTCCAACAATGAATTACGAACATGGGGAGTGGAAGTGTTGTGTAAAATGCTCCCGCTGAACATCTCCCTTAAATGCATCAAACTCTCAGGTGGGCACCAGGCTTATTAAAGGTTGAGAGCATTTTTTTTATCAAAACAGTTCACTGATGGCTACTTCTAGAACATGACAGATTCAGTACAGTAATGGGGATTTGGAACAACTGGGAGTGATTCTGGTCGCACATGCTGCTGGTCTATTATAAATCCCAGACATGACATGCTGAACCTACTGGACTGTCTGTTCTGCAGCAGCTCAAAATCTACAACTAAAGAGAATGGAATGAATTAATGCACAAATGAAGACAGAAAACTTATTTTCCCTGATGGAAAACTAAAAATGAAAGGGATTCACCACTGTGACTGTTATTGGATTTCTTCTCATGACATGTCAGTGGGTAGCACTCTAGTCCCAAAATCACATGTTTCTGGGATCAAGTCCCCCTCCAGGGTTTGAGAACAAAAGTCCTGGCTGACATTCCAGTGCAGTACCCAGGGAGCACAACACTGTCAGCAGTGCCACCTTTGGGTTGAGATGACATACCCAGGCCCCATCTGCTTCCCAGGGATTCCATGGCACTAAAGTTAAAGTTTATTTAAATAGTCACAAGTAAAGCTTACATTAATTACCACTATGAAATTCTACTAGAAAAGTGGGAGAGTTATACGTGGGGTCCTAGCCAACATTTGTTTCCAAATCAACATCACAAAATATAATGATCTGATCTTTAGTATATTGCTGTCTGTAGGAGTTTGACGTGCACATATGAGCAGCCGCACTTCTCACATTATAACAGTGACGACACTTTAAAAGTATATCACTGGCTGTAGTTATTTGGGATGCCTACTAGTCCCCATTGATATAAATGCAAATCTTTCTTTCAACAAAACGCTTGTTAAGCCAGGGACAATAATTCCACTGATGTATTAATGATTCTTATATTCACAAGCTTTATTATAGTGACTCATTTGGTTTTCCATTTAGATCAAATGCATTTTTTTATTTATTCATGGAACATGGGTGTTGCTGGTTGACCAGCATTTATTGCCCATCCCTAGTTGTCCGAGGGCAGTTAAGAGTCAACCACATTGCTGTGGCTCTTGAGTCAGTAGGCCAGACCGGCTAAGAATGGCAGATTTCCTTCCCTAAAGGACATTAATTAACTAGATGGGGTTTAACCTGACAGCAGTTTCACTGTCATTAGTAGATTCTTTTTCCAGATATTTTTATTGAATCCAAATTCTACCATCTGCCGTGGCAGGATTTGAACCAAGAACATTAGCTGAGTTTCTGGATTAATAGTTTAGCAATAATACCACTAGGCCATCGCCTCCCCATGCAAATCATGCAAACGAGTTACCAGGCTCAGGAGGCAAAGGCTGAGAAACATAATTAAACATGGTAAACATGGTAAAAGTCTAAAAATTCAGCTTCAGATGAAAGTGCACATCACACAGGCTCAGGCTTGTACTATATCAGAATAGAACGGATTCCTTTTAACTTCAGAGCACTCGAGAGCATTAGCAGAAAAGCAGCTGATGTGGGATCCCGGAGCCAGCCCACTGCAGGACTTGTGTTGCTCTCTGATATCAGAAAACATTCTCTGAAGCCAGGTTATATTATTTTCATGCCACATAGTGCATATGGAAAACCAAATCAGTCACTATACAAAGTTTAATTATAAAAATATCTCATGCACAAATAGTAATTGGTATGCTGGTCATTGGACTAACAACTTTGTCATGACAGTAACCACAAAGAACTCTGTGAACAAGAAATGTACTATTTATTTTGTGTTCTTTGCAGTGAGGGATGTCAATGCTGTGGAATAGAATGTCCATCTTGAATCAAATACTCCCAGATTAAGCATAACAAAAGTGGAGAGTATACACCTTCCCCCTCATTGTCAGGGTGAATTTTAGGACCTGTCCTCCCTCTGAGGGTCAGCATGAGCATTAAATTGGGCACCATGGTAGTAGTACTGAGCTTGTTTGGCTACAATCCTCTGACCCCACCTGCCCCTCTGGGTACCTTATACATGAAGGCACCAAGTAGCCCGCCCACTTGTAGACCAATTGAGGCCCTTTAGTGGCCAATTATTGGCCATCTGAAGTCCTCCTCCCACTGCCGCTGGGATCTTCTTTCTGTACACGGTGGGGCGGGGCAGGGTGGGGGGGGGGGGGTGGGGGTGGGTGCTCATGCCAGGTGTTCAGGCTGCCCTTTGGGCACCTTACACATTATGAAGTACTCACAAAATGATGGCTGAATTCAATGCACCATAATTTCATCAATGCTTTTTTTCTCTCAACTACAGGAAACAAACTGAAAAGCAACGATGCTGCATATTTTGCTGATGCTTTATCTGTAAGTAAAGAGGAAGACTTTCAGTGAAATACACCAAAGTCTATTTCCAACTGAGCTGAAAACTGGCTGGCACTTCCACCAATTTTCTACTAGACAGTCTAATTGGGCTAACAATTGAGTATTTGTTTTATTACATTCCCATAATTTCCCTTTATTTGTGTTTCTGATTTGCTTCAGCAATCAAGATGGCAGCAACATAATCTTTTCCTACACCTCAGTTACTCCCACTAAAAATGCAGCTTGGATAGCTATTTGTTTTGGGATGGGATTTGAATGTTGTAATGTGGTCAGATATTGCATACAACATGCTGGTTGTTGAATGTTTTTAAAAAAATTTCTTATGGGATGTGCATGTTGCTCGCTACACCAGCAGTTTTATTGCCTATTCCTCATTGTCTATCCCGCATTGCCCTTGAGAAGGTGATGGTAAGCCATCTTCTTGAAGTGCTGTAGTCCCTGAAGTGTAAGTACACCCACTGCTGTTAGGGAGGGAGTTCCTGGATTTTGATCCATCGACAATGAAGAAACAGTGGTATATTTCCAAGTCAGGACGGTGAGTGGTTTGGACGGTAATCTCCAGGTGGTGATGCTCCCATGTGTCTGCTGCTCTTGTTCTTTAAGATGGTCGTGGTCACGTGATTGGAAGGTGCTGCTGAAGAAACCTTGGTGAGTTCCTGCAGTGCATCTTATAGATGGTACATACGGCTCATTGGTGGCGAAGAGAATGAATGTTAGTAGAAGGGATAGCTTTGTTCTGGATGGTATCAAGCTTCTTGAGTGTTCTTGGAGCTGTGCTCATCCTGGCATGTGAAGAGTACTCCATCACACTCCTGACATATCTTGTAGATGGTGGACAGGCTTTGGGGAGTCAGGAGATGAGTTACTTGCTACAGGATTCCTAACCTTTAACCTGCTCTGATAGCCACAGTATTTATATGACTAGTCCAGGTCAGTTTCTGGTCAATGGTAACCCCAAGGATGTTGATAGTGGGGGATTCAGCAATGGTAATGTCATTGAATGTCATGAGGTGTTGGTTAGATCCTCTCTTGTTGGAGATGGTCATTGCCTGGCACTTGTGTGGTGCTAGTGTCACTTGTCATTTGTCAGCCCAAGCCTGAATATGGATGACCCCTGCCTCCGTGTGTAAATTCCATTTTTGGTCCCTAATTGTCCCTACTACTTTTATCCCCCATTTACAATTAAATCCTTGCTGAAGACTTTGGGATTCCCCATTTCATTGGCAGCCAATTTTCTCATAATTCCTCTTCCCTTCTCTAATGTGATTTTCACCTCCCCTCCAAACCTTCTGTATTCCCCTTGGTTCTGAACTGTGTTTTCTACCTTAAACCTTTCATAAGAACATTTTTTCTTCCTTATCCTAATTTCCATTTTTCTTCATCCAGAGGGCTTTGGATTTCTTTGCCCTACTTTTCCCATTTCAGGGGATATAGTTTGACTATGCCAGGACCATTTGTTGTGAAGGTATGACATCAGAGATCATAAGATCAAACCACAAGGCACAAGACACTTTTCCAAACACCCCTCCTTTTCATTATAAAACAACCTGCATACACTACCATTTGTAGCTGCAAGTCAAACACGCACGTGGTCTATGCACGCATGCACAGTCAACTGGGCATTCTACACTGACTCGCTTTTGTCCATTCCTACTCATGCATTGGTGTAATGTGTTCAGATCTTGTAATGGTATGTGGTTGGGTTGTTATTGGCAGTTTGTCTGGTTCCTGTGCTGATGTTGCCTTACAAATTTATATGCCTTCATCTTGTAGCCTGCGATGTCTTGCAGACCTTTCCACAGTTGGTGGGAGTTCATGTGGCTAGCTTGGGACTCTAGCTTGGTCCGGTATTGTCTTTTGGCATCTCTGATGGGTCTCCTTAGATCATATCTGGCTTTCTTGTATAGTAAAAAGTCTGACAATACCAAGTTTTAGTCCAACCGATTTATTTGATAGTAAACGCACAAGCTTTCGAGGTTTCCCTCTTCGTCAGGTGAATGGAGAGTTCTGGCCTCGGACAGAGCATATAAAGCACAGACAGTTTAGAGATTACTGATTAGAATGCGAATTAGAATTAGAATCGAAAGCTTGTGCGTTTACTATCAAATAAATCGGTTGGATTAAAACCTGGTGTTGTCAGACTTTTTACTGTGTTTACCCCAGTCCAACGCCGGCACATCCACATCATTTCTTGTATAGATCAGGGTTGCCTGACTTGAACACCTCAGACCTGGACTTCAGCAAGCAGTGGATATCCCTGTTCATCCATGGTTTCTGGTTTGGGAAACAAATGGATCTGCTTCTTTGACATTCAGTCTTGTACACACTTACTAATGAAGTCAGTACTGCAGTGGCATATTCATTCTGGCTGGTCGCTGAGTTTTTAAATATTGACTGGTCTACTGACTCTAAGCAGTCCCGTAGGAGATCGTCTGATTCCTCAGACCAACATTGCATGACTTTCTTTAACAGATTCTCCTGTTTCACCTTTTGCTTGTAACCTGGGAGCAGGAGCACAGTCTTCTGGTCTGATTTGCCAAAGTGTGGGTGGACGATAGAGTGGTAGGCATGTTTGATATTTATGTAGCAATGGTGTAGAATGTTTTGGCCTTTGATGGAACAGGAGACATGTGGCTGGTATCTTGGTAGGATGCTCTTGAGCCTGGCCTGATTGAAGTCCCTGGCCACGATGAACAAAGCCTCAGGATGTTTTGTCTCAAGGCTGTTTGTGGTGGTGTAGATTTCATCCAGTGCAGTCCTCACGTCCACATGGAGTGGGATGTAAACTGCTGTCAGCATAACAGATGTGAACTCCCGCAGAAGGTAGTAGGGAAGATGTTTTAGCATCAGGTATTATAGGTCTGGGGAACAGAAACTCACCAGTGTTGCTACATCTAGGCAGCAAGAGGTATTGATTAGAAAGCAGCTCCCCTAGTCTTGCCTGAGGCCACTGTGCGGTCCATTCGGTAGATGGAGAAGCCCTTTGGATGTGGGGTACAGTCCGGTGAAGCAGGTGTGATCTGTGTCTCTGTGAAATAGAGCGCACAGCAGTCTCTTAGTTCTCTTTGAAAAGTGAGTCTGGCTTTAAGTTCATTTAGCTTGTTTTCCAAAGATTAGACATGTGCCGGGAGTAAGTTGGGGCGGGGGCCTTGGGACTGCATTGTTTTACTCTCACCTGCAGGCCTGCACATTTTCCACACTTCTTGGTGTGGACCTGAGGTTTTTGGAAGGTGTCAAGTGGTTCTGGTTGACAGATTTTCAACATTATGACTGGAATATTTTCAGTGTCCATACTCCTTGTTATGTGTAGTGAGTTCAACAGCTTAATGCAACTTGGACACCAGCATCTATAATGGTGGGGACCTCAGGAAGAATTTGTAGTAAAGTCACTGGAGGAGAGATCTTCTTGCTAGTAAGCTTCCTTAAACTCTTGTACCTGAGTTGCTGTTGCATTGAATTTACTTAATCAGCTGGGACCATAATAAGCTTATGCATAGTTAATTTGATGGCAGATTCAAAATAACTTATATTTAGTTACTTTGCTCAAACTTGCACCTATAGTCTAATTTCAGAATTTCAGAGCTGGATCTCAGTTACAACAAGTTTGGAGACAAAGGAGCAGAGTTCCTGGGACAAATGCTAGGTGAGTCTTACCTCCACAGATGCTGTTTGGCTTTGTTCTTTTATGCAATATAGATTATTTTCTGTGGTTAAGAGAGTTGGGGTTGAATACTTGTTTCCCCAATCAACAATGCGCTCAGCAGGCAAGGATGTTCCACTTCAGAAGGATAGGGGCGGCATGGTGGCACAGCATTGCTGCCTTGCAATGCCAGGGATCCGGGTTCAATTCCGGCCTCAGCTCACTGTCTGTGTGGAGTCTGCACGTTCTCCCCGTGTCTGCATGCATTTCCTCTGGGTGCTCCGGTTTCCTCCCACAGTCCAAAGATGCACAGGTTAGGTTGATTGGGAATGATAAATTAACTCTAGTATCAGGGGGTTAGTAGCGTAAATATGAGGGGTTAGGGGAATAGGGCCTGGGTGGGATTGTGATCAGTGCAGATTTGATGGGTCGAAAGGCCTACTTCTGCACAGTGGGAATTCTATTCTAAAGCTAGAGCTAATCTTTGCACGCATATATTTATTTACAGAATTACATTTCATAAGCACATACCTCCTAACTTAACAACTACAATTTTAGTATGGGTCTATTTATGGGGGCTTAAATGATTCGTCAGTGAGTGTCCATTATCTGAATTTACAACCGCACATCTTTTATTTCCCCACTCCTCTCCACTAAAGCACTAGAGACGCCAGCATTTCGAAATCAACACCAGAGACACCAGCAATTATTGTTTAATATCTTATTCAATAGATCGTTCTTTGGGTATGAGGTCAGACAGTAAGGAGGCTGTCTGGGTAGGAAAGGCATTGCAGCCTAGCAAAATCCTGTCTTCACTGGAACTAAGGCAATGAAAGAAGATCTCATTGAAGCACACTGCATTTCTACTGGGCTTCGTCGGGTAGATGCTGCTTTCCAAGGCTACAAAGTCAAAAATTAGGAGCCAGTCTCAGGATAGGGGGTTTGTCATTTAGAAGCAAGATAAGGATAAATTTCTGTATTTGGGGGTTCCAAGTTCTCTACCCCAAAGGGCTGTGGATACTCAGTCATTCAGTTATTCAAGACTGAAACAGATTTTTGTGCACTACAAAACCAAGCTCTCTGGGGATTAGGCAGTTAAGTGGAGTTGATGTGGAAGTTCAGTCACAATTTTATTGAATGACAAGACAGGCTCGAGGGATTGTGTGATTGACACCTGCTCTTATTTCTTATACTATTACTCACACATGCATTTCCTTATAGGAGTCTGATCACTGATTGTGACAGTGGTGCTCAGACCAGTTGTAAAATTCTGAGCTATATCACCTTCAGTTCTCTGTCCGAAGACAAGACCAACCCCCAGCATCACAACTTCCAAAAAGATTCCTGTCCTCTGGGACAGGAATCTAACCTGTGCTGTTGCTACCAATCTGATCCACATTGGCTGACCAGCCATTGAACACCCCAAGGCAGTCCAAGTTGTTGTGGCAACTTGAACTTTTACGTTCACATTGCAGTCCAGAACAATGATTAATGATAAAAGCAAAATACTGCTGGAATCTGAAACAAAAACAGAAAAATGGAAAAGCTCAGCAGATCAGGCAGCATTTATAGTGAAGTAATTACCATTTCGAGTCTGTATGAGCTCTGAGTTGCTTTTAAGCATTTTTCTATTTTGTTTGCTATGGCTAATGATGATAGAAGCTCTAACTTCTTCTCATGTCATGGTTGACTCGGAATCTCTCCCATTCATATCACTTGCCACAAGCTGACACTCAACCTTTTGGCCAAATTATGAATGCATCTTCTATGGCCTTCAAGTCCTGGAATGGGACTTGAATCCAGAGCTTCTGGCTCAGAGGCAGGAAAGCTACCCAATGCGCCACAACACCTCTCCCCAGATCATCTCACCAAGTGCAGGGATCAAGAACTTAGCAAATGGGTTCAGTATCAACACTTCATTTGAACCATAAGAGATACCCAGCATGTATGCTTACTATCTGCATCTACTGCTTTTCCCTCCCTGAGAAGAAGCTCATCATAGTTATTACAACATACAACATTCCTCTCAGAATAATGGCAAAATATCCATTCACAAATAATCACACTCAAACAGATAGATTTAATTTTGTTAATTTTCTCTTTTGTTTGAGGGGACATATGTGGATTATAATTTCAATGATGCTATAATTCAGTTTTTACAGTTTATTTATTGATTAGTGTCACAAGTCAGCTTACAATAAAATTGCAATGGAGTTACCATGAAAGTCCCCTAGTCACCACACTCTAGAGACTGTTTGGGTACACTGAGGGGAACTTTAGCATGGCCAGTGCACCTAATCAGCGCATCTTTCTTACTGTGGGAGGAAATCTGAGCACCTGGAGGAAATCCACAGAGAATGGACCCAAACCAGAAATTGAACCCAGGTTTCTAGCACTGTGAGGTATCAGTGCTAACCACTGTGCCACCGTGTTGCCACACTATAGGTTTAAGAACCACCGCAGTCACCTTCCTCCCACCATGCCCACCTCCCACACCCAGTACTGCACTTTCTCATCAGATTCAAGACGATAAAAACAATTCCATTGTTGTCTCGGCAAAAGTTTGCTGTGTTGGAATGAGGATTCTGATCATTATAACACAAAGGAACGATACTGATTGTTGCAGGTCTGGTGCTGGATATGGTGCGAGGAACAATATGAGATTATGGATGGAATTTCCCACACAATCTGTCGGTTTCCTGTTGAATATTCCCCTTGCCCCTGGAAAACCCGCAGTGCGGGTGTGTTGTCGGTGGGACCAAATGATCCTGTTGGCGTGAACAGCTGGAAAATGTCTACCCATAGCCTTTTAAAATTCATTCACAGGACTCGGGTGTTGCTGACAAGGCCAGCTTTTACTGCCCATCACAGGTTGCTTGAGAAGGTGGTAATGAGCAGTTCATGTTTTGTCGGAACATGCCCACTGCTCTTAGGGAGGATTTTGATCCAGCAACAAAGAAGTAACAGTAATGTAGCTCCATGTCAGGATGGTGCGTGGGTTGGAGGGGAACTCCAGGTGATGATATTCCCATACATCTGCTGCCCTTGTCCTTCTAAGTGCTAGAGGCCACGTTTGTCGAAGGAACCTTGGTGAGTTGCTGCAGCGAATCTTGTTGATGGCACACACAGTTGCCACCATGCATTGGTACTGGAGGGAGTGAATGTTTAAGGTGATGGTGGATAGGGTGCTGATCAAGTAGGCTTTTTTGTCCTAGATGGTACTGAATTCCTTGAGTGCTATTGGAGCTGCACTCATCTAGGCAAGAAGAATATCTTGTCACAGTCCTGACATGTGCTTTGTAGATGATGGACAAGCTTTGGGAAATCAGGTGAGTTACTGTATGGAGAATTCCAAGCCTATGATATGTAGTTGTAGCCATTGGATTTATATGGCTAGTCCAGTTCAGTTTCTGGTGAATGGTAACTCTCTCAGGATGCTGATAATGGGGGATTTAGCAATGATAATGCTATTGGATGTCGAGGGGAGATGATTAGATTCTCTCTTATTGGAGACACAAAGGCTACCTGCCACTTATCAACCCAAACCTGAATCCTACTGCCTATCTACAGACTGCTTCAGTATTTGAGGAGCCAACGATTGTTGCTGAACATTGTGCAATCCACACCATGACCATCTTCCTTTGTGCCAGGTATGACCCCATCCAGCGGAGAGTTTTCCAGCTTGATTCCCATTGACTCCAATTTTGCTACTGCTCTTTGATGTCACACTCAGTCAAATACTGCCTGGATGTCAAGGACAGCCACTACCACTTCACCTCTTGAGTTCAGCAATTTTGTCCTTGTTTTGACCAAGGCTGTAATGAAGTCAGGAGTTGAGTTGCCTCAGTGGAATCCAAACTGGGTGTCAGTGAGCACATTATCGCTGAGAAGCTAAGACTGCTGAAAATCGTAAGATAACATAGAATTATTGTGAATTATTAAAATATATTAAATGTGCTGCTTCATGTAGATACTGGTACCAGAAAAGACACAATGCCACTTTGATATCACATTGGATTTCATACTGATATTGGAATTCATCAGTCTGCTTTGGTCTAACTGGTACTTTTAATCGTAATTGTTAACAGTGGTTACAATTTAAATGGAGTGTTTGAAGTGCTTTAATATCATTTCTCTTTCTTTGCTTGAAGCAACCAATGAAAGTTTGGAAATACTGAATCTACGATGGAACCAAATCCAAACAGAGGGTGCAGTGGCTTTGAGTGCAGGGTTACGGGTGAGAACATACACTTGATGCCAATGTTTACTTTTCTCCCCTCTTTCTTCTTCTGAAGACAGAGTACCTCGTGTTGAAGTACAGTTCCACTGCCTCAGGCAGGTCTGCAATATGTCAGCCTACAGTGGCTGTACCTGTTTCCAGATATAAAGGGACTAATAGGAATCTAATAATGTACCATGCAAGAAACTCCTGGGATCGGTAGAAACAACTGTTTCACACCTCAGCTGATATTGACCTAAATGAAAAGTAAAATCGCACGAGGTGGGAAAACCAGCATAGCATCTCTTTATTTGTGAATGCATTGCCTGAAGGGAGAGCGGAAACAGGTGCAGTAATAACTTTCAAAAGGGAATTTATATACTTGGAAATATTTGCAGAGGGTAGTGGAACTAAATGAATAGCTCCTTTGAAGAGTTAGCACAGACATGATCCTTCTGTGCTGTTAGATTGTACGATTCTATGCATGAAGGTGAAAAGAAAACTAAAGGGTGTATTTCAGTAGAATGATTCACTGTATTGGATGGGAGAAAATAAAAGTTAAAGTTTATTTATTTGTCACAAGTAAGGCTTACATTAACACTGCAATGAAGTTACTGTGAAATTCCCCTAGTCACCACACTCCAGCACCTTTTCAGATCAATGCACCTAGCCAGCACATCTTTCAGAATGTGGGAGGAAACCAGAACACCCAGAGGAAACCCATGCAGACACAGGGAGAACGTGCAGATTCCATACAGACAGTGACCCAAGCCAGGGATTGAATCCAGGTCTCCGGTGCTGTGAGGCAGCAGTACTAACCACTGTGCTACCGTGCCACCCATAGTCCTAGAATGTTGTTTTGCCTTCTCTCATTGAACAGAAAGGAAAAATACAGATTTTCCATCTCTGCCTATACTTCTCAACTTCATGGATAATTAATCATGGCCTAAAGACTCAGGGAAAAACAACTCTACTGCTGGTGATAGCTGACAGTGGTCTTTAGTTGTATTTATAGCTTCACTGGAGTAATGTTGTTGATGTTACAGACTGACTAAATATAGTCTGTCATTTTCATTCAGTCACAGCTTGTCTTCTTTTTTTAGATGAACGTCACCCTGAAGGTCCTTGATGTTTCTTATAATGGGTTTGGAAATGAAGGAGTGCTCGCCTTGGGAGAGACTCTGAAATTCAATAACACCCTGCTCACACTCAAACTTGACACCAACCACATCAACAACGAGGGGGTCAACATGTTGTGTAAAGGGCTGGACATTAATGATAATGTTAATATCTTGTGTGTACGTTTTGTTTTGAGTAATGTGGTTGCAAGTTAGTAAGGTCAAAAACAATGTAACAACAACTTGTATTTATGTAGAACCTTTAACATGTCAAAGTGACCCACAGTGCTTCATAGGAGGCACTATCAGATTTGACACAAAGACATGTCAGGTGACCAAAGCCTGATTAAAGATTGTTTTTAAAGAATGTCTTGAAGGAAAATAGAGAGATGGTGGAACAGAGAGGACTGGGGAGGGAATTTTTGTGTTCAAGACCTTGGTCACCAATGGAGGAGAGAAGGCTGGTGGAATTTGTGAACATTTCACGCTCAAAGAGAAATGTAGGCAGAGGGCTGGGTGGCTCAGGGAGTTCCTGAATTGAAATCTTGCTTGGGCTGATGCAATGAAAACCTCTCTCACTGGTTCTAGGATCTGCCATGAATTCAGTTTGAAATACTCACACTTTAGCTGCTGGCGATGGGTTCATCACAGATAATTCAGCATTGTTATCAGTCTCACGGCCAGCAGGATGTTATCTATCCTGATGAAACCATGTGCACACTCTGCCTGCTTCTATCTGGGAAGAGAAAATGTTATGAATCCTCTCTTTGCCCCCATTATATCAATGAGTTTTCTCATACAAAGAGTGTATGATGAACTATGAGATATTGGAAATGTTGCCTGCTGTAATCTGGAAGGAACCTACAGGGAAGAGGTTCATGGCTATTGTCAACTTTAGAGCCATTGGCAATGCTGTACTCATTCTGCTCTGAGGTTGCATGTCTGCCTACAAAAGCTAGTAGACTTGACTGAGCTCCTTCTAGTAGAAACACACTGCTCTTGGCTGAGGGTGAGTTGGGAATTGCTCCATTAGCATCCTGAATGAATATGGCCTGCCTCTGAGAGTCCATCTCCCCCTTCTCTTTCTTCCCTCAGTTTCTCCTCCTCTGGTCATTCGCCTTGTCATGCTGCAGGCCAAGGGCAAATAGAAACTACAGCAATTATGACTGGAACAGCTGATCTAAGCAGAATTCTTGAAGTGAAAGCCTAGACCACACATGCCACACTATCTGTGTAAATTTTACCAACTTTAAGTAACTATGTAAATCTTCATGAATTTCTAAATCAGAAATAGCTCATAAAAATTTACCAGCAACTCACCTGAATGTTAAATAGTGTTGGTGGGAATTTCTTGATGCTGCTGAATCCAGGTTCAGATTTACGAGGTTAAAAGAAGTTGTTAGCTGGAACATCAAACATTGCTGGAGAAAATGCAAAAAACATTTTTTAAATGACATTGGACCTGAGAGAGCATGAAATAACAATGCCTCATATCCTTTAAAAAGTACCTGGATGAGCACTTGGCATGTTGTAACGTTCAAGGCTATGGGCCAAGTGCAGGTAAATGGGATTATGTGGGGGGTCAGATATTTCTCACCTGTTAGTGCAGACTCGATGGGCTGAAGGGCCTCTTCTGCCCTGTATCATTCAATGAGCTGAACAAACTGGAGCTCTTGCCTCTGAAAAAGAGTCATGATGTGGATATGCTGGCGTTGGACTGGGGTAAACACAGTAAAAAGTCTGACACAGTAAAATGTCAGACTTTTTACTCTGAAAAAGAGAACAGAGATGATTTGATTATTTCTTGAATTACTTGATCGAGCAGATACAGAGATATTTAGACTGGTGGGGAGTCCAAAACTAGGGTCCATAAATATAAGATAGTCATTGGTAAATTTAAAGTCCCTAAAGAACATTATTTACTATCTATGACAATCACTTTGTTTGTTTTCATGTTAATATAAAGGTGCACTAAACTGAACAGTCAGTCATAATTTAACCACCATTTGATTAATCTTATTTTCCTATTTCAGCTGTCCAATAATCCTATAACAGTGGATGGTGCATTGCGTCTTTTAGAGGTTGTGCGGAAGAATGAAAAATCAAATTTGGAAAAGATCAGCATCGAAGTAAGCCTTATTCTTTGTTTACATGATTTGGGACAGTATTGGATAAAAGCTGGAATGCCCAAACTAGTATGATATACGGTTCACATACTGAGGTGATTGGCTTTTTCATATTACTGTCCATCAATTTGGATTGCCTGCTCACAACAAATACAGGAAAACCAGGCAGTGGAGGAGTGCATGCAACAAGGGAGTCTGATTGATGTTCAGTGGAAGTTAGAAGGAAGTAAATAGTTATAATATAGAATATGGATGTAGGCTGCAGGAAACAAAAAGGAGGGCAACTGGCATTGGTGCAGTGTGTGATAGAAATGAGGAACAATCAAAGAATCAAAAGTAAAGTTTAAAGTTTATTTATTAGTGTCACAAGTAGGCTTACATCAACACTGCAATGAAGTTACTGTGAAATTCTCCTTGTCATCACCACACTCCGGCGCCTGGGTTCACTGAGCGAGAAATTAGCATGGCCAATGCAATCAATTAGATCACGGAGTGTATAGTGAATGGGATTGAGCATCAATCCCCGGATTGAGGAAATAAATAGTCTACATCTAGTACCGGTGCATCTACATCTGGAGTTCTGAGTACAATTCTGCTCACAACCAAAGAAATCCAGATATTTCAGACAATGCAGAAAAGGACAACCCAACAAAAAATACATCAATGCTGGAAATGCACTTGCAGGTTAGGCAATGTCAGTGAGGAGCAGATATTACCTTCCCAATCAATGACCTTTCATCATACCTAGCTTAAATCAACAGAGGAATGAAGAGACTCAACATAATCGAGGGGTAAAAAATACAGCACATGTCTTTTGGAATTATTTGTGGCCAATGAACTACAGAAACATTCATTGTTTGCAGAATGTATTGGTGAATGAAACCTTCATGGAGTTACTGAGGAACATCACTCAAGACCATCCAGAGTTCCAATTTGAAACTAAAGGAATTGGAGGATCCAATGTTGGGAGCCTACCACGTCGACCTGATCCAATGAAAGTGATCCAGGTAAGAAGAGCCTAGCAATGTAGATCCTTATTAAGTACATTCAATGAAGGGAGTCCGATTCAGCTAAACAAAAACTTGCATATATCTGAAGACTCCGACTTTCACATCCTCAGGATGTGCCAAAGTGCTTCACATTCAATAATGTTATTTTTCAAGTGTGCTCACTGTTGTCTTGGTAGACAAAGATGGCAGACAAACCCAATTGTACCCAATACACTGCACTGAGCAACTAATCTGTTCGGTGATGTTGGTTGAGGAATTCTTTGTACTTTTTTAAATAAATTGTCATTGGATCTTTAGCATCCACTGGGATAGGCAGATAGAGCATTAATTTATTGTTTCACCTGAAAATGCCACCTCTAACCATACTGCATTCCCCCTGTACTGTCTGGAGTGTCAGCAGAGATGTGCTCAAGATGGGGACTGGGAATTGAATTGATAATTTTCTAATTCATGAGGAAGTTGTACCAATGAGCAAATAAGCAGGGAATTCCAGAGCTAAGGCCTAAGCACCTGAAAGTACTGTCACCGACACTGGATCAATTAAAACCAGGATGCACGAGAGGGTGGAAATAGAAGGGGTGAATTATGAGGTGGAATATTTCCTATTTGGCTAAAATCGGAAAATTTGGACACCAATCCCTTCAGTTGTAATTCTAAATCAGTAATCATCAATTCTTCCTTCACCCCATTCTCACCAAACAACCAAACTTTCCTCTGGCCCTGGTGTTAACTGACATTGTAAGTAATTTCCACTCCTCCGGCTTCATCACATTTCATAAACATTTGCACCTGTAACATGGTAGGATGTCCCAAAGTGAGTCACTAGAGCATCGACAACTAAATATTTGAATCTTTGGAATGGTAGGGATTTGACGAGGCTGCACATCTCTGCTGACTCTGACAAGCACACTGCCATTTTGCGCTCTAATGAACATTGACTGACAGCGGGCAGGACTTTCTTCCTCACTTGGGTGGAATTCCCACTTTGGAGAACTGCTGGCAATAAAGGGATGGAAATTTTCTTTCGTTCTAAGAGTGCTATCTGCAATTATCTCAGTGAATCTAACATTGCATAACTGCACCTGACTGAGCTGTGATTGGGTCAGAATAAGGGGGCTTTACTGTGCCACCGATTGTGCTATATCTAACTTGGCAGTATTTGATGCTGATAGTGGAAACTATCATTTTCATTACCCAACATTATTATCTCCCACCTTGATACAACAGCCAGTGTACATGTAGTCATTTGGTAGTATGAGCTTGGGTATTGCTGAAGATACAAATGGAGACAATGCTTTCTTCAATCAGAGTCCACTTGCCAATGAATCAACACTGTTTACTCATACAGCACAAAGTTGTTTCCCTTCACACTGGTGTCCACACATTTGCCCTTGTGATGATACAGTGCCTTCAAGAAATGCATTTATATCATGTTTCTTGTAAGGACTATGTTTAAAATTCAGCTCTGTTTTACACAGTGCCAATTTGTTTGGGCATCAGGCAGCTTTCATGTTGAGAATGCAGGCTGATGAGTGATTTTAGCTAGGGACATGTTTGTGTTCGTCAGAGTTAATGCATTTTTGTTTATTTCGGTTTTCTCATGGGGTTTCAGAGGAGGATTTTCATTAGATTGATTGACAGAGTCATGTGCCTACAGGGAAAAGCAGGCAGTTACCAGTGGGTTCTGAAAAAGCAAGAGATGTCTCTCTCTCTTTCTCTGGAAGCTACTGTTTAGGACCTGCTACAATATCTCTCTCTCTCTCCAGAGGTGTTCTGGAGGTTTGAGGACTGGCAGCCCAAGTACAAGCATGTAAGCTTGTATGTCGCTCACTGATTTTAAAGAGGAGTTTAAGTATATGAGAGGAACACTGGTTGAATTGGAACTAAGAGAGATAGATTAACAGTTAAAAACTACATCTTGTCATGTTCAAATATTGTTCAATTGGTAAATGTTAAGCTAATTTTTTTTATATAGTTAAGCTGTATTGTTAAATAACGTTTTGTTTGATAAAAGCTTCCGACTGAATCACACCTGGGGTGAAACATCTGATCCTCACACTAATGTCAAAATAGAAGTATTGGGGTCTAGTCGGACTTCATAATATAGTTTGGGATTTGTGATCCATCCTGATCAGTGCAAGACAAAAAGCTTTGAAAATATGTATTTTTTCAGCAAAGCTGGTGTGTTAAATCCTTCAAGAAAGAAGCAAAGAGAAAGAAAAAGCTACTAAATAGTCTAACATTGTTCTTGACCGCTATTCAATTGTTTGCAAACAGAATTACCTCGACAAGCGCAAACTCCGACTCTCCGATTTCTTCCGAAACATGGACAAAGTTGGAAATATGAGTGTGCCTGTCTCTGACTTCAAGAAAGCATTACAGGTTTGGGGTGATTCTCACATAAATGAACTGCTGAAAATGTTTGAACTTCTGAAAATGTACACATCCTAAGAACCAAAAAAAAAATTACATTCAGAATTACAATTTGGAAAGCCAACACTATGGAATTGTAGGTGTGGTCATTTTAATATTGATTTATATACTGTGGTGCTGTGAAATAAATTATAAATACAAGTAAAAGCAGCTACTTTAAAATTAGAGCCATGAAACTGAGCGGTGATGTCAGGAAGCACTTCTTCAGCATAAGATGTAAAGGGAATCTGGAACTCTCTCCTTTCAATAGGTTATGGGAAGAAAGCAGGATTACGCTATTGAGTTGGATGATCAGCCATGATCTTGCTCCTATCTTCTATGAGAAGACTGGGTCGGTCAGTTGAAAAATTCAAACTATGATTCAAAGATTTTTTGTCAGACAAGTTTAGTGAAGGTTTTTTTTATTCATTCATGGGATGTGGTCATTGCTGGCTGGCCAAACATTGCCCATCCCTAACTTTCCTTGAGAAGGTGGTGGTGAGTTGCCTTATTAAACTTCTCCAGTCTAACTGGTGTATGTACACCCAAAACAGAGCCAAAATGTGCAAATGGAGTTAACGATATAGATCAGCCGTGGCTAAATGAATTGTGGAGCAGATCCAAGTGGCTAAATGGTTTACTCTTTTGTTTAATGTATATTCATTCATATGATGAAGTCAATGCTGGCATTTATTGTTCCATTCCTAATTGCCCTTGAGAAGCTGGTGGTACCCATTTCCATGAACCACTTAGTTCATGTAGTGATGGTGTGTTACCAAGTCAGGTTGGTATGTGCGACGTGGAGGGGAAATTGCAAGTGGTGGTATTCCCATGCACCTGTTGTCCTTGTATTTCTAGATGGTAAATGGCATGGTTTGGCATGAGCTGTTGAGAAGTTTTGCTGATTTGCTGCTGTGTACCTATGCAGCTATGTTGCAGCTGTGATGGGGGAATGAATATTTAAGCTGGTTGGGATGTAGATTAAGTGAGCTGCTTTGTCCTGGATGGCATTGAGCTTCTTGAGTGTTGGTGGATCTTCCTCCTTTAGGCATTCCAAAGCAACAGGATATCATATTAAATTTGTTTTGGTTTTTTTCCCTGCCTACTCCACATAAACTGCATCAAGAGTAGAGAACACAACTATTGGCTCACTAGGAGGGAAAGTGCCAATGTGGGCTAATTGCACTAAAATCCCCATTTCTCTGTAACCTCTTCTATAGAAATATATCAATAATGACAATGTATTTTTCAGTGTCTCCCATTCCTTTGTTATTAATCTTATTCCATCAGCAATTCAACATCCCACTGGATCTCGTCCAGGTTCAGGAACTACTCAGCAAACTTGACAGGGACAACACTGGTGCAATTGACTACAGGTAAGGAATTTCAGGATGAATAAGGTCTGATAGTGTGGTTATAATACTGGACTATTAGTCAACACATTGGAATACGTCTAGATTGGATGAAAATATTCCTAAAGGATATCAGTGAACCTGCTGGCTTTTTCTAACAATCCCGCAGTTTCAGAATCACCATTACTGAGACCATCTTTTTGTTCTATATTTACTCAATTAACTAAATTTAAATTCCCCATTTAGACAGAATTTTGATCTACAAGGGCATTAAATGTTTTGGGGGGCTCTGGTGGGGGCAAACAGGAATGAGAATTTAAGGCCCCAGTTAGATCAGCCATGATCCTAGCAAGTTCAATGGGCCAAATGGCCTATTCTTGGTCCTATTTCTTTTGATCTGTTTGTGGGATTTGAACTTATATCACTAGATAATCAGTGCAAGCCTCTGAAGTGGACTAACAAACCACTTAACTATATTCGAGAAGATGAGCTACCTTCTTAAAGGCAATTAGGGATGGGCAATAAATACTGGCCTTGTTGGTGTTGCGTGGATCCCTTTAATAAATTTTTGATGGATTGTGTTTAGAACAGACTTCCTTTCCAACAGTAAGAACATACTGGAGGTCAGATACACACTCCTTGAGTGAGGGATTAAATAACTAGTTACATTTGTCCATTCCCACTGCAAGACAACACATTTTTTATTATTTTTAAAGGAAAAGATCAACAACAGTTCAATTTTTTTCACTCATTTTGAGTTTTATTTTGATGTTCACAGTAGAGTCAGAGAGGTTGTTCAGCTGTAAAAACTGATAACTGTTCAACCAACTTGTCGCTCTCTCTCTCTCAGAAGGGGATGAATTTGCTCTTTAAGACAATCATTCTGGGACCATGGGCATTGCCAGCGAGAACAACATTTATTGCTCATCTCTAGTTGACTTTCAGATGGGGTTGGGTCTTCCCCCTGAACTGCTGCCATCGGTGTGGTGAAAGTACACATTCAGTTTAGTTAGGGAATTCCAGGGTTTTGACACAGCAACAATGAAGAAACAGTAACTTGAATCCAAACTAAGATGGTGGGCGGGATTTTCTGACTGCACTCACCCCAAGACCAGAAAATCTGCCCAATTTTAGCAGACCTTTGCATGGTCCGTGTCCCACTCGCTACAATTCCCATGGTGAGTGGGATGGGAAAATTCCACCCAGTGCGTGACTTGGAGGGAAATTTGTTTTAGTCAGGGCAGGTACATTTTTGGAGATGGATAGAAGGAAATGTGGACAATTTCAACTGCATCTGAATGCAGAGGCATTGAATGAAGGCCAGCCAACAGTAAAAATAAAAGGGAAATTATCCTTTAATGGAGCCATGAGGAGTTCCCAAGGGATGTAATAATTCTCATTCACCAGTTAAGCGAAAGACAACAACATGTTTATTTTGGGGTAAAGGCTATACAGATGTTTGCAGCCTTGTAGCTGCAGCCAGTTCCCGAGATGTTTCTGGGACAGAAATCTCTGCTTGCTAGGGTGAATTCCCAACCTAGTCTCTCATTGGTTTCCTGGGTTAGGTTACCTTTAAAAGGAATAATTACTGCAGGAGATGAATGCATTGTTCTGTTAGAACATGTATTTACACAATGCCATTTGTAATCTCAGGAGCTCTCTCCATGTCAATGAGGCACTTTTGTACTGCAATTTTTGTTATAAAACAGTAAACAATGAAAAAAATTGTATTTGGCAAGATCTCAAAAACAGCAATTCAATAAATTAACATATGTTAGTGATGTGGATTGTGGGATAAATATTGGTCAGGATGCTGGGTGGACTTGTCTTTTCTTTTTCAAATTACACAAAATACATCCAGCTGAAAGGACAGACAAGGATTCCATTTAACATCTCACCAGAAAGAAAACCTCAAAAAGATCAACTGAGATGATATGCTGAAGGTGTGGACAGAGGGACTGATGTGTGTATGACATTCTAATTTACAGGAGCCATTGCTACTATTGAGCCAAGGCTGACATAAAGCAGAATATTCTTGGTTCAGTCCATGCTGGGGAAGGTCTTGGAGGAAATTAAATGTAGCATCAATGTGCTACTGACAGGAAACGTCTCCCAGGTTCCCTGGTTTTGGATTCGGTTTAGCTGTCATGAAATGATTTTTTTTCATGGAAGGATGAACAACTGGGCTAAACTGTCTTCTCCTTACCTTGCGACAGTCATGGTGAAGTAGCCTTCTGACACAAATCATCTGGGGCCAACCATGAAGAATGATCATTTGAAAGAGGTGGAAACAATAGCCAGGATTTTACAGGCCCTCCTATCCAGCTAGATATTACTGTCCCACTGAAGTAAAAGGCAATTAAATGGCCCGTGGCATCCCACTTCCCAGTTCTTAGTTTGTAGCTCTATAGGTTGCAACACTTCATATTTGTTTCTGCAGAGAAATGCTTGTCGCAATGGAACTATGTACCAGTTTGCTTTCAGGGGAGGAGGGAAGGCATACACATTGGCAAAAACAGAACTTAAGAAATGCGTACCAGGAAAATGAGGGATTAAGTCTAATTTTAGGTTTCACCCTGATACTTCATGACTGAAACATTGGGATTTGTTTCATGATCTGTAAACGTTAATAAAACTATGCAGGTAGCTATCTGTTTTAAGAGTAAGCTTACAAAACACATTCCACGTCTACTCATGAACGGTAAGCAGATTTTAAAAGAGAGAAACTGATATACCTGATTCCCTAGTACCCCAACTACCTGTTACACACTAAACTATTTTTATCTCTTTTCAAAATAGCTTCACACTGCCTCAGGAACCATAGAGTTTGATAAATCAGGTGACATGTACCAGAGGGTAAAAGTCAACTAGAGAGCAAAAAAAAGGAGAGAGAAGATGAGGCTAACTACAGAAACACTGTATGTTATGTTACCCTTTCCATGGCATTTTTTTGTTCTATTTAAAAAGAAACATTAAAGTAAGTTATTCATTTCAAATTTTGTTTTAAAAGGGATGTGTATTCTACAGAATTTGTGCATAATCTTACACATTCTGAATGTGGGAACAAATGAAAATACAAGCCTGCGTAAAGATTGCATTCCAACCAGCCATCCCCAAAAAAAACTACAATTTCCCACTTCTTCAAATACATCTTTTTAAAATTACATTGTATTTTCTTGCATAAAATGCATACTTTTTGGAGGCAAAGAAAAGCAATCTTAATGGGGGAAATAAATAGCTTAGGGACAAACTAGTTATTCTTTCCCTGCGGAAAGGGTTCAGGTTTGAAATGGAGATGAAGATGCAGCGTACACATACAAAGTTGGTACTGACTTAAAATATGACCAATTATGTGCCTTGTCATGCTGAAATGACTCAGAGACAAGCGAGATCCAAAGGAAAATGTTAAAATTTAAGTTGTACGAATTTAAATATAGCCCCCTAATAAAGACGCTTCTGGATAATCCCTGTATCTCCATCCCCGCAGTCAGCTATTCTCTCAATGGCCAACTGCCTTGGATGCATGTACCTGTGCCATGAGAATTAAGAGATATTGTCCTCACCTCTCCAATGTTGGAGGTATCCAATCATGGAGGTTCAGAGTGAGCACTTTACGTAATTTGCAGCAAGGTATTCCCCCTCACTCCTGCTGTAGAATTTCAAACAGTTATATATGATTGTGCTCTGTTTTAAACAAAAACATATAATAATTCATGTTTTTGGTCTCATGTTTTATGTTCTTCCTCCTTATCTATTTGGACCCTTTCTCCCTTCATCCCAATTCTGAGCTGAACAGGAATCTTGTTGACACCAGGAATCAGATGATCAGAGATCAACGGGAGCAACTCCACAAGGAGGAAACACGCCAGAGGAAAGAGAAACAAAAGACTCAGAGGGTGTTGAAAACACTCAAGAGTGCGATGAAGGCCATTAATCCGCAAAGTTCGATCATTATCTTACCCAGTCAGGTCAAGCTCCCGGACATTCAACCACTCAAATCCTTCAGTTTCCAGCACTCAGCTGGCACATCACTGAGCTCATGGCATCACATGGGAATGACAATCAGCAGTCGGTACTCGGTGCCAATCCTGAGCAGTATACAGATGCACCGCCCATTTAGCCATTCCAACAAAGGCCCCTTTGTCTCCAGTGCCAGGTTGAGTGCTGCCATCCAGATGCACTCAGTCTCACAACCTGACTTGTTGCCTGAATCATGTGTACATTCTCTGTCATTCCCAAGTCTGACCTCCAATCTGGATGGAGACCCTGTCACAAAGTCTAGGCCTGCTACTTCATTTCGCACAGTGCAAGCAGCAACTTCTGACCACAAGCAAAACTAGGTGAAAACTCAGACATGATGCAGTCAATGAAATCTTTGTCTTTTCATGGGATTTTACTGGCCTGCGTAAATTAATTTGAGACAATCACCTCCCTGTTAATCATCTCCCAATAATCACTTCCTATCAGTTACTTCTAATCAATTATCTCCCAGCAGCCATTTCCTATCAGTTGTTTCCCCTTGGTCACTGCCTGCTAACCACCTTCTATATTACAATGGCAAATCAAGAAACATTAAAAAACAAATTCTTGCCAACTTTCCTCCACTCTCCTCTTTTGAAGACATGGGCCGGAATTCTTTGACCTTGTGTGCAGCTGGGATTCTCCAGTTCCGCACTGCTGTAAATTCAGATTTGGCTGAGAACCAAGTTGTCCGTTCTCACTGGCAGTGGTAGGGGGCATATGGCATCGGTGAATTACGCCATGGATGTTGCTATGGTGTGGTTCCACAGACACCATTTGTTGTTCAGAAACTAACCATTATTTGTGTATCAGTCTTTATAATGACTAAAGCATGATTTCCTCATTGCCATTTTTATTTCCCTTTCCGTTGTCAAGGATATTGACACCACTAGGATATAGACAAAATCAACACTATCCAGGAATGAACACTGGCATAGTTGTGGTGTGAATTCATTCATAATCCACAGAGTAATTACCAGCTGATCAAATTATTTCTGATGTTTTTTCACGCATTCTTTTGTGACACATACCTTAATGTAATTAACAAAAGAACAAGTGGAGAAATGAGATTTTATTTTCTTACACGAACGTATCATGGTCTGAGATGTCCTTCCAGAAGAGGCGGTGGTAAAAGATTCAATAATAATATTAAAAAGAAAATTCTCTAAATATTTCAGGGGAAAAAATTGCAAGGCATTGGGAGAAAAGAAGGGGAGGGGGATCAACTGGATGGCTCTATCAAAGAGCCAACATGCGGACGATGGGCTGAATGGCATCTTTCTGTGTTGTATCATGACTTTCATAGCTGTCTTGTTGGACTTGTTGTCATGCCTTGAAAAGTGAAATGGAAAGTGTTGTGAAGTTATCATTACATCGCTAAGCAAGTTCATCATTAAAATAAAAACTCAGTATTAATTTGCATGAAAATGAATAGTGTGTCACTGCAACACAGAGACAGTCAACTTAACATCAGCAGGTCTGGCAGCATCTACAAGGAGAGAAAAAAGAGCTGACATTTTGAGTCCAGACAGCCCTTTGAAAGTGGGAGATATTGATATACGAGACATCTACCAATATCCATTACAAGCCCACTGACTCCCATAGCTATCCGACTACAGCTCTTCACACCCTATATCCTGTAACGACTCCATCTCTTTCTCTCAGCTCTTTCGCCTCTGCCACATTTGTTCCGATGATGCCACATTCCAAAGTGGTGTTTCTAATGTAGGCTCCTTCTTCCTCAACTGTGGTTTTCCACCTACAGTTGTTCACAGGGCCCTCCACAGCAATGAGGTCCATCTCCCGCACCATGACTCTCACCCAGATCCCTTCCTCCCAGAACAAAGATAGAATCCCCTTGTTCTGACATTTCACCCCATCAGCCTCCACATGCAAAGCATAATCCTTCGGCATTTTCGCCAGCTCCAGCGTGATGCCACTACCAAACACATCTTCCCTTCATTCCCTCTGTCAGCATTCTGCAGGGACCGTTCCCTCCAGAATAACTTTGTCCACACCTCCACTCTACCCAACACACTCCCATCACCCATGGCACCTTCTCATGCAATCGCAGAAGGTGCAATACCTGCCCCTTAACCTCTTCCATGCTTACCATCCAAGACCCAAAACACTCATTCCAGGTTAAGTAACGTTTCACCTGCACCTCTTCAAATTTGGTCTATTGCATTCACTGCAATAGACCAAGAAATTCCTCCTCATCTGAGTCTTAAATTGGCATTCCTTTACTCGAAGACCCTTTGGTCCTATGTTCTCACAACCTCTCAGCATTTACCCCGTCAAACCCCTTCAGAATTCTATATGTTTCAATGAGATCACCACTCAAATTCCAATGAGTAGGATCCCAATTTGTTTAACCTTTCCTCATGAGACAATTCCTCCATACCGGGGATCATCCTAGTGAACACTTTCTGAACTGCCTCCAATGAAATAATATCTTTCCTTCAATAAGGGGACCAAAACTGCTCACAGTACTCCAGATGTGGTCTTGCACAGTGGCAGTAAGACTTCCCTACTTTTATACTCCAATTCCCCTCTTGCAACTTGCCTTTCTACCTTTTTTTGTCAATAACACAATATGACCTAACAATACTCAGCACAAAAAATAAACCTTGATGAATGGTTCTTGCAGATCCTCCATTCTTCAGTTCTTCATTACGTCTGGCAATTTGTAAATTTTACTTGTTAATTTTCCCCTTTGATCTACACACTATGCGCCATTTAGTCACCAAAGGTTCTGAGAAAAAAGATTAGAAAACACACCATTACCAGAAAAGTAGTGTTGTGTCCTAGTCTTATCGGTGGAAAATAACAGACATTTCACAGAAATACAAACATACTCCATCTCAGCTATTGACTTATCTTTGATAAATATGGTTCGGATTGTCACTTCCATGCGGTATATTCTCAGGAGAAAGCCGCTGTTCTCCACCATGTGTAGTTTTTATTTGAAATAACAATTTCAATTATGAGAAGGTCATTTTGCAAACCATGCAGCTCAATTACACCCTGTACAAGGATTCCAAAACAATGGAGTCCTTGTGGCTCAGCTGTTAAGTGAACCACCCATCGTCCATTGTGAAACTGAGTCATATAGATGGAAAGAACCATTGGTGTTCGGACGCAGTAAGAGTGTTACTGAAGACTTCATTGCCGTAGTGATAAATAACAACTAAACTTCTTGCTCTTGGTAGTTACCCAATGATCCTATCTCAAAAGTTCAGGAACATTCTCATTGGAGAAAGCAGAATCTGGCTCAGCTCTAATGCCAATCAGAATGAAGGAGACTCCAACATTCCTCCTCTAGACTCAGATGAAGAATGGCCACTTGGCTGAGGTGCAGGTTCTACTGAGCAACAATAGAACCACATCTCTTAATCTCTCTCTCTCTCTCCAAAGCCTCTCCACCATTTACAAGTCACAAATCAGCAATGTGATAGAACAGTCTTCACTGGCCTGGATAGGTGCAACTGCAGCAACACGGAAAAAGCTTGATGTTATCCAGAAAAGAAGAATCTATTTGACCAGCAGCCAGTTTGCCACCATGAACATCCATTTCCTCTACGAATGTTGGACCACGGCTGCCTCTTGTATCAGGATGCACTGCAGCAACTCACCAAAACAACACCAATAGAACTTCCAAACTTAGAAGGGCATGAACTCAAGGTGTATAGGAGCACTCTCACCTACGTGTTCACCTCCAAATCAAACATCATTCTTCACTTATACATATATTGTTGTTCTTGTATCATCATTGTGTTAAAATCCTGGAACTCCCTACCTAACAGCATGTGGAAGCATCCACGCCAACAGATCAAGAAGTCCTACCATCAACTTCTCAAGGGTAACTAGGGATGGACAAGGAATGTTGGCTTTACCAGGGATGCCCATGTCCTCAGAATGAGAAATAAAAACATAAATCTCTAAGTGAAAAGAAGAGAGAAATTGATGAGAGCTTATTTTTCAGATCTGTATTGATTGCAGTTACTTGTTCTTTAAACCCCATGCACCTTTCTTAACTGGTGGCCAGGAAGTTCTGCAAGAGTAGGCCTAGTGACGAATCTTCCTTCAATACTTTTCTTCCCCTCAGGGAAATCTGGTCATGGCAACATTGAGATAAGGGAACATGTGGATAAACAAAGGTGGTAGCACACTTTCCAGTGACTCTAAATTGCCATAGTTAGATGCTTAAATGAGACATGCCATTCAAAATAGAAATAACGTGATGAGTTTATAGTTCATCTTAATTTTTAATTCAAGCAGATATTCAATCAGCTATTTCACCATAAACAGCTGCTGGTTGGTAGAACTTTCTTGTTTTGCATTTAAACCTGTTTTAAACAGACCAAAGCAGTATTTACATTTCAGGATCCCAGTTGAGTAAAGGAATTTGTATCTAGTATTCAGCCATTTGGAGGCCAATTTGTACCAATATGCCACTTTCAAAACTGATTAACATTAGAAAATATAGAAAAACCAACAACAAACACTAGTTAATTAGAAAGTTTAAGCGGAGTTCCACAATGGAAATAGAAAGGGGGATGAGGGGAGAGAGAAAATGGAAAAAAGAGAGTAAAGAACAGCACCATTAACAATGTAGCATCATCTCACCATATTAACAATAACAGCATGCATTTATAGGGCACCTTTAACATCATATAATATCTGCACTGAAATATCAGGCTACATTATATGTTCAATGACTGGACTGAAACATGAACACACAATTTTTTGACTTGGATGCATCACTCTATCAACTGAGAAAAACTGTCACAACAGGCATGTTGCGTCAAAGGCTTTGGAAGGGGCTCCCACATACACAGGTCTGAACAGGAAGCAAGTCATTCAGCAAGTTGCAAAGTAATGAATGAATATATGGCCAAGGTTATAGTAGGTCCTGACAGTCAGAAACAGAGGAATTTATAATGAGGAACAGCAAAATGGCTGAACGACAAAATACATGCTTTTGTTCTGTCTTCACAAAGGATACAAGTAAGATACCAGAACATGAGATTTAGTGAGATGGAAGAACTGAAGGAAATCAGTATTAGGAGGGAAATGTGTTGGGGAAATTGATGGGATTGAAGGCAGGTAGATCCCCAGAGTCTGGTAATCCACAGCCCAGCTTGCTTATGGAAATGGCCCTAGAAATAGTGGATGCATTGGTGATCATCTTCTAAGATTCTATAAACTCTAGGACAGTTCCCACAGATCAAAGTTAATGCAACCACACTTTTAAGAAGGGAGGTAGAGACAAAACAGTCAGCCTGATGTCGGTAGACGGAAAATGCTCAAAACCATTATAAGAGATTTAATAGCGAAGCACTTGGAAAACAGTGGCAGGATCAGGAAAGAATCAGGATCAGGCAGTAAGGAAGGCAAGTAGCATGTTGTCCTTCATAGCAAGAGGATATGAGTGTAGGGATAGGGATATTTTCCTGCAATTGTATAGGGTGTTGGTGAGGTCACACTGTACTATGTGCAGTTTTTGTGTCCTTATCTGAGAAAGGATGTTCTTGTTATTGAGGGAGTACAGCAAATGTTTACCAGGCTAATTCATGGAGTGGTGGGACTGACGTAAGAGGAGAGATCGAGTTGGTTAGGATTATATTCGCTGGAGTTTAAAAAAAGACGGGGGATCTCATAGAAATCTATAAAAGACTAACATAACTAGATCGGGTAGATGCAGGGAGGATGTTCCCGATGGTGGGAGAGTTTAGAACCAGGCGTCCTGGACTAAGGATACAGGGTAAACAATTAAGAACTGAGATGAGGAGAAGTTTCTTCAAACAGAGAGTGGTGAGAGACCCTCTGCAATTTTCTACTATAGAAAGCAGTTGAGGCCAAAATGTATAGTTTTAAGGAGTCAGATAAAGCCAAATGGATTTTGATTCCTATCAAGTAATTTCATGATTCCCACACAGCCTTCTGTGGGGTGAAAGGGATCAAAGCACGTAAGAGGAAAGCAGGAACAAATTACTGAGTTGGATGCTGAGCCAAGATCATGATGAATGGAGGAACAGGGTTTCTCGTATGCTCTGCAGGTGACTTGGACATGTTTTAGAAGGGTCTCACTACATATGGCAGCAATAGTCTTGTGCTGAATAGACTTACATTTCACAGTTAACAACTGTCCACAAGGATATGATTGATGAATGAAAGGAAAATACAGTAATCATTCCTCATCAATTATTAATATATGTTTTCCTGATAGGAAAGTCACATCAAATAATAACTGTTTGCCAGTGATGGCAAAAATTGAGAAACAAACACATATGTCTCCAGCCACTGAGATAAGGTAACAGTATAAATGACTGTATCTATCATTGAAGAATTTCCATGCAGAAAGTGAAGGAGGCAGAAGAATGTTTCTGTTCCTTTTGATATTCGGGTTATTTTGTTCTGTGCTGTCATGGATTGTGAGTACTGCTTTTTATTTCTGCTTCATTATTATTAATAACAATCTTAAACTTCCCAATCGGTTAGCGTAGCTGTAGTACTCAAATAGATCAAAAAGAACCTCAAGTTTGATCTAGAGACTATCCAAAATAACCTGGTTCAGAATTAATCATTATAATTAGCAACTTACAAATAGAGAACATTCATTTTTGAACTGTATGGACCTTGATTTCATAATTTCTACACAGTCTTCTGTGGGTATCAGGTAAGATCAAATGACGTCTCTTAGGTCATCACTCAGCCTTTTCTTTTCAAGACAAAAAAATCTCAGCTGAACATCCTTTCCTCATAAGTACAATCTCATCGTTTTGCATCATTCTTGTAAATCTTTTTTGCACCCTGGTTAGTGTCTTGTGTCCTTCCAATATGGCAAAGAGAACTGTACGGAATTCCATACATTGAAGTTCCATCAGTGCCATAGAGCACTGGCACCCTGCTGATTGAAGAGGTCAGCTGATGATGAGGTGAGTAAATCAGAGGCCATGCACCAAGGAGACATTGTGAATGCTGTGAAAACTTTCTTTTCCCCAGTGAGGCTCGGCGCGAAAACCTACCACTGCCAGGCTAACCACTGAGTTTCCTGCCTGAAAACACACTTTTCCAAAAGAAGGCAAAATTTCATCCTGTAGGTTTTTACTGTATACTTCACTCAACCAATGTGGAATGCTTAAGTTAGGGTTAAATTTCATTTATACTTTCTCCGCCTGATTGTTTAACTCATCTAAATAGTTGGCAAATCATCAATTGCATCTCTTTCTCTATTGCTCCTCCAAGAATTGTGCACGTTTATGACAGACTTTGTCGGAATTCAGAGATCAGAAAGAACAAGAGGTCAAGTATTGGCCTCAAAACCCCTCAGATTTCATCTTACACCTCAATGATACTCAAGTACCTTTTGTTATCCAAAGCGATGCTCTATCCTCAATTTTCATCGCTCTGTATGATGATTAGAATTACAGCTTTCTGAAAGTCCTAGCAAAACATATATTTTGGATATCCTTCATCTAATTTATTTATAATGCCCTCAACGAGACAAACAGACTTGTCAATTGAGATGTTGTCCTTCTAAATCTAAGCTAACTGCTCCTGTTGAATAATTACCATACAATGCCACCCCCCCAAATACTTCCTCCACAGAAGGTTTGCATAATTTGCATTGATGATTATATGAGGCAAAATGAACATATAGTTGCATGCTGATTAGTCACTTGGAAAAACAGGTATTGCGATTCCTTGCATCCAAATCTACATTGTGGAACTGGTTTGCAATAAGAACATAAGTACATAAGAAGTAGGAGCAGGAGTCGGCCATCTAGCCCTTCGAGCCTGCCCCGCCATTCAATAAGATCATGGCTGATCTGTCGTGGATCAGTTCCACTTTCCTGCTTTCTCCCCATAACCCTTAATTCCCTTGCCTATCAAAAACCTATCTACCCATGTCTTAAATATATTTAGTGAGGTAGCCTCCACCATTTCAACGGGCAGAGAATTCCAGAGATTGACCACCCTTTGAGTGAAGAAGTTCCTCCTCAACTCCGTTCTAAACTGCACCCTCCTTATCTTGAGGTTGTGCCCTCTAGTCCTGTTGTCCTTTCTGAGTGGGAAGAATCTCTCTGCCTGAACCCTACCCATCCCCTTCATTATCTTATACGTCTCTATAAGATCCCCCCTCATCCTTCTAAACTCCAACGAGTACAGACCCAGTCTATTTAGTCTCTCTTCATAGTCCAACCCCCTCATCTCCGGTATCAGCCTAGTGAACCTCCTCTGCACTCCCTCCAAGGCCAATATATCCTTGCACAAGTGCGGCGGCCAAAACTGCACACAGTACTCCAGCTGCGGCCTCACCAATGCCCTGTACAATTGCAGCAAGACCTCCCTGCTTTTATATTCAATCCCCCTCGCTATAAAGGCCAGCATCCCATTCGCCTTCTTGATCACCTGCTGCACCTGCAGACTGGGTTTTTGCAACTCATGCACAAGGACCCCCAGGTCCCTCTGCATCGTAGCATGCTGCAGCTTTTCGCCCTTTAAATAGTAATCCCTCCTACTATTATTCCTGCCAAAGTGGATAACCTCACACTTGCTAACATTGTACTCCAGCTGCCAGGTCCTTGCCCACTCACTCAGCCTATCTAGATCCCTCTGCAGACTTTCCACACCCTCCGCACAATTTGCATTTCCACTCATCTTCGTGTCATCAGCAAATTTTGTTACCCTACACTCAGTCCCCTCCTCCAGATCATCTATATAAATGGTAAATAGCTGAGGCCCCAGCACCGATCCCTGTGACACTCCACTCGTTTCCAACCGCCAATCAGAATAGCACCCATTGATACCAACTCTCTGCCTCCTATTAGACAACCAATCCTCTATCCACGCTAACACCTTACCCCCAACTCCATGCCCTCTAACCTACTGAAGCAACCTTTTGTGCGGCACCTTATCAACGCCTTTTGAAAGTCGAGAAACACTACATCCACCGGTTCCCCTCTGTCTACCACATTAGTCACATCCTCATAGAATTCCAATAAATTTGTCAAACACGACTTCCCCTTAATGAATCCGTGCTGCGTCTGTCCTATCAAACAATTCTTCTCTAGGTGCGTCGCTATTTCTTCTTTGATGACGGATTCAAGCATTTTTCCAACAACAGACGTTAAACTAACCGGCCTATAATTCCCTGCCTTTTGCCTGCTACCTTTTTTAAACAGCGGCGTAACATTAGTCGTTTTCCAATCTTCCGGCACGTCCCCGGAATCCAGCGAAGTTTGGTAAATAATCACTAAGGCAATAACTTCTCCATGAAAATAACTAGTGCCAGACAAATTGGTTGCCTAGAGTCTTTCAGTACCCAAGAATATCTGCCATCTGCTCCAAAGTGTTTGATAGTTTTAAGTCCCTTTAGCTGATGACGTCTTTCTGCTTCACTAATTTCCACTTTCTGTGGGATAATTTGTGTGTGATCTAAGAGTGACTGGCAGATCAGGCTTGTCGACTGAACACACACCCCTATTCCATCACTATAAATGGGTTAGTAGAATTTCCTATGTGACACTATGGTGGAAGGACTATTAACACAAGGGCTACACTTGTTCAAACAGAAAACCTGACCAAGATGACTAAGAATGGACAAATCTAGTCAGTGTCACACAATCCTCCTCCAACACTTCTCCACCACCATCTAGTTGAATGGTATTGGAATCCCCTGGTTCTATACACACCCATCTAACTGTAGCCAGAAAACCTAATGCAATGGTTTCTCTTCCTACTTTGATACCTTGATCCTCTGGTGTCCCCCAATAACCCTTGGCCCCTTCCTATTTCTTATCCCGTCCACTTGAGACCGTAAATTCTCATATTAAATCAACAGTCCTTTTGTCAGTTCCTTAAAATTTCTATCCGGCCCATGGTAATTCCTGCGATGGGTGAGACCAGAAAATTTAGGCCTATGACACACTGAAGACATCAAACTCCAACTCACCACAACCTCAGTCAACCACTCCAGGATGTCTAAATTGTCAGGCTGCTTGTTTGACATCCAGTACTGGATGCAAAGAAATTTCGTCCAATGACAAATTGAGAAGATAACATTATCATCTCTGGACAACACGACAAACTCCGTTTCCTAGCTCTGACTCTATTTCGCTCCATGGAAATCGTCTAGAGTTGAAACAGACTGTTTACAATCTTGGTGTCATATCTAAACCTAAGGTAAGTTTGTGAAAATTGATCTGCACTGACATTAAGCCTGCTTGTTCCCACATCAGTAACATTGCTCAATTCTGTCCTGCCTCAACGCATCTGCTGCTCAAGCCCTCATTGTGCCCTTGTTTGCTCTAAACTTGCTTATCCCATTATTCCCTGCATTAGGATAACGTATCCAAAACTCTGCCTATATCCTAAATCACAGCAAACTCCACTCAATCACCATGCTGGCCTTGTTGACTTACAATCACAACTGGTCAAGGAACATCTCAATTTTAAAATCCTCACCTTTGTTTTCAAATACCTCCATTGTGTCCTTCTTCTTATCTCTGTTCTCTGACCTCTTGAGCAACACCAATTTTAATTGCTCCATCATTGATGGCCAGACTTCTCTCTCTCAATAATTTCACCATTGCTTGTATCCTTCTCCAAGTCGTATCATATCTATTTTTCTGTGAAGTTACAGCTGCCAGTTTCATGCTCGATTAAGAGATTAAAGACTAACATCTTTTGGCACAAATCATTCATTTCGTATACTGAAGTAAGCAAGGGAGAATAATTCGTGGGACACTGGTTGTACATATGTAATGTTGCAAGGGGTCGGGTGATGATTTAGGTGGGGTTTAGAGACACAAAATAGGGATTCAGAAGACCAAGTCAAATCAATAAACAATTTATTAATTAACACATGTTGAAGGCATGTACCCAAACCCATGGATGTATAAACAAAAGAAGGCTCAAGTTACTGAGGCAGGTTCTCTTACAATCCATAGTCAGGCGCCAAAGTAGCTTGATTGTCCAGTCCTGGTCATAATCCATGAAACAAATAGTCCATAAATCAAGTAATCCAACACCCATCTCACTTTCACCCAAGTGTTTCTACCCCTTTATTATTGCTCGGTGATAGTTACACATTCTATCTAAGGGTTCATAGCTGAACCTCATCTCCAAGATTGACTTGGAAGCTTTTCTGGTTGAAGGTTGCCAGTTCCTTCTGGGAGTTCTGGTGGCCACTTTCATCACGCCTGGCTGTACTCGGCAGCAATGCTGTGTGAGGGATGGATGTGATCTAGAAAATGGAGGAGTTAGTATCACAAATACCTCCCCTCCAGCACCTAGCCCCTGGTGACATTACAGAATGAATAACATTTAGAAAACAAAAGCCCATGAAAAGTATTGCACTTGACTCCATGGTGTCCCAACATTCTTAAACTACTGTTTCTGTCCAGGTGAATTTATCCACTTTCTTCCTTATAGAACATAGGACCTAGAACACTACAGCACAAACAGGCCCTTCGGCCCACGAGTTGCGCCGATCACATCAACACCTACCAATCTATAGACCTATCTATAACCCCCAATCCCATTAAATCCCATATACTCATCCAGAAGTCTTTTAAAAGACACCAGCGAGTTCGCCTCCACCACCACTGACGGCAGCCGATTCCATTCACTCACCACCCTCTGAGTGAAAAACTTACCCCTAACATCACTTCTGTACTTGCCTCCCTGCACCTTAAATCTGTGTCCTCTCGTAGCGACCATTTCAACCCGGGGAAATAGCCCGGGTTGAAATGGGTTATCTGCAATCTGATTCCTTCCCTGGCCTTTGTCATCATTTTGTGCGAATGGAACTTTAATTATACACGATATTTAAATATTACATGAAAATTGCAAAGGATATTTGTGCCTCTAATGTTCCCATTTTTTTTAACCTATGAATTCTTCAGCCCATTCAGCAAGGCAATGTTACTGGCGAGATTGATGGAAATGGACAGTGCATGTGTAAAGTGTTCCTGCCTGATACGACATTCCCAGCTGATAAAGTCTGGGAATTGCAACAAACCTACCAAAACCTCTCTCAGAAAGTGGAAACTGAAACCTCAAAGGTGAAGTAAAGAATCTGGGCTGATATTTATTTGTATTTGTTTATCTGCTTCGTGTTTTCTTAATTTATTGGAACTAATTAGTATTGATTTGAGTGGATTTGATTTGATTTATTATTGCCACGTGTATCAATATACAGTGAAAAGTATTGTCTCTTGCATGCTATACAGACAAAGCACACCGCTCTTGGAGAAGGAAATGAGAGAGTGCAGAATTAGTGTTGCTTGTTAAACAAGAAAACATAAATGTTTTTACAAGCGTGTCTGTGTCTCTTCCAGCAGCTCCAAGTAATTTTGATTACATAAGGTCATGGTGATAGAAAAAAGACTCAGGTGGCCCCAAAGAAAACAAGGCTAAATATCCCATAGGCTCAGATGTTTGGCCACGTTAGGGCTAGTAATTTGATTACCAACTTGTGCAATAGTGCCCATTGATTGATCTCTATCGAGTTAGCATTTGGGTCCAAAATTCCTGGTTTTTGTATTCATATGTGGGACATGGGTGTCGTTGGCTGGCCAGCATTTATTGCCCACCCTTAGTTGCCCCTGACCTGAATGACTTGCTAGGCCATTTCACAGGACAGTTGAGAGTCATCCACATTGCTGTGGATCGGGAGTCACACGTAAGCCAGACCAGGTAAGGGTGGCAGATTTCCTTCCATTAAGGATATTAGTGAATTAGATGGGTTTTTCTGACAACTGGCAATGGATTCATGGTCATCAATAGATTCTTAATTCCAGATATTTTTTATTGAATTCAAATTCCACCATCTGCTGTGGTGGGATTCGAACCTGGGTTGCTAGAGCATTATCTGAATTTCTGGATTAATCATCAAGCAATAATAGCACAAGGCTATCGTATTCCCAGGTTGACCCCTGCCAGGAATGCAATGGAGGAGTTTGAGATTGCCCAATATCCATTCCCCAGTTCACACTCCAGTTTCTGCTCAGCTCTCCTTAAGAAGTCTCAGAACAACAGGTTAAAGTCCAACAAGTTTATTTGATAACAAGTGCCACTAGCTTTCGGAATGCTGCTCCTTCGTCAGCTGAGTGGGGAGTACTAATCACAAACAGTGCATATAAAGGCACACACTCAGTTTACAGAATACTGATTAGACTCGTAAAGTCTTAAAGGTGCAGACAATGTCAGTGGAGATAGCATTAAGCACAGGTTAAAGAGATGTGTATTGTCTCCAGACAGGACAGTATGTGAGATGTTGCAAGTCCAGGCAATTCATGGGAGCTACAAATAGTGTGACATGAATCCAAGATCCTGGTTGAGGTTGTCTTCATGAGTGCGAATTTGGCTGTGAGTTTCTCCTCAGTGACTCTGCGCTGTCGTGTGCCATGTAGGCCGCCTTGGAGAACGTTTACCCAAAGATCAGAGGCTGAATGCCCGTGATCTTCATGTCACACTGTCTGTAATCCCCATGACTCGCCTGGGCTTGCAACATCTCACTTACTGTCCAGTCTGGAGACAATACACATCTCTTTAACCTGTGGTCAATCCTATCTCCACTCACATTGTCTGCACCTTTAAGACTTGACTAGTCTAATCAGTATTCTGTAAGCTGAGTGTGTGCCTTTATATGAACTGTTTGTGATCAGAACTTCCCACTCACCTGACGAAGGAACAGCGCTCCGAAGGCTAGTGGCATTTGTTACCAAATAAACCTGTTGTGAGACTTCTTACTGTGTTTCCCCCAGTCCAACGCCAGCTCTACATGAAGGCGAAACAGATATTCCCTCCCAATATAACTCATGCTAACAGAAGAGATGGGGTCCAAAAGAGGGAATTCCTTTGTCAGGAATTTCTTGGCCAGATGCTCAGCATGCACACCAAGCAGTGGATAAGAGATACACCTGTGGATCCAGATCAAAAGCACCATACCAGAAAAAATAACTGCTCCAATTTTTATACTGGCCCTTGTGTAAAGAGAACTACCCGTGTTCCACCTTGAATTAGAGCTAAGTGCTCAAAACTACCCTACACTTTCACCAACTAGCATTGATTTGTAGTTTGTGTATTTTGCTTCGACAAAGCAAACACTGAGGAGAAAGGATTAGTTATATCAAAATTAAAGTCTTTACATATTGATTCTTTCTTGACTCAACGAGAGTCTTAATATCTGAATATCTTGAACTCTGACAGCTTGAAGTGTACGAGAGTGTGCTGATTCATTATGGAGACAAACTGATGAATCTAACTAAGTGACTTGAAGCAATGGAGAACAGTGAAGACACATTCACCAAACTTGACTTTGAACTTCTGCGCACGGAACTGAAAGAGATGGAACGTCTCATCACCGAGCTGATGCAGTCAGTTCAGGGAGATAGTCATGTGTTTGAAACACTGTTTGAGGAGGTAATTATGTGATACTGTTGAAATACAAGTTAACACGGCAATGTCTGTACTTTATCAAGTATAGAAGATGGCAGTGTGACCATGTGAGACTCTGGGGCCACAATAACAAGTAAGATATGGCATAGGATCATACACAAATCTTTAAAGGTGGCAAGTCAAGTTGAAAAATCATGCTATAGAATCACAGGACTTGATGTTGGGTTCTACTGGGCTGGGGCAGAAACAGAAGTGATGGAAATGCCAGTTCCCCAGTGCCAACCCACCCCACTTGAAGCACGGTGAGGGGATAGCAGGGATATCCACATGCACACAAA
Organism: Carcharhinus amblyrhynchos; assembly: GCF_965287045.1. NCBI lineage: Eukaryota > Metazoa > Chordata > Chondrichthyes > Carcharhiniformes > Carcharhinidae > Carcharhinus > Carcharhinus amblyrhynchos. Next base: position 4,964,113 of record NC_137337.1, read on the forward strand.
TAGCTCACTCAGCTCCTAACAAGGTCACTAAGGACAAATAAAGGAGGCTGATTGAAATTTTCCAGTCAGGTTCCAACAGTAGGTGGGGGCAGATCTAACTGCCTGGAGACAGCTTCTTAGCACAGATCTGGAAGCTAGTTCTCCAGGCAGGTGTAAAGGCCCTCCCCACTTACCTGGGTGCTACACAGCCTTTGTTTTAGTTTGAATTTTAAAAAGTTTGGAGAGCGGGTACCTTCATTTTGAAATTCCATCTCACTTACTTATCTGCCATCACAGCTTGCTGCTCCTCTTAAGCTGACTGGCCTTCCAGTTGTGAAGGACAACCTGCCATTCTTAATTGGATACTGAGCCATCCCTCTGACATTAATTAGCCACCCTGGGGAAAATCATGAGTGACTGCTTCCCACACATTGCACACTCTGACCCACATTTCAGCCTGACGGCAGGGTTTAGAAGCCAACAGGGAAAACCCTGCCCATTGAAGCGTACAATACAGGAGGAGGGGAATTTAGTCTCATTGCCCAGTCGTTCCCTGCCATATTCCTGTAATTTGGTTCTCTTTGAGTATATGTCCTTTTAAAACTTTCTCTAGAATTTGCTTTGACCACAGTTTCAGATGTTGCAATCCAGGTCATAACAAACTGTGTCATACGAAATGACATTAAAATATTTCTCCTCATTTCCTCACTAGTATTTGAACCAATTATTTTAAATCTATCACCATTACTTAGCCACCAAGTCCCAATGAAATAGTTCCTCCTAACTTGTTCCATCAAGACCCCTCATAATTTCAATACTCCTTTCAGTTTTTCTTTTGACCCTTCCAGCTTGAAGGAGAAAAGCCCAGTTTCCCCAGTATCACCAGATAACTGAACTTCCTAATCCTTGGTATTAAATTGATAAAACTCCTCTGTACCTTCTCCAAGACCTTGACATGTTCCTAATTTATGCCCAGAATTCTACAGAATACTTCAACTGGCGCTTAAACAGAGGCTCATTTCAGTTTAACATAATTTCCTTCATTAGGTGAACATGCAGTCCCCGGTCCCTCTGTTCATTGTGAATATACAGCCCCACATCCCTCTGCTCATTGTGAATATGCAGCCCCAGGTCCCTCTGCTCATTGTGAACATGCAGCCCTTGGTCCCTCTGTTCATTGTGAATATGCAACCCCATGTCCCTCTGTCATTGTGAATATAAGAACATAAGAAATAGGAGCAGGAGTAGGCCATCTAGCCCTTCGAGCCTGCCCCGCCATTCAATAAGATCATGGCTGATCTGTCGTGGCTCAGTTCCACATTCCCGCCCTCTCCCCATAACCCTTAATCCCCTCTCTTATCAAAAACCCATCAACCCGCGTCTTAAAAATATTTAGCGAGGTAGCCTCCACCACTTCAACGGGCAGAGAATTCCAGAGATTCACCACCCTTTGAGTGAAGAAGTTCCTCCTCAACTCTGTTCTAAACCGCCCCCCCTTTATCTTGAGGCTGTGCCCCCTAGTCCTACTATCCTTTCTGAGCGGGAAGAGTCTCTCCACCTCTATCCTATCCATCCCATTCATCATCTTATACGTCTCAATGAGATCTCCCCTCATTCTTCTAAACTCTAACGAGTACAAGCCTAGTTTATTCAGCCTCTCCTCATAGCTCAACCCCCTCAACTCCGGTATCAGCCTAGTAAACCTCCTCTAACCCCATGTCCCTCTGTCATTGTGAATATGCAGCCCCAGGTTCCTCTGTTCAATGACCCTGCTCTAATGAAACAAACATTCATTCACCACTACTTTCTGAGGATACACCGAGGAGAATTTAGCATGGCCAATTCACCTAACCTGCACATATTTGGACTGTGAGAGGAAACAGGAGCACCCAGAGGAAACTCACTCAAGCACAAGGAGAACATGCAAACTCACACAGACTGTGACCCAAACTGGGAATTGAATCCGGGACCGTGGCGCTGTGAGGCAGCAGTGTTCAGCCAAGCTGTCCAGACTAGTTTGCCATTGATTCTGTGTGATTTAACTTTTTGTACCAGTCTGCCATGAGGGACCCTGTCAAATGTTTTACTAAAGGCCATATAGACAAGATCCACAGCCCTTCCCTTGTCAATCATTTATATCACCTCCTCAAAAAAACGCAATCAAATTAGTGAAATGTAACTTGCCTTGAACAAAACGATTCTGTCGCTAATAAGACCATTCAGTTCCAAATGTGTATAAATTCTATCCCTACGAATCTTCTCGAACAATTTCACTATCACTGACATCAAGCTCACTGGCCTATAGTTACCCGAGTTATCCTTGCTGTCCTTCTTAAATAATGGGACAACATTGTCTATCTTCCAATCCTCTTGGGACCTCACCTGTAGCCAACGAGCCAATGAGAGGCACAGCAATTTCGTCTCTTGACTCCCTCAGTAATTTGGGATAGATGCCATCTAGACCTGGGATTTGTCTACCTTAATGCTTTTTAATTCACCGAACATTTCCTCCCTCATAATGATGACTTGCTCTAGAGGGTTTACGTACCCCTCCGAGACAGCATTAATCGACGTGTCCCTCGCCTTTCTGAATACCGACGCATTGTACTCATTAAGGATCTCACCCACTCCTTCGGTTTTACACATAATTTCCCAACTTTGTTGTTGAGTACACCAACTCTTCCTCTAGCTACCCTCTTGTTCCTAATATATGTATTAAATGCCTTGAGATCCTTCTTAATCCTGCCTGCCAATGACATTTTGTGACCCATTTGGTCCTCCTAACTCCCAGTTTGAGTTCTTTTCTACGTTCTCTGTATTCTTCAAGTGCTTCTTCTGTTTTTCGTTGCCTGGACCTCATGTATGCATGCTTTTTCGTTTTGACTAGACTTGTAATTTCCCTGGTTATCCAGTTCCTGAATCCTGCCTTTCCTGTCCATCGTATCATAGGCACATCCTGTTCTGCACTCTGATCAACTGCTCCTTAAAAGACTCCTACATGCCAGATGTGGATTTACCCGCAAACAGCCTCTCCCAAACTACAGCCTCCAAATCCTGCCCAATCCAGTTCTGGTTAGCCTTTCCCCAATTTAGTACCTTAACCTGAGGACAACACTTGCCCTTTTCCATGAGTATCCAAAAATTTATGAAATTGTGGTCACCATTTGCAACATGTTTCCCCACAGCAAGTTTGATGACCTGGCTGGGCTCATTCCCTAATATCAGGTCTAGTATAGACCACTCTCCAGTTGGACTATCCAAATATTGTTCCAAAAAAACTTTCTGGGCACACCTAACAAATTCCTCACCATCTGGACACCAAACCCTAAAGGATTTCCAGTCAGTATGAGGAAAATTGAAGTCTCCCACTGCAACAACCTTATTATTTCTACATCTGTCCAGAATCTGCTTACATATCCACTCTTCAACCTCCTCCTATTGGGAGGTCTGTCATACAGCCTTATCATAGTGATTGCTCCCTTCCTGTTTCTGGGCTTTACCCACAATGTCTCGTTACATGTTTCTTCCAAAGTATCCTCCCTCCGCACAGTTGTAATATCTTCCCCCACCTCTTTTGCCTTCCCTTCTGCCTCACCTAAAACACCTGTATCCCAAGACCTTTTAGCTGCCAGTTGTGTCCCTCTTTTAACCAAGTCTCTATTACCACAACCACATCCAAGTTACTTGCATGAATCAAGGCTCTATATTCATCTGTCTTAACTCATAATTGTATAGACTTCCATTATGTCACCCTTCAGCCTTCAATTTTCCCAAGAAAAGAGTCTGTTATTAACATGGACATGACGAACATTACTATTGTAGACAGTGTAAGAGGGAGGATAGACGGGTGATGGAGAAGGGGATTGCTCAGACCGAAGGTTTGAGATGTGTCTATTTTAACGCCAGGAGTGTAGTAAATAAAATGGATGAGCTTAGAGTGTGGATCGGTGCTAGGGAATGTGACGTGGTGGCTATTACAGAGGCTTGGATGTCTCAGGGACTGGACTGGATACTTCAGGTGCCAGATATCAGATGTTTCGGGGGGGGGGGGGGGCAAATAGTAACAGGGATGTTGAGGAGCAGATAGGGAAATAGATCCTGGAGAGATGTACTAATAACAGAGTTGTCGTGATGGGAGACTTTAATTTCCCAAACGTCGATTGGAGTATCCCTAGGGTAAAGGGTTTGGATGGGGAGGAGTTTGTTAGGTGTGTTCAGGAGGGTTTCCTGACACAGTATGTGGATAAGCTTACAAGAGGAGAGGCTGTACTCGATCTGGTACTGGCTAATGAACCTGGAAAGGTGTCGGATCTCTCGGTGGGAGAGCATCTTGGGGATAGTGATCATAACTCTATCTCCTTTACACTAGCATTGGAAAGAGATAGGATCAGGCAAGCTAGGAAAGTGTTATCTGGAGTAAGGGGAAATATGAAGCCATCAGGCAGGAAATTAGACGAGTAAATTGGAAGGAGGTATTCTCGGGGAAACGTACCAAAGTAAGGTGGCAGATTTTCAAGGAATGTTTGTCTGGAGTTCTGCATGATGAGACAGGGAGGTTTTGGTAGGTTACAGGAACTGTGGTGCACGAAAGTTGTAACGAACCTAGTCAAAAAGAAACGAAAAGCGTACAATAGGTTCAGAGAGATAGGCGATGTTAGGGATCGAGAAGAGTATACAGCTTGTAGGAAGGAACTTAAGAAGGAAATTAGGAAAGCCAGAAGGGGTCATGAAAAGGCCTTTTCATGACCCCTTCTGGGTCATGAAAAGATTTAAGAGAACTCTAAGGCGTTCTTCAAATATGTGAAGAGTAAAAGGATGAGATATGAAGGAATAGGACCTATAAAATGTGAAGGTGGGAAGGTTTGTACAAAACCGGTAGAAATAGCAGAGGTGCTTAATGAATACTTTACCTCGTTATTCAAGGTGGAAAAAAGATCTGGGTGGTTGTACTGCAGGCTTGTGGCAGACTGAAAAGATTGAGTATATGGACATTAAGAAAGATGATGTGTTGGAACTTTTGAATAGCATCAAGATAGATAAGTTGCCCGGACCAGATGGGATGTACCCCAGGTTACTGTGGGAGGCGAGGGAAGAGATTGCAGAGCCTCTGGCGAAGATCTTTGCATCATCAATGGAGACGGGAGAGATTCCTTAGGATTGGAGGATTGTGGATGTGGTTCCTATATTCAAGAAAGGGAATAGGGATAGCCGAGAAAATTACTGACCGGTGAGCCTAACCTCAGTGGTTGATAAGTTGGTGGAGAAGATCCTGAGGGACAGGATTTATGAACATTTAGAGAAGTTTAGTATGCTCAAAAGTAGTCAGCACAGTTTTGTCAAAGGCAGATCATGTCTTACGAGCCAAATTGAGTTCTTTGAAAATGTGACTAAACACATTGACGAAGGAAGAGCGGTAAATGTGGTTTATGTGGACTTCAGCAAGGCGTTCGATAAGGTCCCCCATGCAAGACTTCTTGAGAAAGTGAGAGGGCATGGGATCCAAGGGGCTGTTGCCTTGTGGATCCAGAACTAGCTTGCCCGCATAAGGCAGAGAGTGGTTATAGATGGGTCTTTTTCTGCACAGAGGTCAGTCACCAGTGGAGTGCCCCAGGGATCCGTTCTGGGACCCCTGCTGTTTGTAATTTTCATAAATGATCTGGATGAGGAAGTGGAGGGATGGGTTGGTAAGTTTGCCGATGACACGAAGGTCGGTGATATTGTGGATAGTTTGGAGGGAAGTTAGAACTTGCAGCGTGACATAGATAGGATGCAAGACTGGGCAGAGAAGTGGCAGATGGACTTCAACCCAGATAAATGTGTAGTGGTCCATTTTGGCAGTTCAAATGGGATGAAGGAATATAGTATCAAGGATAAGACTCTTAGCAGTGTAGAGGATCAGAAGGACCTTGGGGTCCGGGTCCATAGGACTCTTAAATCAGCCTCGCAGGTGGAGGATGTGATTAAGAAGACGTATGGTGTACCAGCCTTCATCAATTGAGGGACTGAGTTTAGGAGTTGGGAGATAATGCTGCAGCGTTATAAGACCCTAGTTAGACCCCACTTGGAGTACAGTGTTCAGTTCTGGTCACCTCATTACAGGAGGGATGTGGAAGCTATTGAAAGGGTGGAGAGGAGATTTACAAGGATGTTGCCTGGATTGGGTGGCATGCCTTATGAGGATAGGTTGAGGGAGCTTGGTCTTTTCTCCTTGGAGAGACAAAGGATGAGAGGTGACCTGATAAAGGTGTATCAGATGTTGAGAGGTATTGATCAGGTGGATTCTCAGAGGCTTTTTCCCAGGGCTGAAATGGTTGCTATAAGAGGACACAGGTTTAAGGTGATAGGGAGTAGGTACAGAGGAGATGTCAGGGGTAAGATTTTCACTCAGAGGGTGGTGGGTGAGTGGAATCGGTTGCCATCGGTGGTGGTGGAGGCAAATTTGATAGGGTCTTTTAAGAGACTTCTGGATGTGTACATGGGACTTAATAGGATTGAGGGTTATAGGTAAGCCTGGTAGGTAGCAATATGATAGGCGCAACTTGTGGGCTGAAGGGCCCGTTTGTGCTTTAGTTTTTCTACGTTCAATGTTCTCCTAACTCAAATGTACCTTTAGATTCGAAACATGACTGCCATCGTTAACCAGCTGGAACACTACGATAAGAACAATGTGCTCCTTATGCGGCGTGAAATTCAGGAACTGCAAAAGCGTTTGGAGGAATGTCAGAAACTTCACAATGGATCCCAGGGTGGAGATTTTGGTAATGACATCTTACATAGAATTTACAGTACAGAAATAGGCCGTTCATTCCAACAGGTCTATTTGGTGTTTTTTTTCTCTATGCATCCCTACCTCCATGCCCTTTTTCAATAAACACTTTAATGGAGAATGGAATGATATCAGATTCAGCATCCCAGTATCAATCATTACCCATGAACAAATATGCAAGCTATACATAAAACGGCACTGCTCTTGTGTCAAGATTAAGCACATCACACTGCCACACAGTATGAGATTGATGCTCTCTTGCTGTGGGATCTGGTTTTCAGTCTGTCCTGGGCAGAAGGTTTGGAATCCAACAAATTTAGGAAGGAAAGATTGAGCAAGGGAAGGACTTCTACAGCTAACAGGTTCTGGGAAAAATTAACCTTCAGTCTGAATCCAGAAACGTGGACTAATACTCCTCAAATCCCACAATGACACCCAGAAATTTAGATTTAGTTAAAAATATACAAAAAAAAGCTAGCATGATGAAACTACTAGACCGTCATAAAATTACATCTGATGTACTGACATCCTTTATAGAATGAAATCTACTTTCCTCCATATATATCTGATATCTCCATATCAGATATATATGGAGTCTATATATCTGATCTATATAGACTCCAGATCATAGCAATGTGGTTGATTATTAACTGCCTTCTGAAATAGCCTAACAAACTATTGAGTTATTAAGGATGGGCAACAAATGCTGGTCTTGCCAGTTACACCCAGATCCCCTGAACAAATGAGAAAACCACGTTTAAAAATAACAGCAGGTTGGAGAGTAGAGGAAGATTTAATCAAACTTCAACTTAATTTTGTATCCTACCTTTTGCTCTTTCCTCGTTCCAGGATCATGTGAACATGGAGGAATCGCAAACTTGAGCAAACCTTTTGTCGTGCAGAAAAATTATTACGGGTCTGGCTATCCATATGGTGCATGGGGGAAAGACCCATATCCAATCCCTGGCAGGAAGAACATGTTTTGGGTGACTTCACAGAATTCATTTCCAATAATGAATCACTTTCGACTTTACTCAGACTACACACATCTGGTTCTCCAAGAGCATTTTCAGGCATCTTCATTCGGTACTTCTGGTTATGGGTCTGGCGTTGTGATGTTTAAAAATTATTTTTACTATAATTACTATAGCAATAACAGATATATTACAAGAGCAAATGCATCATCACCAAGCCAATATCAATCTATTCTGTTAGAGGATGCAGTCACTGGAAATAGATTCTCATACAGCTCTTCTGACGACCAAAATCTTGACTTTTCTGTTGATGAAAATGGCCTGTGGGTGATATATGCCACTGAAAAAAGCAAGGGGAACATTGTAGTGAGTAAAATCAATGAAGAATCCTTCATTGTGCACAACACTTGGGAGACCAATCAGTTCAAAAGGGCAGCCAGCAATGCCTTCATGCTCTGTGGAGTTCTCTATGTGACACGGACATTGACAACTCAAACGGAAGAGATATTTTACACCTTTGATACAAAGACAGGAAAGGAGAGTTTTGTCAACATTCCTTTTGAAAAGAAGCATGAAAATGTCATAAGCCTCCACTACAATCCTTCAGATCACAAACTGTATATGTTCAGTGATGGCTACATGATCTTCTATAACATTGAGTTCAAACCAAAAGAGCCATAGTGGCAATTTTAAGCTAATTCATTCCAACAAGACATGTCCACAAGAGTCCTGATACATCATTGCCCTCCCCTCTCCCACTTCAATGCGATATGGACAATCTGCACTTCAAATCCTTTTCCTTTAAGGCTAAGTTTTCCATCTTTTCAAATTCTATCTTCCTTCTTCTTAGGCAGACCCTCAGGATTTAAAGTTTACTTATTAGTGTCACAAATAGGCTTACATTAATACTACATTGCAGTTACTGAGAAAATCCCCTAGTCGCCACACTCCGGCACCTGTTCGGGTACACTGAGGGAGAATTTATTAAGGCCGATGCGCCTAACCAGCACGTCTTTCGGACTATGAGGGGAAACCGGAGCACCCGAAGGAAACTCACGTAGACACGGGGATTTCATACAGATTCCACACTAACAGTGACCCAAGCCAGAAATTGAACCCGGGTCCCTGGTGCTATGAGGTAGCAGTGCTAACCCTGCGCACCGTGCAAGGATTCGTGCTTCCACTTTGGTTCAACAGATTCTCAAATGGCTGTTAAATAGAAACATTGAAAATAAGTACAGGAATGGGCCATTTGGCCGTTCAAGCATGCTCCGCATTCTTAATGACCATCTAATTCATTAACCTGTACTCTAACGTATCTGTCAGAATTTCATAGATTTCTATAAAATTCCCCTCTCATTGTTCTAAGCTTCAGCGAATATAATCCCAACTGACTCAATCTCTCCTCACATCAGTTCCACCATCCCAGGAAGCAATCTGATAAACTTCAACTGCCTTTCTCCATGGCAAGAACATCCTTCCTCAGATAAGGAGACCAAAACTGCACAGAATATTCCAAGTCTAACCAAGGCACTGTACAACTGCAACAAGACATTCCTGCTCCTGCCCTTGAATCCTCTCGCTATTAAGGCGAAAATACAATCTGCCTGATACACTGTCTGCTGCACTTGTATGCTTACTTTCAGAGACTGGTGTACAAGGATACCCGATGCCTCGTCGCACATTTTCCCTCTCTCAATCTACAGCCATTCAGATAACAATCTGCCCTCCTGTTTTTGCTACCAGACTGGATAACCTCTCATTCATCCATACTGTATTGTCCCCACAATGCATTTGCCCACTCCTCAACTTGTCCAAATCACACCGAAGCATCTCTGCATTCTCCTCACAGATCACCCTCCCATCCATCACTTGTTCCATCTGCAAATTTGAAGACACTACATTTAGTCCCTCATCTAAATCATTCATCTACATTTTGAACAGCTGGGGTCCAAGCACTGATCCCAGCTGTATCCCACTAGTCACTCCTTGCCAATTCAAAAACGATCGGTTTATTCCTACTCTTTGTTTCCCGTCTGTCAACCTATTTTCTATCCATCTCAATGCACTATTCCCAATCCCACACACTTTAATTTTACATGCTAATCTCTTAGGTGGACCTTATCCTGTTTCTGCAAAGATCATCAGCACTATATTCAGATGATTCAAATAATCTAGATCCATGTAGTGTTGCCAAATGTTTAGCTTTGTACCAGACAGCCTGTTTGCAATCTGCCTTGTTGATTATTGATCATGAAAGGTTTTTTGATGTTGTCTCTAGCTTCACGTTGAAGCAACCACTAGAAATGGAGACTATAGTCCAATCAAAAATAACATAATGATCTGCTTATCCTTTCAACATCTGAGAGGTTTCATTCTGTAACTCAATTGAACAGGAAAATATGATAATATCCAAATTTATTTGATGTCACGTTATTTTTATTTCTGCCTCTCCAAGGTAATCAATCTCAATATTAGCTGCTGAGAAATTTTCCAAGAAAGCCTTTATGAAGTTCTCTCTGAAGTAGGCTATTCAAATCGGATGTTTTGCCCATTTATTTTCTCTTCACACCCCCAGAAACTCCCCACACTGTGGGAAGGATTCAAGGATGAGTAACAAAGACAGTTGCCCAGGGTTTAGATCATTGAAAGCGCTACGGCCACAAGGGCTGACACTGCTGGAAGAACCCCCTGTGTAAAGACCCTTCCCCTGCCCCCTACAACAATCCCCCAGCTTGACTGGCCCCTGTGAGGCTCCGCCCCACTGATCAGGCCTTGTGACTTTCAGTGGCTACTTCTTGTCCTGGGTCTGCTGCCATCCCAGCAGTGGGTACCATTCCCAATAGCATTGCTGGGTTTGAAGAATTGTCAGCTTCTCACTGTCTGGCCATCCTGGAGATGGAATCCTTACCCTGAAGGACCTTGGAACCCAATGACAGGCGGCAATTGCCTGATTGGGATTTAGGATCCCAGAAACAGAGTGGAGTTGCCACCATTTTGCAGGCCAGTGGATGGGCCATTGCCACAGTCATTAAATTCAGGCCAGTATGAATGATTAGAACCATAGGCAGACAAGGCAGTGTTCAGCAGATTCCTATTCTGACATGTCAATTTCATTGTTTGCACAATCTGGCAGCTTTCATGGTCCATTCTCCCAGGTTGAAAATTATCAGTTCACTTTTATTCAAGTTCAAAATTTAAAAACCTTTGTTGTTAATCCAGGAGATCTAGGGAGGAAATTCCATAGCTTAGGGCACAGGCAATTGAGTAATGGCTACCATTGATGGACCGATTAAAACCAATTGAACTTGTCCACATTACAGCAGTGACTATACCTCAAAAGTATTTCAATTGAAGGGTAATTAGAGTGGGCAATAAACACTGGCCCATCCGGTGATGTCCATATCCCACGAAAGGACAAAACATAGCCTAACATTAGTCACTAAATAGGCTTACAATTAAGTCTTGGTCATTTGAGTGAGGAACTAGGGGACTACTAGTGTTGAAAGAGCCATACCCCAGTTACAGGATTCAGAAAGTGGATGAAGAATTTCAAAATATGATAAGGGGTTTAATAAATTCCAAGTCTTCAGAGCCATAAGAGGGTGATCTTAGACCAGTTATTCACCTACTCAAGTATGTGTCATCATTTGGTGGTGCAAAATTTGAGTATTGCTAAAAAAAAATGCAGTGGGATTTTCCCAAAAACATTCTAAGTGTAGAATTCACACAAAAACTGGAATAAGTCATGCTGTTTTTTTTAGAGGGAGTTTCAAAAGGAATCTCCCACACACTGCGCGCTGCAGAGTGCACTAGCATAAATCTCGCAAAAAAGCAGTAGGTAGAGCCTATTCCCACTGGAGGGCTGGCAGCATAGTACTGAGTGGGCTATTGCGCATGCACCAATCTATCAACACCAAGATCAGCACACGCGCAGTGGTCTGCACTGCAGGCCTCCTGATCACTGGCCAGCACAGCAACACTCACATTGCTGCCCCTCCGACCTCCCCCACGGCCAAATGTCCCCCCAACCCCGTCCCGCAGCCCCGAACCCACCCCACCGCCCTGACCACCCTCCCCCCCAAGCAGACCAGCCCGCCACACCTTCCCCCCCCCCCACCCCATCCTGAGGACTAGCCCTATTGTTGGCCTCCCTTCCTCTGTCACTGCCATGTGCAGAGCGGCAGCGGCCCCCACCCCCACCAATTTCTCTCCCAGAGACTCAGGCCCTGCTTGTTTGGCAGTGCCCAAAGCCTGATGGGCAGTGCCAAGGTGCCACTGCCACTTTGCTTCTTGGGCACTGCTGAAGGCAAGGTGGCAAGCCAAGCTGGCAATGCCTAAGGGGCACCTCCACAGCGACCAACCCTCTGGGGGCCTCGATGGCTCCCCTTCATTCCAGCGGGGTCAGGTTTCCAACTCCCACAAGTGGGAGGCTTTTGAAAATCCTGCTGGAGTGAGGAGGGGGGGAGTGATCCTAACTGAAATAATCATACAGCTCCGCGCCAGTATCTGGTGTGGAGCTGATGGCGCCAGAAATCGGCGCCCGAAGATTTGGGGAGGCCATGCTGCCCAGCAGGAAGCTCACTAAATGGCCTCCACTCGAATCTCCCGGCCCACTGCTCTGCTTATTTCACTTACTTAAGAGTAATCAAATGACATTGAAAAATTAAATTCAGGTTCAATGTGTATTCTCTGCAACTATTTGACAGGCATGGCTATGTTCAGGCTCTTTGCCAAGCTTTTGGCTGTGACAAAATGGTTCTTCTTCCAGGCATGTATCAGCATCTAAAAAAGAAACAGACTCCTTAGAACATAGAACATAGAAAACTACAGCACAAACAGGCCCTTCGGTCCACAAGTTGCGCTGATCATATCCCTACCTACTAGGCTCATCTATAACCCTCAATCCCATTAAATCCCTTGTACTCATCCAGGAGTCTCTTAAAAGACCCCAACGGGTTTGCCTCCACCACCACGAACGGCAGCTGATTCCACTCACCCACCACCCTCTGAGTTAAAAACTTACCCCTTTCATCTCCTCTGTACCTACTCTCCAGCACCTTAAACCTGTGTCCTCTCAGCCCTGAGAAATAGCCTCTGAGAATCCACCTGATCTATACCTCTCAGCCAGGCAAAAGGCGGGGAATTACAGGCCGGTTAGTTTAACGTCTGTGGTAGGTAAAATGTTAGAATCCGTCATTAAGGAGGAAATTGCGAGGCATCTTGAAGGGAATTGCTTGATAGGGCAGACGCAACACGGTTTCATTAAAGGGAAGTCGTGTCTGACCAATTTACTGGAGTTCTATGAGGATGTGTCTAGGGCGGTGGATAGAGGAGAGCCGGTGGATGTGGTCTTTCTGGATTTTCAGAAGGCGTTTGATAAGGTACCTCACAAGAGGTTACTGCAGAAGGTCAGAGGACATGGAGTTGGGGGTAGGGTGTTAGCGTGGATAGAGGATTGGTTGTCAAATAGGAGGCAGAGAGTGGGGGTCAATGGGTGCTATTCGGATTGGCGGTTGGTGACTAGTGGGGTGCCCCAGGGGTCGGTGCTGGGGCCTCAGCTATTTACCATTTATATAGATGATCTGGAGGAGGGAACCGAGTGTAGGGTGTCGAAATTTGCTGATGACACCAAGATTGGGGGAAAGGCAAATTGTGCGGAGGGTGTGGAGAGTCTGCAGAAGGATCTAGATAGGCTGGGCGAATGGGCCAGGAAATGGCAAATGGAATTTAATGTTGGCAAGTGTGAGGTGGTCCACTTTGGTAGGAAGAATGGTAGGAAGGACTATTACTTACGTGGCGAAAAACTGCAGCAGGCGACGGTGCAGAGGGACCTCGGGGTCCTTGTGCATGAGTCGCAAAAACCCAGCCTGCAGGTGCAGCAGGTGGTCAGGAAGGCGAATGGGATGCTGGCCTTCATAGCGAGGGGGATTGAATATAAAAGTAGGGAGGTCTTGCTGCAGCTGTATAGGGCATTGGTGAGGCCGCAGCTGGAGTACTGTGTGCAGTTTTGGGCGCCGCACCTGCGCAAGGATATTTTGGCCTTGGAGGGAGTGCAGAGGAGGTTTACTAGGCTGATGCCGGAGTTGAGGGGGTTGAGCTATGAGGAGAGGCTGAATAAACTAGGCTTGTACTCGTTAGAGTTTAGAAGAATGAGGGGAGATCTCATTGAGACGTATAAGATGATGAATGGGATGGATAGGATAGAGGTGGAAAGACTCTTCCCGCTCAAAAAAGACAGTAGGACTAGGGGGCACAGCCTCAAGATAAAGGGGGGGCAGTTCAGAACGGAGTTGAGGAGGAACTTCTTCACTCAAAGGGTGGTGAATCTCTGGAATTCTCTGCCCGTTGAAGTGGTGGAGGCTGCCTCGCTAAATATTTTTAAGAAGCGGGTTGATGGGTTTTTGATAAGAGAGGGGATTAAGGGTTATGGGGAGAGGGCGGGAAAGTGGAACTGAGCCACGACAGATCAGCCATGATCTTATTGAATGGCGGGGCAGGCTCGAAGGGCCAGATGGCCTACTCCTGCTCCTATTTCTTATGTTCTTATGTTCTTAACATCTTATACACCTCTATCAGGTCACCTCTCATCCTTCGTCTCTCTAGGGAGAAAAGACCAAGCTCCCACAACCTATCCTCATAAGGCATGCCACCCAATCCAGTCAACATCCTTGTAAATCTCCTCTGTACCTTTCAATAGCTTCCACATCCTTCTTGTAGTGAGGCTACCAGAACTGCGCACAGTACTCCAAGTGGGGTCTGACCAGGATCTTATAAAGCTGCAGTATTGTCTCCCGACTCCTTAACTCAATCCCTTGAAGGCTAGTACACCATACGCCTTCTTGACCACATCCTCCACCCGCGAGGCCGATTTAAGAGTCCTATGGATCGAGACCCCAAGGTCCTTCTGATCCTCTACACTGTTAAGAGTCTTACTCTTGATATTGTACTCCTTCATCCCATTGGACCTGCCAAAATGGACCACTACACATTTATCCGGGTTGAAGTCCATCTGCCACTTCTCCGCTCAGTCTTGCATCCTATCTATGTCTCGCTGCAACTTCTGACATCCCTCCAGACTATCCACAACACCACCAACCTTCGTGTTGCCTTCGTTACCAACCCATCCCTCCACTTCCTCGGCTGGATCATATATGAAAATTACAAACAGCAAGGGTCCCAGAACAGATCCCTGGGGCACTCCACTTCCTAAATTCAAAGCTGAATTTAAAACACTGCGTCCTCTCTGTCTTAATGGATATTTGCTTTCCACGTGGAACACTGGTTACTTCAAACTCTAACTCAACCCATGATTCCTTCCCCATCTCAGTACTTACTAACATCAGTATTTACCTCTATCTATAAGGGTGGGCAACAAGGAAAGGGACCAATTCATCAATATGGAGTGTACAACCTTTTTTTCACTGTGAAGTTACAAGTTTTCCTGAAAGTAGCTGGTGATGGCTGTGTTCAGAGCAACACAACTAACCAACATGTCTTTGGACTGTGGAGGAAACCAGAGCACCCGGAGGAAACACACGCAGACACGGGGAGAATGTGTAGACTTTACATAGACAGTGACCCAAGCCAGGAATCGAAACTGGGTCCCTGGCTCTGTGAGGCAGTACTGCGAAATCTGGCAGTACTACAAATCTGGTTCCACAGCGATCCAGTATATTTGTCATGCCTCAGTGATGGCACTCTCACCTCTGAGTAGTTCAGTTCCCACTCCAGAGACTTGAGTAAATTAGGGTTCGGGTTAGGATGCTGACGCACCTATGGAATTCTGAGGGAGTCCTTCACCTTTGGTGGTGCTATCTTTCAGATGAAGTGTTAAACTGAGGCTCCATCTATCCTCTCAGAAGGAAGTAAAGTATAACATGCACTGTACAAAGATCAGGTGAGTTCTTCCTGGCCTGTATTTATCCCTCAACTATCACTGAAACAGATGATCTGTTATCTTCCTCAATTTTGAACCTTGCCATGTTTCTGACATTGCACTATACTTCAAGTACATAATTGGCTCTAAAACACTTTGGTACATCCTGAGGATGTGAAAGATGATATATAAATGAAACCATCTCTCCTTTCTTATCAAACCAAAGTTATTATTGACATGCAAGGTTTGACAGCGAGTGTTGTCTTTTGGACATAATCATGTTCTTACCCAACATATACACAATTCCGCAAGTAAGTAGGAATGGGAAAAGATTTGCTGCTTATTATCTCTAAATCATTGACATGGAGAACAATATGGTAACCCTACTGTTACCCTGTGTTAAGGTTAGCAAATTCAAGACAGCGTAGTGTTTGTTTTCCCATGCCCATGTGGTGATCTGTTCACCAGGTTGAGCTACTAGGATTATGCATATTCATCTAAGTACAACTACTTTATAGAAAGTCTCAACATTCACTTACCTATATTGCAATCTCAGTTGATGTTATAACACGATGGAAAGATTCCAGGATGGAACACTCACTCAAAAGCCTGCAACTTCTACTTTTTTTAATAAAACATGGAAGAACAATCACACGACCGCTGATCAGTTTCAACAAGTAAAAAACATGTATTAAACATGGAAATATTGAATTATGATACTGTATCCTTTACTCTCCCTTTAGTTTAGCAAATACACACTGATTTTAAGATTAACATGGATTACAAAATATATCTTAAGCTACAAGGGTTTTAGTAATACAGTGTCCATTAAAATACGTAAGATAAAGTTATTTACTAATCACAAGTATGCTTACATTAACACTGCAATAAAGTTACAGTGAAAATTACATAGTCGTCACACTCTGGTTACACTGAGGGAGAATTTAGCATGGCCAATGCCCCTAAGTCTTTTGGACTGTGGGAGGAAACCCACAGAGACATGGGGCGAACATGCAAACTCCACATAGACAGTGACCCAAGCTGGGAATCAAAACCAGGTCCCTGCCACTATGAGGCAGCAGTGCTAACCAATGTGTCAATGTGCCATCCCAATTGGCTGTGGTCAAATAGATTCTTGGTTCTGAACATCAAGCTGTTATCTATGGATTTCTCCTCTAAATCCCCAATGATTGTAACAAAGGGTCCAAACATCACTCCCTAAAAGCGTGTCTTAAAATTTTCTTTCACAATCATGCTTTCCATTAGTGGGTTGCATTCTAAAATCCAGTCCAAATGACTCTTAAACAAAGCTTCCACTCTACTTTTAACAACAAATCCAGTATCCAGGTTTTACCACTTTCTTTTTCAGATTTCTTTGTCTTGACTTGTACAAACTGTTCACAATTGCTTTATCTATCTTTTCTCCATTAAGATGGCTTCAAACTTTTGATTTACCCCTGAAGTCCTCTTTCCTACTTCAAATCTGGTTATTGTAATTGCCCCTTTAGCTCAGAACACTTTGTTTATTTTTCCCTTTGAATTCTCCTGAACAATACCTTGGTTTCTGTTCTCTTAAAGATTATCTGAAGAAGACTGAAGTTATGTCCCAATTCCCTGGTTACCTGGACTATATCCAGTTCTTTAAGAATTCTTCCTCTTTGCAGCTCCCTTGTCCTGTCCAGTCTTTCTTCTGGCAGAGTTGAGAGATTGTCACTCTCCACTGTCCTCCATTGGTGCCCTACAAGGCTGTATTCTCAGCCCCCTGCAATACTCCTTATATACCTATGACTGTGTGGCCAAACTTTCCTTTAATTCGATTTTAAGTTTGCTGATGACATCACCATAGTGGATCGGATCTCAAACAATGACAAGACAGAGTACAGGAAAGAGGTAGAGAGTCTGGTGAACTGGTGCAGCAACAATAATCTCTTCCATAGTGTCAACAAAATGAAGGAGATGGTCATCAACTTCAGGGAGTGTAAAGCAGAACATGCCCCTGTCTACATCAACAGAGATGTGGTAGAAAAGGTCAAGAGCTTCAAGCTTTTAGGTATCCAGATCACCAACAACCTGTCCTGGTTCCGCCATACTGACACTATAGTTAAGAAAGCCCACCAATGCCTCAACTTTCTCAGAAGACTAAGGAAATTTTGCTCTGCCCAAGACCGCAAGGAACTACAAAAAGTTGTGAATGTAGCCCAATCCATCACACAAACCAGCCTCCCATCTATTGACCCTGTCCACATTTCCCGATGCCTCAGCAAAGCAACCAACAGAATTAAGGACCCCACACATGCCGGACATTGTCTCTTTCACCTTCTTCCTTCAGATAAAGGATACAAAAGTCTGAGGTCACGTACCAACTGACTCAAGAACAGGTTCTTCCTTGCTGCTTGACTTTTGAATGGACTTACCTTGCATTAAGTTGATCTTTCTCTACACCCCAGCTATGACTGTAACACTACATTCTGCACTTTCCTGTTTCCTTCTCTATGAATGGTATGATCTCCCTCCTAAATGGCAAACTCCCTATCCTAAGACTGGCTCCTAATTCTTGACTTTCTCGGCATGGAAAGCAGCATCTACCCTACGAAGCCCAGTAAAAATGCAATGTGCTTCAATGAGATCATCTCTCATTGCCTAAATTCCAGTGAGAATAGAAGTTTGCTAGGCTGCAATGTTTTTCCTACCCTGACAGCCTCCTTACTGTCTGATGTGATTTGATTTGATTTATTATTGTCATGTGCATTAACATATAGTGAAAAGTATAGGATATTTTGGCCTTGGAGGGAGTGCAGAGGAGTTTTACTAGGCTGATGCCGGAGTTGAGGGGGTTGAGCTATGAGGAGAGGCTGAATAAATTTGGCTTGTACTCGTTAGAGTTTAGAAGAATGAGGGGAGATCTCATTGAGATGTATAAGATGATGAATGGGATGGATAGGATAGAGGTGGAGAGACTCTTCCCGCTCAGAAAGGATAGTAGGACTAGGGGGCACAGCCTCAAGATAAAGGGGGGCGGTTTAGAACGGAGTTGAGGAGGAACTTCTTCACTCAAAGGGTGGTGAATCTCTGGAATTCTCTGCCCGTTGAAGTGGTGGAGGCTACCTTGCTAAATATTTTTAAGACGCGGGTTGATGGGTTTTTGATAAGCGAGGGGATTAAGGGTTATGGGGAGAGGGCGGGAATGTGGAGCTGAGCCAAGACAGATCAGCCATGATCTTATTGAATGGCGGGGCAGGCTCGAAGGGCTAGTTGGCCTACTCCTGCTCCTATTTCTTATGTTCTTATGTTCTTGCGCACTATAGAACATTCTTTTCACTATATGTTAATATACGTGACAATAATAAATCAAATCAAATCACATTAGACAGTAGGGGGGCTGTCGGGGTAGGAAAAACATTGCAGTCTAGCAAACCTCTATTCTCACTGGAATTTAGGCAATGAAAGATGATCTCATTGAAGCACATTGCATTTTTACTGGGCTTCGTAGGATAGATGTTGCTTTCCATGGCGAGAAAGTCAAGAATTAGGAGCGAATCTTAGGATAGGGAGTTTGCCATTTAGGAGAGAGATACGGATAGATTTCTGTATTTGGAGAGTTGCGAGTTTTCTACTGCAAAGGGCTGTGGATACTCAGTCATTTAGTTATTCAAGAATCAAAGCAATAGATTTTTGTGCACTACAAAAACCAAACCCTCTGGGGATTAGGCAGTTAAGTGGAGTTGATGTAGAAGTTCAGTCACGATTTTATTGAATGACAAGACAGGCTCGAGGAATTGTGTGATCGATTCCTGCTCTTATTTCTTATACTCTTACTCACACTTGTGTTTCCTTATAGGAGTCTGATCACTGATTGTGACAATGGCGCTCAGCCTGTTGTAAAATTCTGAACCCTGTCGCCTTCTTCAGTTCCCTGTCCGAAAACAAGTTCAACTCCCAGCATTATAACTTCCAAAAGGAGGAAGATCCTTAGTTCAACCCCTGTCCCTCCCTCCCATCTAACACCCCAAGGCAGTCCAAGTTGTTGTGGCAACTTGAGCTTTTACATTCATGTCGCAGTCCAGAACTATAGTTAATGATAAAAGCAAAATACTGCGGATGCTGGAATCTGAAACAAAAACAGAAAAATGGAAAAGCTCAGCAGTGACACCTGTAGTATTCGAGGATTAGATGGACAGAAATTTGTTGAGTGTATTTAGGAAGAATTTCTCATTCAGTATGTGGATAGCCCGACTAGAGAGGGGGGCAAAACTTGACCTCCTCTTGGGAAATAAGGAAGGACAGGTGACAGGAGTGTTTGTGAGGGATCACTTTGAAACCAGTGACCATAATTCCATTAATTTTAAGATAGCTGTGGACAATGATAGATCTGACCCAAAACTTAAAATTCTAAATTGGGGCAAGGCCAAATTTGATGGTATCAGGCAGGAACTTTCAACAGTTAATTGGGGGAGTCTGTGGAAAGGCAAAGGGATGTCTGGTAAGTGGGAGGCTTTCAAAAGTGTGTTAACCAGAGTTCAGGGGAAGCACATTCCTCTTAGAGTGAAGGACAAAGCTGGTAGAAGTAGGAAACCCTGTATGACTTGGGATATTGAGGCACTGGTCAAGAAGAAGAAGGGGGCACATGCATAGGCAGCTGGGGTCAAGTGGATCAATTGAAGTGCATAGTGGGTGAAGCAGTAGAGCTAAGAGAGAAATCATTAAGGCAAAAACAGGTCACAAGATTATTTTGGCAAATAAGGCAAAGGAGAATACAAAGAGCTTGTACAACTACATAAAGGGCAAAAGAGGAACTAGGGAGAGAGTAGGATCTCTTAAGGATCAACAAGGTCATCGATCTGCACATCCACAAGTGTTGGGTGAGATCCTAAATTGATATCTCTCATCAGTATTTACTGTTGAGAAAAACATGGCTGTTAGGAAACTTGGGGAAATAAATAGTGATGTCTCGAGGAGTGCACATATTTCAGAGAAGGAGAAGCTGGAAGCCTTAAAGTGCATCAAGGTAGATCAATTGCTGAGACCTGATGAAGTGTATCCCAAGACACTGTGGGAGGCTGGGGAGAAAATTGCTGGTTCCCTAGCAGAGAGAATTGAATTGATAGTCACAAGTAAGGTGCCTGGAGATTGGAGGGTGGCAAATGTTGTGCCTTTGTTTAAGAAGGGCTGCAGGGAAAAGCCTGAACTACAGACCCAGTGAGCCTTAGATCTGTAGTGGGTAAGTTATTAGAAGGTGTTTTGAAAGACAGGATCTACAGGCATTTAGAGATGCAAGGACTGATTAGGGACAGTCAGCATGGCTTTGTGAGTGGAAAATCATGTCTCACAAATTTGATTGAGTTTTTTTGACGGGATAACCAACAAGGTAGATGAGGGCAGTGCAGTTGATGTTGTCAACATGGACTTTAGCAAGACCTTTGACAAAGTACCACATGGTAGGTTGTTGCATAAGGTTAAATCTCATAGGATCCAGGGTGAGATAGCCAAATGAATACAAAATTGGCTTGATGAGAGAAGACAGAGGGTGGTTGTAGAAGGTTGTTTTTCAAACTGGAGGCCTGTGACCATGGTGTGCCTCAGGGATTGGTGCTGGGTCCACTGCTATTTGTCATTTATATTAATGATTTGGATGAGAATTTAGTAGGCATGGTTAGTAAGTTTGCAGATGACACCATGATGGTGGCATAGTGGACAATGAAGAAGATTATCTATGATTGCAACAGGACCTTGATCAATTGGGCCAATGGGCTGATGAATGGCAGAGGGATTTTAATTTAGATTAATGCAAGGTGATGCATTTTGGTTGATCAAACCAGGGCAGGACTTACTCAGTTAATGGGAGGACGCTGGACAGAGTTACAGAACAAAGAGATCTAGGGGTACAGGTTCATAGCTCCTTGAAATTGGGGTCACAGGTGGACAGACTGGTGAAGAAGGCATTCAGCATGCTTGGTTCATTGGTAGAACATAGAATATAGAGTTGGGGCGTCTTGTTGAAGTTGTACTAGATATTGGTAAGACCACTTAGAATACTGTGTACAGTTCTGGTCACCCTGTGATAGAAAGGCTTATTATTATAGAAAGAATGCAGAAAAGATTTACTAGGATGTTACAGGGACTTGATGATTTGAGTTATAAGGAGAGGCTGGATAGAATGGGATTTTTTTTCTCTTTAGCATAGGAGGCTTAGAGGTGATCTTATAAAATAATGAGGAGCATAATCAGCTCAATAGTCAATATCTTTACCCAAAGGTAGGGGATCCAAAACTAGAGGGAATTGGTTTAAGATGTGAGGGGAGAGATACAAAAGGGTCCAGAGGGGCAACTGTTTCACACAGAGGGTGGTGAGTGTCTGGGACAAGCTGCCAGAGGTGGTAGTCGAGGTGAGTACAATTTTGTCTTTTAGAAAGCGTTTAGACAGTTACATGGATAAGATGGCTATAGAGGGATATGGGCCAAACGTGGGCAATTCGGACTAGCTTCGGGGTTAAAAAAAGGGGTGACGTGGATACGTTGGGCGAAAAGACCTGTTTCCATGCTGTAAACCTCTATGACTCTCTGAAGTCTTTATGGAGAGATAAAATAGAATTACCATTTTGAGTCTGTATCACTCTTCCTCAAAGCATTTCTTTTAAGCATTTTTCTATTTTGTTTGCTATGACTAATGATGATAGAAGCTCTAATTTCTTTCCATCTCATGGCTGACTCAGAATCTCTCCCATTCATATCACTTGCCACAAGCTGATACTCAACCTTTTGGCCAAATTATGAATGTATCTTCCATGGCCTTCAAGTCCTCCAGTCGGACCCGAACCCTGAGTTTCTGGCTCAGATGCAGGAAAGCTACCCACTGCTCCACAAGACCGCTCCCTAGATCATCTCACCACATCCAGAGATCAAGAACTAAGCTTCCAAACTTCCAATGGTTCAGTATCAACACTTCATTGAACCATAAGAGAGACCCAATATGCATGCTTGCTATCTGCATTTACTGCTTTTCCCTCCCTGAGAAGAAGTTCACCATAGTTGTTACAATGTACAACATTCCTCATAGAATAATGGCAAAATATCCATTCACAAATGGTAGCACTCAGGCAGATGGATTTAATTTTGCTAATTTTCTCCTTTGTTTGAGAGGGCATATGTGGACTATAATTCCAAAGATGCCACAGTTTAGTTTTTAAAGTTTACTTATTAGTGTCAGAAGTTGGCTTACATTAACACTGCAATGAAGTGATTGTGAAAATTGCCTAACCACCACATCCGGCACCTGTTTGGGTACACTGAAGGAGAAATTAGCATGGCCAATGCAATCAATTAGATCAAGCACCATATAGTGAGTGGGGCTGAGCATCAATCCCAGGACTGAGGAAATAAATAGTCTACTTCTAGTACTGGTGTAGCTACATCTGGAGTTCTGAGTACAATTCTGCTCACAACCAAAGAAATCCAGATACTTCAGACGATGTAGAAAAGGACAACCCAACAAAAAATACATCAATGCTGGAAATGCACTTGCAGGTTAGGCAATGTCAGTGAGGAGCGGATATTACCTTCCCAATCAATGACCTTTCATCATACCTAGCTTAAATCATCAGAGGAATGAAGAGACTCAACATAATCGAGGAGTAAAAAACACAGCACATGTCTTTTAGAATTGTTTGTGGCCAATGAACTACAGAAACATTCACTGTTTGCAGAATGTACTGGTGAATGAAACCTCCATGGAGTTACTGAGGAACATCACTCAAGACCATCCACAGGTTCAGACTGAAACTAAAGGAGTTGGAGGATCCAATGTTGGGAAGCCTACCATGTCAACCTGATCCAATGAAAGTGATACAGATAAGAAGAGCCTAGCAATGTAGATCCTTATGAAAGTATATCCAATGAAGGAAGTCCTATTTAGCTCAACAAAAACTTGCACATATCAGAATACTCCAACTTTCACATCCTCAGGATGTATCAAAGTGCTTCACATTTAATAATATTATTTTTGAAGTGCGCTCACTGTGGGTCTTTGTAGACAAAGATGGCAGACAATTTGTACCCAATATGCTGCCCTGAGCAATTAATTTGTTCGGTGATGTTGGTTAAGGAATTCTTTGTATTTTTTTGAACAAATTGTCATTGGGTCTTCAGCATCCACTTGGATAGGCAGATAGAGAATTAATTTATTGTTTCACTGAAGATGCCACCTCCAACCATACTGCATTCCCCCTGTACTGTCTGGAGTGTCAGCGGAGATGTGCTCAAGTTGAGGACTGGGGATTGAACTGACAATTTTCAAATTCATGAGAAAGTCGTACCAATGAGCAAATAGGCAGGGAATTCCAGAGCGAAGGCCTAAGCACCTGAAAGTCCAGTAACCGACACTGGATCAATTAAAACCAGGATGCGCGAGAGGGTGGAATTAGAAGGGGTTAATCATGAGGTGGAATGTTTCCTATTTGGCTAAAATTGGAAAATTTGGACACCAATCCCTTCAGTTGTAAATCTAAATCAGTAATCATCAATTCTTCCTTCACCCCATTCTCACCAAACAACCAAACTTTCCTCTGGCCCTGGTGTTAACTGACATTGTAAGTAATTTCCACTCCTCCGGTTTCATCACATTTCATAAACATTTGCATCTGTATCATGATAGGATGTCCCAAAGTGAGTCACTAGAGCATCAACAACTAAATATTTGAATCTTTGGAATGGTAGGGTTTTGACGACGCAGCACATCTTTGCTGACTCTGACAAGCCCACTGCCATTGAACATTGACTGACAGCAGGCAGGACTTTTGTCCTCACTTGGATGGAATTCCCACTTTGGAGAACGGCCAGCAATGAAGGGAAATTTTCTTTGGATCTAAGAGTGCTATCTGCAATTATCTCAGTGACTCTAACATTGCATAACTGCACCTGATTGAGCTGTGATTGGATCAGGGTAAGGGAGCTTTACTATGCAACCAATTGAGCTATATCTAACTTGGCAGTATTTGATACCAATAGCGGAAACTATCATTTTCATTACCTAATATTATCATCTCTCACCTTGATAGAACAGCCAGTGCACAAGTAGTCATTTGGTAGTATGAGCTTTGGTATTGCTGAAAACAGAAATGGAGACAATGCCTCCTTCAATCAGAGTCCGCTTGCCAACCATGTATGGGGTGTCAAGGAGGGGTAATACCTTTGGTGGGGGAACATGTCGTGTCTTTTCAGGGCCATTTATCCATCCTTTGTCCCCACCTGGCACTCAGCTCTCACCTGTGGCTCCCCCTAGCTGTTTGCATGCTACAGCGGCCACACTCCTGGCAACGGCCTCGACAAGCCGGCTAAACCAGGTGAGGGTAGCCGACGGGTCTCAACCCTCAGTGAGATAGGGAGACATGTGAAGACAGAGTCTGGCAGATTGAGCAGACGAGGCCAATGGAGGGTCCAGTGGTCAAGAAGGCGTGGAACGCGAAGAGCAGGACAAGACATAGAAGACGTCCTGGTCATCCACTGCGCCTAGTTCCACCTCCAGCCGTCTTGACTCTTGTCTTGCCACTGGATCTGGATGGGAATTGGGAAGAGTGAGTGAGGCTGACGCTGCACAACCCTCCCTTACTTTAATCCAAATCAAGCACTAGTTTCAACACCATCATCATTATCACCAGTGTCCTGTTCAACCCTTGAAGTCCTGTGGCGATGGGCGAGCAACGAAGCAGCAGATGTGGATACTCTGGGAGCTGTAGTCACAGACCTGCACACAGGCGGCTCAGATCTAATGGTCGTTTTCCGCTGACCAAAGCAGCAGTGGAACTCAGCGTCTACCTGGACGACTGAGCAGTCCTCTTCAGGAACACACTGTTCACCTCTGTAGAATGAGGAAGGAGCTGGAAAAGGTGCCCTAAACATGGCCTGCTTCACTACATCTGGCCAGTTTACCGCAGCTGGCGGGGATCCCATCTAGCAGTTGAACAAACAAAATAAAACACAAGGTGACACTGCTCACCATTGGCACTTGGAATGTGCGCACACTCCAGCAGACAGAGCAGAGAGAAGAACAGTCTTAGTTGCCAGACAGCTTGCAAGATACAATATTGACATTGCAGCCCTGAGCGAAACTCGTCTTGCCAATGTAGGTCAGTTGACGGAAACTGGACGTGGATATACTTTTTCTGGAGCAGTTGCAGCAGCGATGAGCGTCGTGATGCTGGAGTTGGATTCACCGTCAGGAGTCACCTTGTTCGGAAACATGATAGTCTACCCAAGGGTGTAGACGACCGGCTTATGACATTACAGTTTCCGCTATAGAACAGAAGTCAAGCCTTCATGATCAGCACCCATGCCCCCACAATGATTAACCCGGACGAGATGAAAGACAAGTTCTACGAAGGACCAGATGCCCTACTATCAGCAATGAGCAGTACCGACAAGCTGATCTTGCTTGGTAAGAGTAGGATGTGACTCTGCAATCTGACAGGGAGTCATTGGGAGGCATGGAGTGGGCAAGTGTAACAGTAACGGCCTACTCTAAATGAAGACCTGTGCAGCACCCGACCTCCTCATCACCAACACAACCTTCTCTCTGCCTACCCGTAACAAGACCTCCTGGATGCAACCCCGCTCTAAGCATTGGCATCTTAACGACTACGTCATTGTCAGGAGAAAAAACGGGCAGGATGTCAGAGTAACCAAGGCCATGTGTGGTGCTGACTGCTGGACAGATCACAGGCTCATTGTCTCCAAAATGAGGCTCTGCATCAGACCCAAGAGGCGACCACAAGGAAGCAAGGTTATGAAAAGAATCAATGCGGCCAAACTAAAGAACCCCAACATAGCTTCAGCACTAGCTGAAGACATAGAAATCAAGCTTGCTGACCTACAGCTTGCAGGCAGCGCTGAGGACGACTGGGAATGCTTCAGGGATGCTATCCATACATCTGCGCTGAAGATGCTAGAGCCCTCCACCTGCAAGCAGCATGATTGGTTCAATGAGAATGATGAGAAGATACAGGCTCTACTTGTTGAAAAGCACCATTTTCATCGGGCCTGTCATAACGACCCAACTTCAGCTGTCAAGAAAAATGCTTTTACCAGTGCTCGCAGGACAGTCCAGAATAAACTGCAGGAAATGCAGGATGCCTGGCTGAGCGTCAAGGCAGATGAAATACAGGGATATGCTGACAGAAACAACTTGAAACAGTTCTATGAAGCCCTCAACACTCTCTACGGACCTCAATCTCTCGGGAGTTCCTCCCTCCTGAGTACAGATGCTACAACTCTCATTACAGAGAGGGCTCAGATCCTGCAGAGATGGGCCGAACACTTTGAAGCCATCTTCAACTGACTGTCATCTATTAACAATAAGGCAATAAATAGGATTCCCCAGGTTGATATCAACAACGCCATGGATGACCCACTGGTAGTAGCCAAAGTCATGAAAGCTGTCAGCCAGCTACCCAGTGGCAAAGCCCAGGGACAGATGCCATACCCAAAGAGATCTATAAAGCTGCTGGTCCTGCACTTATCGAGAAACTCACTGAGTTGTTCCAATCCTTTTGGAAGCAAGGATCCATTCCTCAGGAACTTAAAGATGCTTCCATCGTACACCTCTGCAAAAGGAAGGGCAATCGGCAAGTATGTGACAACCACTGAGGAATCTCGCTGCTCTCCATCACAGGAAAAACCCTTGCAAGAGTCCTGCTAAATCGTCTGGTCACTCACCTGGAGTTGGGCCTGCTTCCAGCGTCACTGTGTGGCTTCTGCAAAGGTCGTGGGACTACTGACATGATTTTTGCTGCGCGCCAACTTCAGGAGAAGTGTCAGGAGCAGAACTGCGAGCTCTACACAACCTTTGTTGACCTCGCGAAAGCCTTCAACACTGTAAGCCAACAAGGCCTGTGGAGGATCATGTCAAAGTTCGGATGCTCCCCCAAATTCATTCAGATGGTACGCCAGTTCCATGATGGCATGATGGCCAGAGTACTGGAAGGCAGAGAATCCTCTGAGGCATTCCCAGTCACCAATGGTGTCAAACAGGGCTGTGTGCTCACACCTACACTGTTCAGCATGATGTTTATTGCCATGCTGAATATTGCCTTCCAGGACAGTGTTGCTGGAATCAGCCTCAAGTACAAATAGGAAGCTCTTCAACCTGAGGAGACGTCAAGCTATTACCAAAGTGAAAGAGACTGTTCCTGAGAGATTTCCTCTTTGCCGATGACTGCGCCCTGTATGCTGGCTCAGAGCCAGAGATGCAAGTCAGTATGGACAAATTTTCCACGGCTTGTGACAATTTTGGACTCACCATCAACATTAAAAAGACAGAAGTCATGCGCCAGCCTGCTCCTCATGCAACGTACACAGAACCCATAATCACGATCAAAGGGCAGAAACTACAGGCAGTGGACCAGTTCACTTATCTTGGCAGCACCCTCTCCCAAGCAGTGACTATTGATACAGAAGTTAACTGCAAAATAGCAAAGGCAAGTTCTGCTTTCGGTAGACTGCACTCCACTGTATGGGAGTGTCGAGGAATCAGCCCAGCAACAAAACTGAAGGTCTACAGCACCGCGGTACTCACTACCGTCCTGTATGTCTGTGAAACATGGACTGTGCATCAAAGGCATGCAAGACAACTCAATCAATTCCACATGACTTGTCTTCGCAGAATATTACACCTCCGATGGCAAGACAAAGTTCCAGACCCTGAAGTTCTCTTTAGAGCAAGTCTACCGTCAGTCCACACACTGCTGATGAGAGTGCAGACCCGGTGGCCAGGTCATGTCATCAGTATGTCAGACAAGTGCAAACCCAAGCAGCTTCTTTTTGGAGAATTCTCTGCTGGAAGATGCTCGCATGGAGGGCAAAAGAAATGTTTCAAAGACACACTCAGGGCCTCCCTGAAGTCGCTTGACATAGACATGACCACCTGGGAAACACTGGCACAAAACTGCACTACCTGACACTGCCTCATCCACAAAGGCTGTCAAGCTCACGAAGCAAGGTATATTGTTGAAGCACAACTTAAGCACGAGCTGCGCAAGTCCAGAGCCACCAGTGCAATAATTACAGTATCTACACAAGTCTGTCCAATATGTGCCAGGACATTCCGTGCCTGAACTGACCTGATCAGTCATCTTCAGGCACACCGTAACCAGCCTCAAAATGACTAATGGTGTCGAGGTCTTCCTCAATGACGATGGACGAACAACAACCATTTGCCAACCGATCAACACTGTTTTTTCATACAGTATAAAGTTGTTTCCTTTCACATTGGTGTCCATACATTTGCCCTTGTGATGATACAGTGCCTTCAAGAAATGTATTTGTATCATGTTTCTTATAAGGAATATGTTTAAAATTCACCTGTTTTACATAGTGCCAATTTGTCTGGGCATCAGGCAGCTCTCATGTTGAGAATGCAGGCTGATGAGTGATTTTAACTAGGAAAACGTTTGTGTTCATCAGAGTTAATGCATTTTTGTTTATTTGGGTTTTCCCCTGGGGTTTCAGAGTAGGGTTGTGTTTAGGTTGATTGACAGAATCATGTGCCTACAGGGAAAAGCAGGCAGTTACTACTAGGTTCTGAAGAAAGCAAAAGGTGTCTCTCTCTTTCTGTGGAAGCTGCTGTTTGGGACATATAGTTTGCTGTTTGTAATCCATACCATAACATCCTGATCAGTGCAAGACAAAAAGCTTTGATAAAATGTATTTTTTCAGCAAAGCTGGTGTGTTAAATCCTTCAAGAAAAAGCAAAGAGAAAGAAATGGCTACTAAATACTCTAACATTGTCCTTGATGGCTATACAATTGTGTACAAACAGAATTACCTCGACAAGCGCAAACTCCGACTCTCCGATTTCTTCGGAAACGTGGACAAAGTTGGGCATTTGAGTGTGCCTGTCTCTGACTTCAAGAAATCATTACACGTTTGGGGCGATTCTCACATAAATGAACTTCTGAAAATGTACACACCCTAATAACAAAAAAAACTACATTCAGAATTACAATTTGGAAAGCCAGCGCTATGGAATTACAGTTATATGTAATTAATCTGCTCTGCTTTAAACAAAAACATTTAATAATTCATGTTTTTGATCTCATGTTTTATGTTCTCTCTCCTTATCTACATCAACCCTTTCTTCCTTCATTCCAATTCTCAGCTAAACAGGAATCTCATCGACACCAGGAATCAGATGATCAGAGATCAACGGGAGCAATTCCACAACAGGAAACGCGCCAGAGGAAAGAGAAACAAAAGACCCAGAGGATGTTGAAAATTCTCAAGAATACGATAAAGGCCATTAATCCGCGAAGTTCAATTGTTATCTTACCCAGTCAGGTCAAGCTCCTGGACATTCAATCACAGAAGTCCTTCGATTCCCAACACTTAGCTGGCACATCACTGAGCTCATGGCATCACATGGGAATGACAATCAGCAGTTGGTACTCGGTTCCAATCCTGAGCAGTATACATATGCACCGCCCATTGAGCCATTCCAACAATGGCCCCTTTGTCTCCAGTGCCAGGTTGAGCGCTTCCATCCAGATGCACTCAGTCTCACAACTTGACTTGCTGCCTGAATCATGTGTACTTTCTCGGTCATTCCCAAGTCTGACCTCCAATCTGGATGGAGACCCTGTCACAAAGTCTAGGCCTGCTATTTCATTTCGCACAGTGGAAGCAGCAACTTCTGACCACAAGTGAAGCCAGGTGAAGACTCAGACATGATGCAGTCAATGAAATCTTTGTCTTTTCATGGGATTTTATTGGCCTGTGTAAATTAATTTGAGACAATCACCTCCCTGTTAATCATCTCCTGATAAGCACTTCCTATCAGTTACTTCTAATCAATTATCTCCCAGCAGCCATTTCCAATCAGTTGTTTCCCCTTGGTCACTGCCTGCTAACCACCTCCTATATGACAATGGCAAATCAAGAAACGTTAAAAAACAAATTTGTGCCAACTTTCCTCCCTAGCCTCTTTTGAGGACATGGACTGGAATTCTTTGACCTTGCCTGCAGCTGGGAATCTCTGGTTCCACACTGCAGATTTCCGCAGATATTTTACAGAGAGTAGTGGATGCCTGGAACTCGTTGCTGGGGGAAGTAGTGGAAGTGGATATGTTAGTGACTTTTAAAGGGCATCTTGACAAGTACATGAATAGGAATGGAATACAGGGATATGGTCCCCAGAAGGATAGGGGGTTTTAGTTAAGTCGGGCAGCAAGGTCAGTGCCGGCTTGGAAGACCAAAGGATGTGTTCCTGTGCTGTAATTTTCTTTGTTCTTGCTGTAAATTCAGATTTGGTTGAGGACCAAGTTGTCCGTTCTCACTGGCAGTGGGGGCATACGGCATCGGTATACGCGCCATGGTCATTGCTATGGTATGGTTCCACAAACACCATTTGTTCCTCAGAAAGTAGCCATTATTTTTGTATCAGACTTTATAATGACTAAAGCATGATTTCCTCATCACCATTTTTATTTCCCTCTCCATAGTCAAGGATATTGACACCACTGGAGTATAGACAAAATCAGTGCTACCCAGGAATTAAACCTGGCATTGTTATGGTGTGAATAGTTTCATGATCCACAGGTAATTACCAGCTGATCAAGTTTTTTCTGATGTTTTTTCATGCACTCTTTTGTGACATGTTCCTTACTTAATGTAATTAACCGAAGGACCAAAGAAATGAGATTTTATTTTCTTACACTAAGATATCATGGTCTGAGATGTACTTCGAGAAGAGGTGGTGGTAAAGGATTCAATAATAATATTAAAAAGAGAATTTGCTAAACATTTCAGGGGGAAAAAATTCCAATGCAATGGGAGAAAGGAAAGGGAGAGTGACCAACTGGATGGCTCTATCAAAGAGCCAACATGGGGACGATGGGCTGAATGGCCTCTTTCTGTGCTGTACCATGACTCTCATAGCTGTCTTGTGAGACTTGTTGTCATACCTTGGAAAGTGTTGTGAAGTTATCATTACATCACTAAGCAAGTTCATCATTAAAATAAAAACTCAGTGTTCATTTGCATGAGAATGAATAGTGTGTCACTGCAAGACAGAAACAGTCAACTTAACATCAGCAGGTCTGGCAGCATCTACAAGGAGAGAAAAAAAAGCTGACATTTTGAGTCCAGACAACCCTTTGAAAGTGGGAGATATTTATACGGGAGATATCTACCAATATCCATTACAAGCCAACTGACGCCAACAGCTATCAGACTACAGCTCTTCACACCCTACATCCTGTAAGGACTCCATCCCTTTATCTCAGCTCTTTTGCCACTGCCACATTTGTTCCAATGATGCCGCATTCCAAAGTGGTGTTTCTAATATAGGTTCCTTCTTCTTCAACTGTGGTTTTCTACCTACAGTTGTTGACAGGGCCCTCCACAGCAATGAGGTCCATCTCCCGCACCGTGACTCTCACCGAGATCCCTTCCTCCTAGAACAAAGATAGGATCCCCTTGTTCTGACATTTCACCCCATCAGCCTCCACATGCAAAGCATAATCCTTCGGCATTTTCGCCAACTCCAGCGTGATGCCACTACCAAACACATCTTCCCTTCATTCCCTCTGTCAGCATTCTGCAAAGACTGTTCCCTCCAGGATAACCTCGTCCACACCTCCACTATACCCAATACTCTCCCATCACCCACGGCACCTTCTCATTCAATCGCAGAAGGTGCAATACCTGCCCCTTAACCTCTTCCATGCTTACCATCCAAGACCCAAAAGACTCATTCCAGGTTAAATAACATTTCACCTGCACCTCTTCAAATTTGGTCTGTTGCACTGCAATAGACCAAGAAATTCCTCCTCATCTGAGGCTTAAATTGGCATTCCTTTAATCTAAGACTATGCCCTCTGGTCCTAGGCTCTCACACCCGCTCAGCATTTACCCTGTCAAACCCCTTCAGAATTCTATATGTTTCAATGAAATGGCCACTCAAATTCCAATGCGTAGGATCCCTGTTTGTTTAACCTTTCTTCATTAGACAATTCCTCTCATTCTAGTGAACATTCTCTGAACTGTCTCCAATGAAATAATATCTTTCCTTCAATAAGGGGACCAAAACTGCTCACAGTACTCCAGATGTGGTCACACCAGTACGTCGCACAGTGGCAGTAAGGCTTCCCTACTTATATACTCCAACTCCCCTCTCGCAACTTGCCTTTCTACCTTTTTTTGTCAATAACACAATATGACCTCACAATACTCAGCACAAAAAATAAATCTTGATGAATGGTTCTTGCAGATCCTCCATTCTTCAGTTCTTCATTATGTCTGGCAATTTGTAAATTTTACTTGTTAATTTTCCCCTTTGATCTACACACTATGCGCCATTTAGTCACCATAGGCTCTGAGAAAAAAGATCAGAAAACACACCATTACCAGAAAAGTAGTGTTGTGTCCTAGTCTTATCAATGGAAAACAACAGACATTTCACAGAAATACAAACATACACCATCTCAGCTATTGACTTATCTTTGATAAATATGGCTCGGATTGTCACTTCCACGCGGTATATTCTCAGGAGAAAGCCGCTGTTCTCCACCATGTGTTGTTTTTATTTGAAATAACAATTTCAATTATGAGGAGGTCATTTTGCAAACCATGCAGCTCAATTATGCCCTGTACAAGGATTCCAAAACAATGGAGTCCTTGTGGCTCAGCTGTTAAGTGAACCACCCATCGTCCATTGTGAAACTGAGTCATATAGATGGAAAGAACCATTGGTGTTAGGACGCAGTAAGAGTGTTACTGAAGACTTCATTGCCGTAGTGATAAATAACAACTAAACTTCTTGCTCTTGGTAGTTACCCAATGATCCTATCTCAAAAGTTCAGGAACATTCTCATTGGAGAAAGCAGAATCTGGCTCAGCTCTAATGCCAATCAGAATGAAGGAGACTCCAACATTCCTCCTCTAGACTCAGATGAAGAATGGCCATTTGGCTGAGGTGCAAGTTCTACTGAGCAACAATAGAACCACATCTCTTAATCTCTCTCTCTCTCCAAAGCCTCTCCACCATTTACAAGATACAAATCAGCAATGTGATAGAACAGTTTTCACTGGCCTGGATAGGTGCAACTGCAGCAACACGGAAAAAGCTTGATGTCATCCAGAAAAAAAGAAATCTATTTGATCAGCAGCTGGTTCGCCACCCTGAACATCCATTTCCTCTACAAATGTTTGACCACGGCTGCCTTTATACCAGGACGCACTGCAGCAACTCACCAAAATCTCATCAATAGAACTTCCAAACTTAGAAAGGCATGAACTCAAGGTGCATAGGAGCACGCTCACCTTCATGTTCACCTCCAAATCAAACATCATCCTTTACTTATACATATATTGTTGTTCTTTTATCATCATCATGCTAAAATTCTGGAAGTCCCTACCTAACAGCATTATGGGAGCATCCACGCCAACAGATCAAGAAGTCCCACCATCAACTTCTCAAGGGCAACAAGGGGTGGGCAAGGAATGTTGGCTTTACCAGGGATGCCCATGTCCTCAGAAGGAGAAATAAATACATAAATCTCTAAGAGAAAAGAGAGAAATTGATGAGAGCTTATTTTTCACATATGCATTGATTGCAGTTACTCGTTCTTTAAACCCCATGCACCTTTCTTAACTGGTGACCAGGAAGTTCTGCAAGAGTAGGCCTAGTGGCGAATCTTCCTTCAATATTTATCTTCCCCTCTCAGCGGAATCTTGTCATGGCAAGACTGAGATAAGGAAACATGTGGATGAACAAAGGTGGTAGCACACTTTCCAGTGACTCTAAATTGCCATAGTTGGATGCTTAAACTGAGACACGCCATTCAAAATAAAATAACGTGATGAGTTTATGACTCATCTTAATTTTTAATCCAAGCAGATATTCCACCAGCTTTGTCATTATTGCGCAGCCCAGTTTGGTAGAACTTCCTTGTTTTGCATTTAAACATGTTTTAAACAGACCAAAGCAGTCTTTACATTTCAGGACCCCAGTTGAGTAAAGGAATTTGTAGCTGTATTCAGCCATTTGGAGGCCAATTTGTACCAATATGCCACCTTCAAAATTGATTAATATTAGAAAATATAGAAAAGTCAACACTGGTTAACTAGAAAATTTAAGTGGGGTTCCACAATGGAAATAGAAAAGAGGATGAGGGGAGAGAGAAAATGGAAAAAAAGAGATCTCATGTAAAGGACAGCATCATTAATAATGTAGCACCATCTCACCATAGCAACAATAACAGCATGCATTTATAGGGCACCTTTAAAATCATTTAACATCTGCACTAAAATAATGGGCTACATTATATGTTCAATTCCTGGATGAAATATGAACACACAATCTTTTGACTTGGATGCATGAGTCTATCAACTGAGACAAACTGACACAACAGGCATGTTGCATCAAAGGCTATGGAAGGGGCTACCACATACACAAGTCTGAACAGGAAGCAAGTC
Organism: Carcharhinus amblyrhynchos; assembly: GCF_965287045.1. Taxonomy (NCBI): domain Eukaryota; kingdom Metazoa; phylum Chordata; class Chondrichthyes; order Carcharhiniformes; family Carcharhinidae; genus Carcharhinus; species Carcharhinus amblyrhynchos. The sequence goes on from NC_137337.1 coordinate 4,999,169, forward strand.
ATTCAGCAAGTTGCAAAGTAATGAATGAATATATGGCCAAGGTTATAGTGGTCCTTACAGTCAGAAACAGAGGAATTTATAATGAGGAACAACAAAATGGCTGACCAACTAAATACATGCTTTAGTTCTGTCTTCACAAAGGAGGGTACAAATTAGATTTCAGTAATGTTGAGGAACACGAGGTTTAGGGGGGTGCAGGAACTAAAAGAAATCAGTATTAGGAGGGAAATGTGTTGGGGAAATTGATGGGATTGAAGGCTGGTAGATCCCCAGGGCCTGATAATCCACAGCCCAGCATGCTTATGGAAATAGCCCTAGAAATAGTGGATGCATTGGTAGTCATCTTCCAAGATTCTATAAATTCTGGAACAGTTCCCACAGTCTGAAGTTAATGCAACCTCACTTTTAAGAAGGGAGGTAGAGAGAAAATGGAATTATAGGCCAGTCAGCATGATGTCAGTAGGGGGAAAATGCTCAAATCCATTATAAAAGATTTAATAGCAGAGCACTTGAAAAATAGTGGCAGGATCAGGAAAGAATCAAGATCAGGCAGTAAAGATGGCAAGTGGTATGTTTGCCTTCATTGCAAGGGGATTTGAGTATTGGGATAGGGATGATTTCCTACAATTATATAGGGTATTGGTGAGGTCACAACTGAATACATGTGCAATTTTGGTTTCCTTACCTGGGAAAGGATGTTCTTGCTATTGAGGGAGTACAGCAAAGATTTACCAGGCTGATTCCTGGGATGGTGGGACTGACAGAAGAGGAGAGCTTGAGTTGGTTAGGATTATATTCGCTGGAGTTTAAAAGAATGAAGGGAAATCTAATTGAAAACTATAAAATACTAAGAAAACTAGGTAGGGTCGGTGCAGGAAGGATGTTCCCAATGGTGGGAGAGTATCGAACCAGGCACCCCAGTCTAAAGATACAGAGTAAACCATTAAGGACTGAGATGAAAAGTTTCTTCTCACAGAGAGTGGTGAGTGAGCCTGTGCAATTCCCTACTATAGAAAGCAGTTCATGCCAAAGCGTATAGTTTTAAGGAGTCAGTTAAAGCCATATGAATCTTGATTGCTATCAAGTGATTTCATGATTCCTACAAAGCCTTCTGTGAGGTGAAAGGGATCAAAGCACATTAGAGGAAAGCAGGGACAAGTTACTGAGTTGGATGCTCAGCCATGATAATGATGAATGGAGGAGCCAAATGGCCTACTCCTTCTCCTGTTTTCTATGGTAACATAGAAAAATGCTGTAAGAAGTATCAAAGCCAATAATAGGTATCATAATTAACAGGGTTTCTATTGTGTACTCTGCAGATGACTTGGACATGGTTTAGAAGGTTTACTATTTATGGTAGCAATATTCATGTGCTGGATAGACTTATATTTCATTGAGTTAACAGCTTTCCACAAAGATATGATTGATGAATGAAAGGAAAATACAGTAATCGTTCCTCATCAATTATTAATATATGTTTTCCTGATAGGAAAGTCACATCAAATAATATCTGTTTGGCAGTGATGGCAGAAATTGAGAAACAAACACATATGTCTCCAGCTGCTGAGATAAGGTAACAGTATAAATAACTGCATCCATCATTGAAGAATTTCCATGCAGAAAGTGAAGGAGGTGGAAGAATGTTTCTGTTCCTTTTGATATTCGGGTTATTTCGTTCTGTGCTGTCATGGATTGTGAGTACTGCTTTTTATTTCTGCTTCATTATTATTAATAACAGTTTTAAACTTCCCAATCGGTTAGCATAGCAGTAGTACTCAAATAGACCAAAAAGAACCTCAAGTTTGATCTAGAGACTATTCAAAATAACCTGGTTCAGAATTAGTCATTATAATTAGCAACTCACAAATAGAGAACATTCATTTTTGAACTGTATGGATCTTGATTTCATGATTCCTACACAGTCTTCTGTGGGTATCAGGTAAGATCAAAAGACTTTCTTGGATCATCTCTCAGCCTTCTCTTTTCAAGACAAAAAAATCTCAACTGAACATCCGTTCTTGATAAGTACAATCTCATCGTTTTGCATCATTCTTGTAAATCTATTTTACACCCTGGTTAGTGTCTTGTGTCCTTTCAATATGGCAAAGAGAACTGTACAGAATTCCATACATTGAAGTTGGGCACTAAGCTTCCATCAGTACCATAGAGCGTTGGCACCCTGCTGATTGAAGAGTTCAGCTGATGAAGGGGCAAGCAAATCAAAGGTCACCCACCACAGAGACAGCGTGAATGCCGTGAAAACTCCCTTTCCCCCAATGGGGCTAGGCGCGAAAATCTGCCACCGTCAGGCTAATCACTGCGTTTCCTGCCTGAAAACACACTTTGCCAAAAAAAAGGAAAATTCCATTCTGTAGGTTTTTACTGTATACTTGAGTCAACAAATGTGGAATGCTTAATTTACAGTAATAAATTTCATTTATACTTTCTCTGCCTAATTGTTTAACTCATCTAAATAGTTAGTAAATCATCAATTGCATCTCTTTCTCTATTGCTCTTCCAAGAATTGTGATTGTTTATGATGGGCTTTGACACAGAAGGAATTCAGAGGTCAGAAAGAACATGAGGTCAAGTACTGGCCTCAATAGCTCTCAGATTTCACTTTACACCTCAATGGCACTCAAATACATTTTGTTATCCAAAGCTAAGCTCTATTCTCGATTTTCATAGCTCTGTTCGATTAGAATTACAGCTTTCTGAAAGTCCTAGCAAAACATATCCTGATATCCTTCATCTAATTTATTTATATTGCCCTCAAAGAATTGAACAGACTTGTTGATTGAGATGTTGTCCTTCTAAATCTATGCTGATTGCTTCTGTTGAATAATTACCATACAATGCCCCCCCACACGCTTTCTCCACAGGAAGGTTTGCATAATTTGCATTGATGATGAAATGAGGCAAAATGAACTTATAGTTGGATGCTGATTAGTTACTTAGAAAAATAGGTATTGCAATTCCTTGCATCCAAATCTACATTGTGTAACTCGTTTGCAATAACTTCTCCATGAAAATAACTAGTGCCTCATAAGCTGGATGCCTAGGGTTTTTCAGTACCCAACTGCTCCAAAGTGTTTGATAGTTTTAAGTCCCTTTAGCTGATCATATCTTTCTGTTTCACTGACTTCCACATCCTGTGGGATAATGTGTGTGTGATCTAAGAGTGAATGGCAGAACAGACTTGTGTACTGAACACACGCCACTATTCCATCACTATCAATGGATTAGTAGAACTTCCTATGTGACACTATCGTGGAAGCACAATTAACACAAGGGCTACACTTGTTTAAAGAGAAAACCTGACCAAGGTAACTACAAATTGTCAAATCTAGTCAGTGTCGCACAATTCTCCTCCAACACCTTTCCGCCACCATCCAGATGGATGGTACTGGAATCCCCTGGTTCCATACACACCTATCTAATTGTAACCAGAAAATCTAATGCAATGGTTTCTCTTCCTACTTTGGTTTCTTGACCCTTTTGTGTGCCCCAATAATCCTTGGCCCCTTCCTATTTCTTATCCCGCCCATTGTGAGTCCATAAGTTCTCATATTAAATCAAAAGAACTTTCGTTAGTCCATTAAAATTTCCAACCGGCCCATGGCAATTCCTGCGATGGGTGAGACCAGAAAATTTAGGCCTATGACACACTGAAGACATCAAACTCCATCTCACCACAACCTCAGTCAACCACTCCAGAACCTCTAAATTGTCATGCTGCTTGTTTGACATCCAGACCTGCAAATTTCCCCCAGTGACATATTGAAAAGATAACATTATCATCTCTGGACAACACGACAAACTCCGTTTCCTAGCTCTGACTCTATTTCGCTCCATGGAAATCGTCTAGAGTTCAAACAGAGTGTTTACAATCTTGGTGTCATATCTAAACCTAAGTAAGTTTGCGAAAATTCGTCTGCACTGTCATTAAGCCTGCTTGTTCCCACATCAGTAACATTGCTCGATTCTGTCCTGCCTCAGCACATCTGCTGCTCAAGCCCTCATTGTGCCCTTGCTTGCTCTAAACTTGCTTATTCCAACACAGTCCTGAAATGCTTCCCACGTTATTCCTTCCATTAAGGTAACGTATCCAAAGTTCTGCCTATATCCTAAATCACACCAAATTCTGCTCAATCACCACGCTGGCTTTGTTGACTTACAATCACAACTGGTCAAGGAACATCTCAATTTTAAAATCCTCACCTTTGTCCTTCTTCTTATCTCTGACCTCTTGAACAGCACCAATTTTAATTACTCCATCATTGATGGCCAAGCTTCTCTTTCTCAATAATTTCACCATTGCTTGCATCCTTCTCCAAGTCATATCATATCTATTTTTCTGTGGAGTTCCAGCTGCCAGTTTCTTGCTCAACTAAGAGACTGAAGACTAACAAACCTTTTGGCACAAATCATTCATTTTGTATACTGAAGTAAGCAAGGGAGAATAATTAGTGGGACACTGGTTGTACATATGTAACATTGCAAGGGATCAGGTGATGATTTAGGTGGAGTAGAGACACAAAATAGGGAATCAGAAGACCAAGTCAATCAATAAACAATTTATTAATTAACATATGTTGAAGGCACGTACCCAAGCCCACGGACGGAGAAACAAATAAAGGCTCAAGTTACTGAGGCAGGTTCTCTTACAATTCATTATCAGGTTCCTTCATAGCGAGGGGGATTGAATATAAAAGTAGGGAGGTCTTGCTGCAGCTGTATAGGGCACTGGTGAGGCCGCAGCTGGAGTACTGTGTGCAGTTTTGGGCGCCGCACCTGCGCAAGGATATTTTGGCCTTGGAGGGAGTGCAGAGGAGGTTTACTAGGCTGATACCGGAGTTGAGGGGGTTGAGCTATGAGGAGAGGCTGAATAAACTAGGCTTGTACTCGTTAGAGTTTAGAAGAATGAGGGGAGATCTCATTGAGACGTATAAGATGATGAATGGGATGGATAGGATAGAGGTGGAAAGACTCTTCCCGCTCAAAAAAGACAGTAGGACTAGGGGGCACAGCCTCAAGATAAAGGGGGGGCGGTTCAGAACGGAGTTGAGGAGGAACTTCTTCACTCAAAGGGTGGTGAATCTCTGGAATTCTCTGCCCGTTGAAGTGGTGGAGGCTGCCTCGCTAAATATTTTTAAGAAGCGGGTTGATGGGTTTTTGATAAGAGAGGGGATTAAGGGTTATGGGGAGAGGGCGGGAAAGTGGAACTGAGCCACGACAGATCAGCCATGATCTTATTGAATGGCGGGGCAGGCTCGAAGGGCCAGATGGCCTACTCCTGCTCCTATTTCTTATGTTCTTATGTTCTTATGTTCTTATGTTCCAAAGTGGGTTGATTGTCCAGTCCTGATCATAATCCACAAAGCAAATAATCCATAAATCAAGTAATCTAACACCCATCTCACTTTCACCTGAGTGTTTCTACCCCTTTATTATTGCTCGGTGACAGTTACATATTTTATTCAAGGGTTCATAGCTGAACCTCATCTCCAAGATTGGCTTGGAAGTTTTTCTGGTTGAAGGTTGCCAGTTCCTTCTGGGAGTTCTGGTGACCATCTTTCGTGAGGCCTTGCTGTACTCGGCAGCAATGTTGTGTGAGGGATGGATGTGATCTAGAAAATGGAGGAGCAAGTATCAGAAATACCTCCCCTCCAGCACCCAGCCCCTTGTGACATTATAGAATGAATAACATTTAGAAAATAAAAGCCCATGAAAAGTATTGCACTTGACTCCATGGTGTCCCAGCATTCCTAAACTACTGCTTCTGTCCAGATGAATTTATCCACTTTCTTCCTTATCTGCAACCTGATTCCTTCCCTGGCCATTGTCGTCATTTTGTGTGAATGGAACTTTAATTATACTTGATATTTAAATATTCTGCACAACTGGCAGGTGGCAGAACATGAAAATTGCGAAGGATATTTGTACCCCGCTGGATAATCTTGTACTAATCTAGCTCTAATGTTCCCATTTTTTTTAACCTATGAATTCTTCAGCCCATTCAGCAAGGCAATGTTACTGGAGAGAATGATGGAAATGCACAGTGCGGGTGTAAAGTGTTCCAGCTTGATACAACATTCCCAGCTGATAAAGTCTGGGATTTGCAACAAACCTACCAAAACCTCTCTCAGAAAGTGGAAACTGAAACCTCAAAGGTGAAATAAAGAATCTGGGCTGATATTTACTTGTCTATTAATCTGCTTCATATTTTCTTAATTTATTGGAACTAATTAGCATTGATTTGATTTATTATTGTCACATGTATCAATATACAGTGAAAAGTATTGTCTCTTGCGTGCTATACAGACAAAGCACACTGTTCATAGAGAAGAAAACAAGCGAGTACAGAATGTAGTGTTGCTTGTTAAACCAGGAAACATAAATGTTTTTACAAGCATATCTTGTCTCTTCCAGCAGCTCCAAGTAATTTTGATTACATAAGGTCATGGTGATATATAAAAAACTCAGGTGGCCCCAAAGAAAACGAGACTAAATATCCCTAGGCTCAGATGTTTGGCCACGTTAGGGCTAGTAGTTTGATTACCAACTTGTGCAATAGTGTCCATTGATTGATCTCTATCGAGTTAGCATTTGGGCCCAAAATTCCTTGGTTTTTTATTCATACATGGGACATGGGTGTCGCTGGCTGGCCAGCATTTATTGCCCATCCCTAATTGCCCCTGACCTGAGTGACTTGCTAGGCCATTTCAGAGGACAGTTGAGAGTCATCCACATTGCTGTGGATCAGGAGTCACATGTAAGCCAGACCAGGTAAGGGCAGCAAATTTCTTTCCCTAAAGGACATTAATGAGCCAGATGGGTTTTTCCGAAAACTGGCAATGGATTCATGGTCATCAATACATTCTTAATTCCAGATATTTTTTATTGAATTCAAATTCCACCATCTGCTGTGGTGGGATTCGAACCTGGGTCGCTAGAGCATTATCTGAATTTCTGGATTAATCATCAAGCAATAATAGCACAAGGCTATCGTCTCCCCAGGTTGACCCCTGCCACGAGTGCAATGGAGGTTTGAGATTGCCCAATATCCATTCCCTAGTTCACACTCCAGTTTCTGCTCAGCTCCCCTTAAGAAGTCTCAGAACAACAGGTTAAAGTCCAACAGGGTTATTTGATAACAAGCGCCACTAGCTTTCGGAATGCTGCTTCTTCGTCAGGTGAGTGGGGAGTTCTGATCACAAACAGTGCATATAAAGGCACACACTCAGCTTACAGAATACTGATTAGACTAGTCAAGTCTTAAAGGTGCAGACAATGTGAATAGAGATAACGTTAAGCACAGGTTAAACAGACGTGTATTGTCTCCAGATGGGACAGCAAGTGAGATGTTGCAAGCCCAGACAAGTCATGGGGATTCCAGATAATGTGACATGAATCCAGGATCCCAGTTGAGGCCATTCTCATGTGTGTGGAACTTGGCTATCAGTCTCTGCTCAGCGACACTGTGTTGTTGTGTGCCATATAGGCCACCTTGGAGAATGCCTGTGATCTTCAGGTAAACATTCTCCAAGGCGGCCTTCACAGCACACGACAGCACAGAGTCGCTGAGCAGAGACTGATAGCCAAGCTCCACACACATGAGGACGGACTCAACTGGGATCCTGGATTCATGTCACACTATTTGTAATCCCCATGACTTCCTGGGCTTGCAACATCTCACTTACCGTCCTGTCTGGAGACAACATAATCTCTTTAACCTGTGCTTAATCCTATCTCCATTCACATTGTCTGTACCTTTAAGACTTGACGAGCTGTAAAGATTTGCATTCTAATCAGTATTCTGTAAACTGAGTGTGTGCCTTTATATGAACTGTTTGTGATCAGAACGCCCCACTCACTTGACGAAGGAGCAGCGCTCTGAAAGCTAGTGGCGTTTGTTACCAAATAAACTTGTTGTGAGACTTCTTACTGTGTTTATCCCAGTTCAACGCTGGCTCTATATTAAGGCAAAACAGATACTCTCTCCCAATATAACCCATGCTAACAGAAGAGATGAGGTCCGAAAGAGGGAATTCCTTTGTCAGGAATTTCTTGGCCAGATGCTCAGCATGCACACCAAGCAGTGGATAAGAGATACACCTGTGGATCCAGATCAAAAGCACCATACCAGAAAAAATAACAGCTCCAATTTTTATACTGGCCCTTGTGTAAAGAGAACTATCCATGTTCCACCTTGAATTAGAGCTTAGAGTTCAAAACTACCTTACACTTTCACCAACTAGCATTGATTTGTAGTTTGTGTATTTTGCTTGGTCAAAGCAAACACTGAGGGGAAAGGATTAGTTATATCAAAACTAAAGTCTTTACATATTGATTCTTTCTTGACTTAATGAGAGTCTTAATATCTGAATATCTTGAATTCTGACAGCTTGAAGTGTATGAGAGTGCGCTGATTCAGTTCGTGCAGGAATGGGACGGCAGTAGTTATGGGAGATTTCAATCTGCATATTGATTGGTCGACCCATGTTGGACGAGGTGGGCTCGAGGAGGAGTTCTTGGAATGCTGCCGGGATAATTTCCTTGAACAGTGTGTGTTGGAGCCGACGAGGGAGCGAGCTATCTTGGATCTGGTGCTATGTAATGAGGCGGGTAGAATTAGGGACCTTGCGGTGAAGGATCCTCTTGGAGAGAGTGATCATTGTATGGTGGAGTTTCTGGTGCAGATGGAGGAGGAGAAAGTGGGTTCCCGGACACGCGTCCTTTGTTTGAATAGAGGGGAGTATGGTAGGATGAGAGAAGAATTGGCGAATGTGGACTGGGGGAGTGCGTTGGAAGGTAGGTCTGCTGAGGAGCAGTGGAGGATCTTTAAGGAGATCTTTCTTGGTGCTCAGCAGAAATTTATTCCGATGGTTAAAAAGGACAGTAGGAAGAGAGGTAATAAGCCGTGGATAACGAAGGAGGTGAAGGAAAGTGTTAAATTAAAAGCGGAGGAATTTAGAGTAGCTAAGAGTAGTGGGCGAGAAGAGGATTGGGAAAGGTTTAAATGTCAACAAAGATTGACAAAGAAGTTGATAAAGGAGGGTAGGAGAAGCTATGAGGCTGGGCTAGCACTTAATATAAAAAAGGATAGCAAGAGTTTTTATAAATATATAAAAAGGAAGAGGCTGGCTAGGGTGAACGTTGGTCCTTTAGAGGATGAGAAAGGGGACCTAGTGGTAGGGGATGGGGATATGGCTAAGGTCTTGAATAACTTTTTTGTTTCTGTCTTCACGGAGGAGGACGTGAATAATTTGCCGGGTGTTAGAGATGGAAAGGTGGTAGGAATGGAGGGTCTTAATGACATTACTGTTACTAGAGAGGTGGTGCTCGACAGACTGGAGGGGCTGATTGTGGACAAGTCCCCAGGACCGGATGGAATGCATCCGAGGGTTCTGAAAGAAATGGCGGAGGTGATAGTGGATGCCTTGGTGGTTATTTTCCAGACGTCGCTGGATTCCGGGGAAGTGCCGGAAGATTGGAAAACGGCTAATGTTACGCCATTGTTTAAGAAGGGTGCCAGGCAAAAGGCGGGGAATTATAGGCCGGTTAGTTTAACGTCTGTGGTAGGTAAAATGTTAGAATCCGTCATTAAGGAGGAAATTGCGAGGCATCTTGAAGGGAATTGCTTGATAGGGCGGACGCAACACGGTTTCATTAAAGGGAAGTTGTGTCTGACAAATTTACTGGAGTTCTATGAGGATGTGTCTAGGGCAGTGGATAGAGGAGAGCCGGTGGATGTGGTCTTTCTGGATTTTCAGAAGGCGTTTGACAAGGTACCTCACAAGAGGTTATTGCAGAAGGTCAGGGGACATGGAGTTGGGGGTAGGGTGTTAGCGTGGATAGAGGATTGGTTGTCAAATAGGAGGCAGAGAGTGGGGCTCAATGGGTGCTATTCGGATTGGCGGTTGGTGACTAGTGGGGTGCCCCAGGGGTCGGTGCTGGGGCCTCAGCTATTTACCATTTATATAGATGATCTGGAGGAGGGAACCGAGTGCAGGGTGTCGAAATTTGCTGATGACACCAAGATTGGGGGAAAGGCAAATTGTGCGGAGGGTGTGGAGAGTCTGCAGAAGGATCTAGATAGGCTGGGCGAATGGGCCAGGAAATGGCAAATGGAATTTAATGTTGGCAAGTGTGAGGTGGTCCACTTTGGTAGGAAGAATGGTAGGAAGGACTATTACTTACGTGGCGAAAAACTGCAGCAGGCGACGGTGCAGAGGGACCTCGGGGTCCTTGTGCATGAGTCGCAAAAACCCAGCTTGCAGGTGCAGCAGGTGGTCAGGAAGGCAAATGGGATGCTGGCCTTCATAGCGAGGGGGATTGAATATAAAAGTAGGGAGGTCTTGCTGCAGCTGTATAGGGCATTGGTGAGGCCGCAGCTGGAGTACTGTGTGCAGTTTTGGGCGCCGCACCTGCGCAAGGATATTTTGGCCCTGGAGGGAGTGCAGAGGAGGTTTACTAGGCTGATACCGGAGTTGAGGGGATTGAGCTATGAGGAGAGGCTGAATAAACTAGGCTTGTACTCGTTAGAGTTTAGAAGAATGAGGGGAGATCTCATTGAGACGTATAAGATGATGAATGGGATGGATAGGATAGAGGTGGAGAGACTCTTCCCGCTCAAAAAAGACAGTAGGACTAGGGGGCACAGCCTCAAGATAAAGGGGAGGCGGTTTAGAACGGAGTTGAGGAGGAACTTCTTCACTCAAAGGGTGGTGAATCTCTGGAATTCTCTGCCCGTTGAAGTGGTGGAGGCTGCCTCGCTAAATATTTTTAAGAAGCGGGTTGATGGGTTCTTGATAAGAGAGGGGATTAAGGGTTATGGGGAGAGGGCGGGAAAGTGGAACTGAGCCACAACAGATCAGCCATGATCTTATTGAATGGCGGGGCAGGCTCGAAGGGCTAGATGGCCTACTCCTGCTCCTATTTCTTATGTTCTTATGTTCTTAAACTGATGAATCTAACTAAGCGACTTGAAGCAATGGAGAACAGTGAAGACACATTCACCAAACTTGACTTTGAACTTCTGCGCACGGAACTGAAAGAGATGGAACGTCTCATCACCGAGCTGATGCAGTCAGTTCAGGGAGATAGTCATGTGTTTGAAACACTGTTTGAGGAGGTAATTATGTGATACTGTTGAAATACAAGTTAACACGGCAATGTCTGCACTTTATCAAGTATAGAAGATGGCAGTGTGACCATGTGAGACCCTGGGGCCACAATAACAAGTAAGATATGGCATAGGATCACACACAAATCTTTAAAGGTGGCAAGTCAAGTTGAAAAATCATGCTATAGAATCACAGGACTTGATGTTGGGTTCTACTGGGCTGGGGCAGAAACAGAAGTGATGGAAATGCCAGTTCCCCAGTGCCAACCCACCCCACTTGAAGCACGGTGAGGGGATAGCAGGGATATCCACATGCACACAAATAGCTCACTCAGCTCCTAACAAGCTCACTAAGGACAAATAAAGGAGGTTGATTGAAATTTTCCAATCAGGTTCCTGCAGGAGGTGGGGGCAGATCTAACTGCCTGGAGACAGCTTCTTAGCACAGATCAGGAAGCTAGTTCTCCAGGCAGGCATAAAGGCCACCCCACTACCTAGGTGCTACACAGCCTTTTTCAGTTCAAATTTTAAAAAGTTTGGAAAGAGGGTACCTTCATTTTGAAACTCCATTTCACTTACTGACCTGCCATCGCAGCCTGCTGCTCCTCTTAAGCTGACTGGCCTTCCAGTTGTGAAGGACAACCTGCCATTCTTAATTGGATACTGAGCCATCCCTCTGACATTAATTAGCCACCCTGGGGAAAATCAGAACAAGTGACTGCTTCCCACACATTGTACACTCTGACCCACATTTCAGCCTGACGACAGGGTTTAGAAGCCAGCAGGGAAAACCCTGCCCATTGAAGCGTACAATACAGGAGGAGGGGAATTTTGTCTCACTGCTCAGTCATTCCCCGCCATATTCCTGTAATTTGGTTCTCTTTGAGTACATGTCCTTTTAAAACTTTCTCTAGAATTTGATTTGACCACAATTTCAGATGTTGCAATCCAGGTCATAACAAACTGTGTCATACGACATGACAGTAAAACATTTCTCCTCATTTCCTCACTAGTACTTGAACCAATTATTTTAAATCGATCACCACTACTTAGCGACCAAGTCCCAATGAAATAGTTCCTCCTTTGAGTGTGTGATACAGGCTGATAGGATGGAGGAAATACATGTTCTGAGGGAAGACGTAGTAGCAATTTTGAAAACCCTGAGGCTCGATAAGTCCCCTGGGCCAGATGGGATACATCCTAGGATACTTTGGGAGGCAAGGGATGAGATTGCGGAGCTTTAGCTTTGATCTTTGTGTTCTCACTGTCTATGGGGATTATGCCAGATGACTGGAGAGTGGTGAATGTTGTTCCTCTCTTCAGGAATGGAAATAGGAATGACCCTGGTAATTATAGGCCAGTTAGTCTTACTTCGGTGATTGATAAGTTAATGGAAAGGTCCTGAGAGATAGGAATTATGACCATTTGGAAAGATGCAACTTAGTCCATGATAGTCAGCATGGTTTCATGGGGGGTACGTCCTGCCTCACAAATTTGATTGAATTCTTTGAGGAGGTAACTAAGAGTGTCAACGAAGGTGGACCAATTGATGTCATATACATAGATTTTAGTAAGGCGTTTGATAAGGTTCCCCATGGTAGGCTCATGAAGAAAGTAAGGAGGTGTGGGATAGAAGGAAATTTGGCTGATTGGATAAGTAACTGGCTGTCTCACGGAAGACAGAGGGTGGTGGTGAAGGGAAAATTTTCAGACTAGTTAGAGGCCAGTTATCAGCGGTGTACCACAGGGATCAGTGCTGGGTCCTCTGCTATTTGTGATTTTTATGAATGACTTGGCTGAAGGGTGGGTTAGTAAATGTGCTGATGACACCAAGATTAGCGGAGTAGTGGATGAGGTGGAGGACTCTTGTAGGCTACAAAGAGATATTGATAGGATGCAGAGCTGGGCAGAAAAGTGGCAGATGAAGTTTAACCCTGATAAGTGTGAGGTGATTCATTTTGGTAAGACAAACTTGAATGCGGATTACAGGGTCATTGGCAGGGTTCTGAGGAATGTGGAGGAAGAGAGAGATCTTGGGGTTCATATCCACAGATCTCTGAAGGCTGCCACTCAAGTGGGTAGAGCCGTGAAGAAGGCTTATAGTGTGTTAGCGTTTATTAACAGGGGGTTTGAGTTTAAGACCCGTGGAGTTATGCTGCAACTATACCAGACCTTGGTGAGACCACATTTTCAATATTGTGTACAGTTCTGGTCACCTCACTATAAGAAGGATGTGGAAGCGTTGGAGAGAGTGCAGAGAAGATTTACCAAGCCTGCCTGGCTTGGAGAGTAGGACTTATGAGGAAAGATTGAGGGAGCTGGGGCTTTTCTCTTTAGAGCAGAGGAGGATGAGAGGCAACTTAATAGAAATTTATAAGACGATGAGGGGGATAGATAGCGTAGACGTGCAGAGACTATTTCCTTGGGCGGATGTAGCTGTTACTAGGGAGCATAACTATAAGGTTCATGGTGGGAGCTTTAGGAGGGATGTCCAAGGTAGATTCTTTACTCAAAGAGTGTTTGGGGGTGGAATGGACTGCCTGCTGTGATGGTGGAGTCGGACACTTTCGGAATTTTCAAGCGGCTATTGGATAGGCACATGGAGCACACCAGAATGATAGGAAGTGGGATAGCTTGATCTTGGGTTCGGACATAGCTTGGCACAACATTGAGGGCCGATAGGCCTGTACTGTGCTGTACTGTTCTATGTTCTTACTTGTTCTCTCAAGACCCATCATAATTTCAATACTCCTATCAGTTTTTCTTTTAATCCTTCCAGCTCGAAGGACAAAAGCCCAGTTTCTCCCAGTATCACCAGATAACTGAACTCCCTAATCTCTGGTATTACATTGATAAAACTCCTCTGTACCTTTCCCAAGACCTTGACATCTTCCTAAATTATGCCCAGATTTCTACAGAATACTTCAACTGGCGCTTAAACAGAGGCTCATGTCAGTTTAACATAATTTCCTTCATGATGTGAATATGCAGTCCCTGGTCCCTCTGTTCATTGTGAATATGCAGCCCCAGGTCCCTCTGTTCAATGTGGATATGCAGCCCCAGATCCCTCTGTTCAATGGCCCTCCTCTAATGAAACAAACATTCATTCACCAGTACTTTCTGAGGATACACTGAGGAGAATTTAGCTGGGCCAATTCACCTAGCCTGCACATCTTTGGACTGTGAGAGGAAACAGGAGTACCCAGAGGAAACCCACTCAAGCACAAGGAGAACGTGCAAACTCACACAGACTGTGACTCAAACTGGGAATTGAATCCAGGACCATAGCGCTGTGAGGCAGCAATGCTCAGCCAGCCACCCAGGCTAATTCACCATTGATCTCGTGTGATTTAACCTTCAACCTGCCATGATGGACCTTGACAAATGTTTTACTAAAGGCCATGTAGACAACATCCACAGCCCTTCCCTTGTCAATCATTTTGGTCATCTCCTCAAAAAACTCAATCAAATTAGTGAAATGTAACCTGCCTCAAACAAAACCATTCTGTCTGTCGCCAGTGAGACCATGCAGCTCCAAATGTGTATAAATCCTATCCCTAAGAATCTTCTCGAACAATTTCACTACCACTGATATCAAGCTCACTGGTCTATAATTACCTGAGTTATTCTTGCTGCCCTTCTTAAATAATGGGACAACATTGGCTATCCTCCAATCCTCTTGGGACCTCACCTGTAGCCAATGAGAAAACAAGATTTCTGTGACAGGCACAACAATTTCCTCTCTTGACTCCCTCAGTAATCTGGGATAAATGCCATCTGGACCTGGGATTTGTCTACCTTAATGCTTTTTAATTCACCTAACATTTCCTCCCTCATAATGATGACGTGCTCTAAAGGGTTTATATATCCCTCAGAGACAGCATTAATCGACGTGTCCCTCTCCTTTGTGAATACTGATGCAAAGTACTCATTAAGGATCTCACCCACTCCTTTGGTTCTACACATAATTTCCCATCTTTGTCTTTGAATAGACCAACTCTTTCTCTGGCTACCCTCTTGTTCCTAATATATGTATAAAATGCCTTGGGATCCTCCTTAATCTTGCCTGCCAATGGCATTTTGTGACCCTTTTTGCCCTCCGAACTCCCTGTTTGAGTTCTTTTCTGCTTTCTCTGTATTCTGCAAGTACTTCTTCTGTTTTTAGTTGGCTGGAACTCATAAATGCATCCTTTTTCATTTTGACTAGACTCGCAATTTTCCTAGTTATCCAGTTCCTGAATCCTGCCTTTCCTGTCCATCCTTTCAAAGGCACATGCCTGTTCTGCACTCTGACCAACTGCTCCTTAAAAGATTCCTACATGCCAGATGTGGATTTACCCGCAAATAGCCTCTCCCAAACTACAGCCTCCAAATCCTGCCTAATCCAGTTCTGGTTAGCCTTTCCCCAATTTAGTACCTTAACCTGAGGACAACACTTGCCCTTTTCCATGAGTATCCAAAAATTTACGGAATTGTGATCACCGTTTGCAACATGTTTCCCCACAGCAACTGTGATGACCTGGCTGGGCTCATTCCCTAATATCAGGTCTAGTATAGGCCCCCTCTGTAGTTGGACTATCCACATATTGTTCCAAAAGTACTTCCTCAGCACACCTAACAAACTCCTAACCATCTGGACACCAAACCCTAAAAGATTTCCAGTCCAGGAAAATTAAAATCCTCCACTGCAACAACCTTATTATTTCTACATCTGTCCAGAATCTGCTTACATATCCATTCTTCAACTTCCTGTGGGCTGTTGGAAGGCCTGTCATACAGCCTTATCATTATGACTGCTCCCCTCCTGTTTCTGGGCTTTACCCACAATGTCTCGTTATGTGATTCTTCCAAAGTATCCTCCCTCTGCACAGCTATAATACGTTCCCTCACCAGTATTGCAACCCCCCCACCTCTTTTGCCTTCCCTTCTGCCTCACCTCAAACACCTGTATCCCGAGATCTTTTAGCTGCCAGTTGAGTCCCTCTTTTAACCAAGTCTCCGTTACTATAACCGCATCCAAGTTACGTGCATGAATCAAGGCTCTAAATTCAACTGTCTTAACTCATAATTGTATAGACTTCCATTCTGTCACACTTCAGTGTTCAATTTTCCCGAGAAAAGGGTCTGTTATTAACATGGACATGAAGAACATTACTAACTCAAACGTACCTTTAGATTCGAAACATGACTGCCATCGTTAACCAGCTGGAACACTACGATAAGAACAATGTGCTCCTTATGCGGCATGAAATTCAGGAACTGCAGAAGCGTTTGGAAGAAAGTCAGAA
Organism: Carcharhinus amblyrhynchos; assembly: GCF_965287045.1. Classification (NCBI taxonomy): domain Eukaryota; kingdom Metazoa; phylum Chordata; class Chondrichthyes; order Carcharhiniformes; family Carcharhinidae; genus Carcharhinus; species Carcharhinus amblyrhynchos. The sequence continues at coordinate 5,015,585 of NC_137337.1, forward strand.
ACTTCACAATGGATCCCAGGGTGCAGATTTTGGTAATGGCATCTTAGATAGAATTTACAGTACAGAAATGGGTCATTCATTCCAACAGGTCTGTTTGGTGTTTATTTTCTATGTGTATCCCTACCTCCACACCCCTTTTACAATAAACACTTTAATGGAGAATGGAATATCAGATTCAGCATCCCAGTAACAATCATTACTGATGAATAAATTTGAAAGCTATACATAAAACAGCGCTGCTCCTGTGTCAAGGTTAGGCACATCATACTGCCACACAGTATGAGATTGATGCTCTCTTGCTTTGGGGTCTGGTTTTCAGTTCTACAGTTATCAGGTTCTGGGAAAAATTAACCTTCAGTTTGAATTCTGTTTCAACAGGGGGAACAGTAGTGGTTTTGTCATCTATAGGCCCCTGAATAATGATCTGGAGGTGGGGCGGGCTGTTAACGCGCAAATAAGTGCGGCGTGCAGGAATGGGACGGCCGTAGTTATGGGGGATTTCAATCTGCATATTGATTGGTTGACCCATGTTGGACGCGGGGGGCTCGAGGAAGAGTTCTTGGAATGCTGCCGGGATAGTTTCCTCGAACAGTGTGTGTTGGAGCCGACGAGGGAGCGAGCTATCTTGGATCTGGTGCTATGTAATGAGGCGGGTAGAATTAGGGATCTTGTGGTGAAGGATCTTCTTGGGGAGAGTGATCATTGTATGGTGGAGTTTCTGGTGCAGATGGAGGAGGAGAAAGTGGGTTCCCGGACACGCGTCCTTCGTTTGAATAGAGGGGACTACGGTAGGATGAGAGAAGAATTGGCGAATGTGGACTGGGGGAGCGCGTTGGAGGGAGGGTCTGTTGAGGAGCAGTGGAGGATCTTGAAGGAGATCTTTCTTGGTGCTCAGCAGAAATTTATTCCGATGGTCAAAAAGGATAGTAGGAGGAGAGGTAATAAGCCGTGGATAACAAAGGAAGTGAAGGAAAGTGTTAAACTAAAAGCGGAGGAATTTAGAGTAGCTAAGAGTAGTGGGCGAGAAGAGGATTGGGAGAGGTTTAAATGTCAACAAAGGTTGACAAAGAAGTTGATAAAAAAGGGTAGGAGAAACTATGAAGCTGGGCTAGCGCTTAATATAAAAAAGGATAGCAAGAGTTTTTATAAATATATAAAAAGGAAGAGGCTGGCTAGGGTGAATGTTGGTCCTTTAGAGGATGAGAAAGGGGACCTAGTGGTAGGGGATGGGGATATGGCTAAGGTATTGAATAACTTTTTTGTTTCTGTCTTCACGGAGGAGGACGTGAATAATTTGCCGGGTGTTAGCGATGGAAAGGTGGTAGGACTGGAGGGTCTTAATGACATTACTGTTACTAGAGAGGCGGTGCTCGACAGACTGGAGGGGCTGATTGTGGACAAGTCCCCAGGACCGGATGGAATGCATCCAAGGGTTCTGAAAGAAATGGCGGAGGTGATAGTGGATGCCTTGGTGGTTATTTTCCAGACGTCGCTGGATTCCGGGGAAGTGCCAGATGATTGGAAAATGGCTAATGTTACACCGTTGTTTAAGAAGGGTGCCAGGCAAAAGGCGGGGAATTATAGGCCGGTTAGTTTAACGTCTGTGGTAGGTAAAATGTTAGAATCTGTCATTAAGGAGGAAATTGCGAGGCATCTTGAAGGGAATTGCTTGATAGAGCAGACGCAGCACGGTTTCATTAAAGGGAAGTCGTGTCTGACAAATTTACTGGAGTTCTATGAGGATGTGTCTAGGGCGGTGGATAGAGGAGAGCCGGTGGATGTGGTCTTTCTAGATTTTCAGAAGGCGTTTGACAAAGTACCTCACAAGAGGTTATTGCAGAAGGTCGAGGGACATGGAGTTGGGGGTAGGGTGTTAGCGTGGATAGAGGATTGGTTGTCAAATAGGAGGCAGAGAGTGGGGGTCAATGGGTGCTGTTTGGATTGGCGGATGGTGACTAGTGGAGTGCCCCAGGGGTCAGTGCTGGGGCCTCAGCTTTTTACCATTTATATAGATGATCTGGAGGAGGGAACCGAGTGTAGGGTGTCGAAATTTGCTGATGACACCAAGATTGGGGGAACGGCAAATTGTGCGGAGGGTGTGGAGAGTCTACAGAAGGATCTAGATAGGCTGGGCGAATGGGCCAGGAAATGGCAAATGGAATTTAATGTTGGCAAGTGTGAGGTGGTCCACTTTGGTAGGAAGAATGGTAGGAAGGACTATTACTTACGTGGCGAAAAACTGCAGCAGGCGACGGTGCAGAGGGACCTCGGGGTCCTTGTGCATGAGTCGCAAAAACCCAGCTTGCAGGTGCAGCAGGTGGTCAGGAAGGCGAATGGAATGCTGGCCTTCATAGCGAAGGGGATTGAATATAAAAGTAGGGAGGTCTTGCTGCAGCTGTATAGGGCATTGGTGAGGCCGCAGCTGGAGTACTGTGTGCAGTTTTGGGCGCCGCACCTGCGCAAAGATATTTTGGCCTTGGAGGGAGTGCAGAGGAGGTTTACTAGGCTGATACCGGAGTTGAGGGGGTTGAGCTATGAGGAGAGGCTGAATAAACTGGGCTTGTACTCGTTAGAGTTTAGAAGAATGAGGGGAGATCTCATTGAGACGTATAAGATGATGAATGGGATGGATAGGATAGAGGTGGAAAGACTCTTCCCGCTCAAAAAAGACAGTAGGACTAGGGGGCACAGCCTCAAGATAAAAGGGGGGCGGTTTAGAACGGAGTTGAGGAGGAACTTCTTCACTCAAAGGGTGGTGAATCTCTGGAATTCTCTGCCCGTTGAAGTGGTGGAGGCTGCCTCGCTAAATATTTTTAAGACGCGGGTTGATGGGTTTTTGATGAGAGGGGATTAAGGGTTATGGGGAGAGGGCGGGAAAGTGGAACTGAGACATGACAGATCAGCCATGATCTTATTGAATGGCGGGGCAGGCTCGAAGGGCTAGATGGCCTACTCCTGCTCCTATTTCTTATGTTCTTATATTACTGGACTGGCAATCCATCATGACACCCAGATTTGTGAAAAATCTATTTCAAAAGCTAGCATGACAAAACTAATATTTAAAAGCAGCACCTCGGCCTTTTGGCTAAGATGCAAATGAGATCAAGCCTTGGAAGAGGAGCTATACCTACTCCAATCAGTTTGGATCATGTAGATCAAGCCCAAGACAGGAAGTGAAAGTCCTGTCTTGTCAGCTTGGATCAGGAATGTCCCAACTTTTGAGATTCTGAATTGGACTTATTTGATTGAATTGGACCGTCATAAAAATACATCTGATGCACTAACATCCTTTACAGAATGAAATCTACTTTCCTTACCAAGTCTGATCTATATAGACTCCAGATCATAGCAATGTCGTTGATTATTAACTGCCTTCTGAAATAGCCTAACAAACTATTGAGTTATTAAGGATGGGCAACAAATGCTGGTCTTGCCAGTTACACCCAGATCCCCTGAACAAATGAGAAAACCACGTTTAAAAGAAACAGCAGGTTGGAGAGTACAGGAAGATTTAATCAGACTTCAACTTGATTTTGTATCCTACCTTTTGCTCTTTCCTCATACCAGGGTCTTGTTAACATGGAGGAATTGCAAACTTGAGCAAACCTTTTGTCGTGCAGAAAAATTATCAAGGCTCTGGCTATCCATATGGTGCATGGGGGAAAGACCCATATCCAATCCCTGGCAGAAAGAACATGTTTTGGGTGACTTCACAGAATTCATTTCCAATAATGAATCATTTTCGACTTTACTCAGACTACACACATCTGGTTCTCCAAGAGCATTTTCAAGCATCTACATTCGGTGTTTATGGTTATGGGTCTAGCATTGTGATGTTTAAAAATTGTTTTTACTATGATTTCTATAGAGATAATAGATATATATGACAAGAGCAAATGCATCATCACCAAGCCAATATCAATCTATTCTGTTAGAGGATGCAGTCACTGGAAATAGATTCTCATACAGCCCTTCTAACGACCAAAATCTTGACTTTTCTGTTGATGAAAATGGCCTGTGGGTGATATATGCCACTGAAAAAAGCAAGGGGAACATTGTAGTGAGTAAAATCAATGAAGAATCCTTCATTGTGCAGGACACTTGGGAGACCAATCAGTTCAAAGGGGCAGCCAGCAATGCCTTCATGCTCTGTGGAGTTCTCTATGTGACATGGACATTGACAATTCAAACTGAAGAGATATTTTACACCTTTGATACAAAGACAGGAAAGGACAGTTTTGTCAACATTCCTTTTGAAAAGAAGAATGAAAATGTGATAAGCCTCCACTACAATCCTTCAGATCACAAACTGTATCTGTTCAATGATGGCTACATGGTCTCCTATAACGTTGAGTTAAGAACATAAGAACATAAGAAATAGGAGCAGGAGTAGGCCAACTAGCCCTTCGAGCCTGCCCCGCCATTCAATAAGATCATGGCTGATCTGTCGTGGCTCAGTTCCACATTCCCGCCCTCTCCCCATAACCCTTAATCCCCTCTCTCATCAAAAACCCATCAACCCGCGTCTTAAAAATACTTAGCGAGGCAGCCTCCACCACTTCAACGGGCAGAGAATTCCAGAGATTCACCACCCTTTGAGTGAAGAAGTTCCTCCTCAACTCTGTTCTAAACCGCCCCCCCTTTATCTTGAGGCTATGCCCCCTAGTCCTACTACCCTTTCTGAGCAGGAAGCAAATTCAAGCTAAATGATTTCAATTAGACATTTCCACAAGAGCCCTGATATATCATTGCCCTCCCCTCCCTCATTTCAGTACGATATGAACCAATTTCATATCCTTTTTTTTAAGGCTAAACTTTCCATCTTTTCAAATTCCAGCTTCCTTCTTCTTAAGCAGTCCCTCAGGATTTAAAGTTTATTTATTAGTGTCACAAGTAGGCTTACATTAACACTACAATGAAGTTAATGTGAAACTCCCCTGGTCGCCACACTCCGGCATCTGTTTAGGTACACCGAGGGAGAATTCAGCATGGCCAATGCACCTAACCAGCATATCTTTTGGATTGTGGGAGGAAAATGGAGCACCCGAAGGAAACTCACGTAGACATGGGGAGAACATACGGATTCCACACTGACAGTGACTCAAGCCAGAAATTGAATCTGGTGCTGTGAGGCAGCAGTGCTGACAATTGTGCACCATGCAAGGATAACTTGTTTCCACTCTGGTTCAACAAATTAAATAGAGACATTGAAAATAACAATAGGAGTGGGCCATTTGGCATTTCAAGCATGTTCCGCCATTCATTATGATCATGGCTGATCAATTAACTCATACCCTGACCAGTCCTGTCAGAATTTCATAGGTTTCTATGAGATTCCCCCTCATTCTTCTAAGCTCCAGCAAGTATCATCCTAACTGACTCAATCTCTCCTCATGTCAGCTCTGCCATCCCAGGAATCAATCTGGTAAACTTCCACTACACTCTCTCCACGGCAAGAACATCCTTCCTCAGATAAGGAGACCAAACTGCACACAGTATCTCAAATGTGGTCTCACCATGGCACTACATAAATGCAGCAAGACATTCCTGCACCTGCAAACATACCATCTGCCTTATTTATTGCCTGCTGCAGCTGCATGCTTACTTTCAGTGACTGGTGTACAAGCTTACCCAACGTCTCTTCATACATTTTCCCTCTCTCAATCAATAACCATTCAGATAACAATCTGCCCTCCTGTTTTTGCTACCAAACTGGATAACCTCACATTTATCCACATTATATTGTTTCTACCATGCATTTGCCCACTCCTCAACTTGTCCAAATCACACTGAAGCATCTCTGCATCCTCCTCACAGATCATCCTCCCATCCATCACTTGTACCAACTGCAAATTTGAAGACACTACATTTAGCTCCCTCATTTAAATCATTAATCTACATTTTGAATCGCTGGGGTCCAAGCACCGATCCCAGTGGAATCCCACTAATCACTCTTTGTCAATTGGAAAAAGATCAGTTTATTCCTACTCATTGTTTCCTGTCTGTCAACCTGTTTTCTATCCATCTCAACAGACTATACCCAATCCCACACACTTTAATTGCTAATTTACATGCTAATCTCTTAGGTGGACCTTATCCTGTATATGCAAAGATCATCAGCACTATATTCAGATGATTCAAATAATCTAGATCCATAATCTAGAGGGTGATTTCAGACCAATTATTCACCTATTCAAGTATGTGTCATCATTTGGTGGTGCAAAATTTGAGTATTGCTAAAAAAAAGAAATGCAGCGGGATTTTCCCAAAAACATTCTAAATGTAAAATTCACATAAAAACTGGAATAAGTCATGCCGGTTTTTTCAGAGGAAGTTTCAAAAGGAATCTCCCACACACTGTGCACTGCAGAGTGCAATAGCATAAATCTTGCAAAAAATCAGTGGGCAGAGCCTATTCCCGCTGGAGTGGCTGGCAGCATAGCACTGAGTGGGCCATTGCGCATGCGTCACTCTGTCAGCACCAAGATTGGCACATGTCACTGGCCAGTTCAGCAATCCTCGCATCGCTGCCCCTTCAAACCCCCCCACACCCAGAGCCTAATCACTAGACCCCCAAGTGTCCCTCCCAACTGCGTCCCGCAGCCCCGAACCCACCCTGCAGCTTCAACCCCTCTGCAGGCCAGCCCAGCCTTGCACCCCATCCCGATGTTTAGCTCCAATTGCTGGCCCCCCTCCCTCTGTCACTGCCATGCACAGAGCGGCAACAGCCCCATCCCCACCAATCTCCCCCTTGGGACCCTGCCCCCAGAGGCCCCATTTGTTTGGCACTACCCAATGCCAAGGTGCTATTGCCACTTTGCCTCTTGGGCAGTGTCAGAGGCAGGCTGGCACAGCCAAGCTGGCAATGCCCCGGGGGCACAGAGGGTGAGGGGGGGGGTGGCAGCGGTGGTGTTGGTGGTGGAGGGGAGAAGGATAGTGGGCCCAGAGACTTCAGTCCTGGGCCCATGAATGAGATAGAATACAGAGATATTATACAGCTCCGTGTCGATATCTGGCGTAGAGTTGATGGCACCAGAACTCAGCAGCTGGAGACTCGCAGAGGTCATGTTCCCAGCGGGAAGCTCACTAAATGGCCTCCGCTTGAATCTTCTGGCCCACTGCTCTGCTTATTTCAATTACTTAAGTGTAATCAAATTACATTGAAAAATTAAATTCAGGTTCAATGTGTAAAATTAATCTTTCTTTCCTTCGAACTGCTTACCCTGTACAGTAGGTGGTGACTCTATTGCTCGTTACTGTTGGATGGGCATGGCCATGTTCAGGTTTTTTGCTAAGCTTTTGGATGCTACAAAATGGTTCTTCTTCCAGGCACGTATCAGCATCTAAAAAGAAACAGTTCACAACCTTGATTCCCTGTTAAATTCCAAGCTGAGTTTAAAACACTGCGTCCTCTCTGTCTTAATGGATATTGTCTTTCCACATAGAACACTGGTTACTTCAAACTCTAACCCAACCCATGATTCCTTCCCCATCTCAGTACTTGCTAACATCAGTATTTACCTCTATTTATAAGGGTGGGATATGATGAAAGAGACCAGTTCAAATTTCTCTTATTAACAAACTTTCTTTCACTGCTAAGTTACAAGTGCATACAGTTTTCCTGAAAGCAGCTGGTGATGGCTGTGTTCAGGGCAACACAACTTTGGGCGAGTGTGAGGCTGCTTAAGGAACATAGAACAGTGCAGCACAAGAACAGGCCCTGACATCAAATCAAACTAATCCCTTCTGCTTGCCCTTGATCCAAATCCCTCTATTCCTTGCAAATTCATGTGCTTATCTAAAAGCTCCTTAAATGCCCCTATTGTATATGCCTGCACCACTATCCTTGGCAGCATGTTTCAGACACCGACACTCTATGTAAAAAAACTTGTCCCTCACATCTGCTTTGAACTTTTCTCCTCTCACCTCAAGTGTATGTCCCCAGTCTGAGACATTTGAAAAAGATTCTGGCTGTCAGCCCTACCTATGCCGCTCATAATTTTATACATTTCTATCAAATCTCCCCTCAGCCTCCAGAGAAAATAACCCTGAGAACCCTAGCTAAACATAATCTGAATATTTGGTTCCACCCTGCAGGCCACTGTTCTTTTCATCCAGTTTACTGTTTCTTTTTCTCATTTCTTTCCTGATGGCGCATTATGAAATCTGGTTCCACAGTGATGCAGTATATTCATCATGCCTCAGTGGGGTGCCTCAGTGCTCACCTCTGAGTAGTTCAGTTCCCACTCCAGGGACTTGAGTAAATTAGGGTTAGGGTTAAGATGCTGAAACACGTATGGAATTCTGAGGGACTCCTTCACTTTTGGTGGTGCTATCTTTCAGATGAAGTGTTAAACTGAGGCTCTGTCTACCCGCTCAGAAGGATGAAAAAAAATCACATGCACTGAACAAAGATCAGGTGAGTTCTTCCTGGCCTGTATTTATCCCTCAACTATCACTGAAACAGATGATCTGTTATCTTCCTCAATTTTGAATCCTGCTGCGCCATGTTTCTGATATTGCAACAGCAGCTTTACTTCAAAGTACATAATTGGCTCTAAAATATTTTGGTACATCCTGAGGGCATGAAAGATGATATATAAATGAAACCTTTTTCCTTTCTTATCAAACCAAAGTTATTATTGACATGCAAAGTTTGACAGCGAGTGTTGTCTTTTAGACATAATCATGTTCTTACCCAAGATATACACAATTCCACAAGTAAGTAGGAATGGGAAAAGATTTGCTGCTTATTATCTCTAAATCATTGACATTGAGAACAATATGGTAACGCTACTGCTACCCTGTGTTGAGGTTAGCAAATTCAAGATAGAGTAGTGTTTGTTTTCCCATGTCCATGTGGTGATCTGTTCACCAAGTTGAGCCACTGGGATTAAATATATTAATCTATGTACATCTACTTTACAGAAAGTCTCGAGATTCATCCACATATATTGCAATCTCAGTTGATATTAAAACTGGACAGAAAGGTTCCAGGATGGAGCGCGCACTCAAAAGATCGCTCATTCAGAAGACTCAAAGGACTTATCACAAGATGAACAATCAATTGTAACAAGAAAAAAAATGTATTAAACATGGAAATATTGAATTATGATAAAGTATTCTATACTCTCCCTTTAGTTTAACAAATACACACTGATTTTAAGATGGATTACAAAGTATATCTTAAGCTACTAAGGTCTTAGTAACACAGTATCCATTTAAACACATGAGATAAAGTTTATTTATTAGTCACACATAGGTTTACATTAATATTGCAATGAAGTTACAGTGAAAATCCCCTAGTCGCCACACTCCGGCTTCTGTTTGGGTACACTAAGGGAGAATTTAGCATGGCCAATGCACCTAAGTGGGAGAACAGGCAAACTCCACACAGACAGTGACCCGAGCTGGGAATTGAACCCAGGTCCTTGGCACTGCAGTGCAGCAGTGCTTACCACTGTGACAACTTGCCATCCCAATGGCTGTGGTCAAATAGATTCTCAGCTCTGAACATCAAGTTGTTATCTATGGATTTCTCCTCTAAATCCCCAATGATTGTCACAAAGGTTCCAAACATCACTCCCAAAAAGCATGTCTTAAAATCTTCTTTCACAATCATGCTTTCCATTAGTGGTTTGCATTCTAAAATCCAGTCCAGGTTTTCCAAATGATTCTTAAACAAAGCTTCCACTCTACTTTTAACAACAAATCCAGTGTCTAGGTTTTACCACTTTCTTTTTAGGATTTCTCTGTTTTGACTTGTACAAACTGTTCATAATTGCTTTTCCTTTCAATTCTCCATTAAGATGGCTTCAAACTTTTGATTTACCTCTGAAGTCTGCTTTCCTACTTTAAATCTGGTACTGCAATTGCCCCTTTAACTTGGAACACTTTGTTTATTTTTCCCTTTGAATTCTTCTGAACAATACCTCAGTTTCTGTTCTCTTAAAGAATGTCTGAAGAAGGCTGAAGTTATGTCCCAAGTTATCTGGACTGTATCTGTTTTTTGTGAGAATCCCTCCTGTTTGAGCTCCCTTGTCCTATCCAGTCTTTCTTCTGGCAGAGTTGAGAGATGTTCACTCCCCAGTGTTCTCTACCAGTGCCCCACAAGGCACCTATAATTGTGTGGCCAAATTTCCCTCCAATTTGATTTTAAGTTTTCTGTTGACATCACATAGTGGGTTGGATCTCAAACAATAATGAGACAGAGTGCAGTAGTAAGAAAGAGAACCTGGTGAACTGGTGCGGCAACAATAACCTCTCCCTCAATGTCAACAAAATGAAGGAGATTGTCATCGACTTCAGGGACAGTAAAAGAGAACATGCCCCTGTCTACATCAATGGGGAAGTAGTAAAAAGCGGCGAGGACTTCAAGTTTTGAGTGTCCAGATCATTAACAACCTGTCCTGGTCCCTCCATGCTGACACTACAGTTAAGAAAGCCGACAAATGCTTCAACTTTCTCAGAAGACTACGGAAATTTTGCTCTGCCCAAGACCACAAGGGACTACAAAAGGTCGTGAATGTAGCCCAATCCATACACAAACCAGCCTCCCATCCATTGATTCTGTCTACACTTCCCACTGCCTTGGTAAAGCAGCCAGCATAATTAAAGACCCCATGCACCCCGGACATTCTCTCTTCTACCTTCTTCCTTCGGGAAAAAGATGCAAAAGCCTGAGGTCACGTACCAACCGAGTCAACAGCAGCTTCCTTCAGTCTTTTGAATAGACTTACCTTGCATTAAGTTGATCTTTCTCTACACTCTAGCTTGACTGTAACACTACATTCTGCACTCTCTCGTTTCCTTCTCTTTGAACAGTATGTTTTGTCTGTACAGTGCTCAAGAAACGATACTTTTCACTGTATGTTAATACATGTGACAAAAATAAATGAAATCAAATCCTCCAACTGCAAATAAATTCAGCTAAAAGCTAAAATTTAAAAGCCATCCTACCTCAAAAGGCCCACAGTTGCTAAACAACAACTATTTTATACTGTAACCATCCCTAAACATAATAGAAAGATGGTTAGAATTGAGACCAACCCCTACAAATACAAACAGTTTTATCCAGCAGGAATCTAACTATAGATTTTACCCTTCCAGGCACAGAAGCATTAAATTATATCCACTTAAAATTGTGGCCATACAGGCCATCTAAAATGGCGATTTGTGAAACGCTCTGGGACAATTGGGTAAGAACCAAAATGACAGGCTGCGGTTTAAAGACAGAGACAAACAGGCTGCAACTCTGACAAGTGAATAAATAGGATATGGGTCATCTCCAGGTTGAAAGAGACTTTCTGGTCACACTGGGCACCGTGACCCCTTATTTAGGAGAGAGGTATGTCACCTATGTGCCTCCAGCACCTACAGACATGACCACTGGGGACACACCCAGAGATTGGTGCGGTAGCACCTGATTAGACTCTTATCAATCAGGGGGATCAAGTCCTAGTCGATTGATCGGCAATGGCCAAAGGGGGTGTGAAACCAAATGGGGTATAAAGGGTGCTGCGCAACCAGGAATCTCTCTCTCTCTCTGATTCCACGAACAAGCTACAACAATGGTGACCATCGCCAGCCACAACCAGTACGAGGAGAGCCACCACACCCAAGAAGGAAGGAAGACCAGAGCCAGAGTGCCAGACCAGACCAAAGGACCAGACTATGCAGACGACTAACGAGACCAGCGCACAGGTAAAGGCCAATATCTGCTTGGGTACTTGCCAGTCACGCAAAGTTAAATCAAGTTCTTGTATTGGACTTGAATTCTAGTATTTTCTGTAAGATAACTTATTGTTGGTCGGGTGGGTGATTATTGATTGTATGGGTTTAAATAAATATTGATTGTACTAACAAGACATCTACTCATAGATATTTGTCCACCGTATAAGGGTTAAAACAGACTGTGCGGCAGGCAACATTGGCATCCCTGGGTGGACTCGATAAGAAGTAACTTTGTTGCTCCGATATCGAATCCCGCAGACTCTATATTGAACGGTTATTTAAAACTCAGAGCCGACATGTGTGAACTCCTTATTGGACAAATAACTGCTTTCAGAAAATTGTTTATTGTGTATGTATTGTTACTAACAAGGAGAATGAGGTAACTCTGTAGGTTGTATTAGAACCCAGAGGGATTAGGACCAGAACATAGCCCAAAGCGGTATCTGCATTCCAATCAACTCCCTATCCCTTGTCGTTAAATATAGAATGGCAGGAACAGTAATAGAGACAGAGAAGTGTCCCATACGAGAAAAAGAATCAGGGAATACATTAAGAAGAAAGAGTGACCCCTATGGGCAGAATTTTGTGCCAACACTGAGACAGGACCAGGATCCCTAGGGCAGAAGTATTGGGATGATCTAAGGAAAGTTCAGTTGAAAGTTGATGTTCAGTTAGAGTTCAGTAAAGAGTCAATGAGTTGCAACTGTTTGTGTTTGAGTTGGCACCCGAAGTGTTAAATAAATAGTTGAATTACTGCTCTTGTTTGTCTCATTAAACTGGAATGCTTGGAAAGTGTTTAAATTAAAGACGTATAACAGAATGGCACCCCAGACGGTAGTCAATAAGAGGCAAGTACTGTTACCCCAAGATTGAGCCTTTTATTTTATTTGTTAACTGGTTTCTTAAGTGATCTAATGCGATGAAACAATGACAGAACTAGTTTAAACAGGGGAGGTGGTAACCCTATAGCCAGCCGAGAGTGGAATAAAAGACCTCTCTTTCGGTGGTATTTTGGAGGGTGGATTGATTCACATTCATAAGAACATAAGAAATAGGAGCAGGAGTAGGCCATCTAGCCCTTCGAGCCTGCCCCGCCATTCAATAAGATCATGGCTGATCTGTCGTGGCTCAGTTCCACTTTCCCGCCCTCTCCCCATAACCCTTAATCCCCTTGCCTATCAAAAACCTATTAACCTGCGTCTTTAAAATATTAAGCGAGCCCTGATATGCCAGGTGTAAGGGGAATAGGAATTAATTTTTTTTTGGTGTGAGCATTATTTCTGGGCTAACTGCCTGTCTTCCTTCCTTAGTTAATCTAGAAGTGAGATTTTGAAGTAAGGTTAGTCAAGGGGAAGGGTGAACTCTATTGTCGGCTATGAGGCAAGACTCAAACCTAACTCTGGAGTACAGAGGGTGTGTTCATCATGCCGTTGATACCAACTGACTTAGAAGGACTGATTGGTAAATTAGCAGGCGCTGTACCCTTTCAGTCACTTCTTCTTCTCCTGAGACTACGCCAAGACAAATGGGTAGAATACTACAATGAGTTTTTGGATCTGGGATCCATGAGTCAGAGATGTTTTATTGGGAGAAACAGAGATAAAGTTTGTTGAAACTGAGTAAAGTTATTGTGATTATTAGTTTAGAAGAGTTACAGAGTGAGAAGTCAGAGAAAATGAAGTTAAAAGATGAGTTAGAAATTATGAGAGTTAGTAGAGAAGTTAAGAAAAGAAAATAAGTAATTTTGTGGAGAAGTAGATAAGCAGGAACAAAACAATGAGGTAAATATATTGCCTATGAGTCAGTTTAAAGTATATCAAGTTTGTGAAAATAATCCAAGTTCTGATTACTCCAAGTTCCAGCAGGAGATTAATCAATTAAAATCTCAGTTGTCAATACAGACAAGGATGTTGTCTGTGTTTGGGACAGTTGAGTCTGAGGGAGATGGTGTTTATGGATTGGGTTGTGGATGGTATCTGGAAAGGAATGCCCATTTTGCATGTGGCATTGACTGGGGACCTCCACCTCTTTTTCCGGAGGCACCTGATCCCACAGTAAGCTTAGAATTTGCCGCTGATCTGATGAATTCTGTGACTATTAGTTGCAAGGAAGGCACGGAATTACCAGATGTTGTTGATTGGGAGTGAATGAATGTTTGAAAGAATCTCAGCATTGTATATAGTTTTGAATGCAGACTTAACCATACCCATCAATGAATAATCTTGCATTACTAGAAAATGTTATGCCCATGAACCCCATTAAAACAGACCATGTGAGGTAAGGAGTTTACATCCTCACTAACATCACAAAGAACACAAGTTGTCCTTTTTTTAAAAGGAAGGAGTGTGCAGTCTGTGTTACAGAATTTCGAGAGAAAGGAACTATGTTCTCTCAACTTACGAGGGAAATATTATAAATTAAATGGCAAGACGGAAAATTGATTAGCGAAAACTAAGATTGAGCTAATAACTTGAGTAGTTTTTGTATTTCAGTGCGTTTGTGTGGTCTGGTTCTTGTCAAATGTAGATGATTGTTGTTGCATTAGATTGAGAGCAGGAGTTGTTAAAAGTCTGTTTGTTCTTGCGCAGTATTTATTGTGGCAATAAATGCAATGCTTTACACTTTGGTTTAACTTCAAAGCGGCTGAGGAAGTGTTAAAGCTGTTCAAATTTAAGTATAAGATTTCTTGAATTTAGTTCTGTTTTTGAGTTTAATTACAGTTTGGAAGAAAGAAGAATGAAGACGACTGTCTTAATCTATTTTCTTTCAATGTTTTATTTTCATCCCAGTTTAAAATGTTGAATTTGAATGAAAGATAATGTGGAATGCATGTTGGAAGCTTCTATGTGTGTCTGTGTGTGTTTGGTAAAGTGGTTGTGTCGATGTTTTCGTTATGTTGTTTGCTTTAATGTTTTAACGTTCTTCCCCTAATTGCAATTTTACAACAGTGGGTTTGATACAGAGTTTAAGTAAAAATTGGAAATTGGATTGGATTAAATTGAAATAAATTTTTGGAATTTCCTTAACGTTTAAGGATAATCAATGACCATGATTGTGTTTAAGAGTATAGAATATAAATACATAAATAATATGTATATATGTGGGATGTTACCTTAAGCATAATTTTTGGAAAGTAAATTGAAATTTCAAAATCAAAGTACATAAACTGAAGTTTGAAATAACCAATTTGAATTTTGAATAATCCCGTGTTCAAATTTTGTTAAGAAAGGATTTAATCCTTGGAGGGAACCATGTGCTCTTTCTTTTGTTTTGAAGACATCGCGACAGCATCACATTGGAATGTGTTTTATTTCTTGTGTTTTTTTTAACTGTCAGAGATTTCACCATCTTCTGTTCCTAATTTGGCAATTTAAAATTATATACATTGGAGGTTGTAAATTTTATTTTTGTTTCTGTTTTTAATTTGACAGTTCTTGAGACCAAATTAATTCATTTGGCTCCAAGCCAAATGTACCTTTTCTGTTTTGTTTTAAATAGATGGCTCGTGAGTAACAAACCTAGCAGCTTCAAGACTCCAAGATTGTTTATCACAAGCTAGTGATAATTGACACTTGAAGAGTTTGGCTCATTCAGATCTTCTCACTGTTAACTTTTAAATTAAAGTGATTGGTTACACTTAAGCGTTACAGTTTCTGACATTTAATTAATAGGATAAATTGAGCGCACAAAATAACCAACTTACAAATAGGTAGTTGCCTAAATTCTAACGAGGTAAATAAGTTTAATTTTGACAAATAAAGGGTAATGGATTTTGTGTTTCAAAGCAGAATGCATTGAAACCTATTCTCAGTTTATGATGTAACCATTTGAACGTGGGGTAATTTTACAGAGTAATACCTGTTTGTTTTGTGACTTTCCTATACTGAGTAAATGTTATCTGTGGTAATCCTCATGTTCACATGTAAAGTTGGTTCAGTTCAATGTATGTAAATGCTAATAAGTTGGAAGTTAATTTTTCTAGGAAGTTAAGGGCTCTGGAGAGTGTCAATGACTTTACAACAGATGACAGGATTTTTTCCTAAATGGTGTTTAGAATATGTGATTGTTTGTATTTGTGGGTAACTAGCTTATTGTAACAATGGGGCTTAGACTATGTGGTCGTTTGTATTTGTAGAGTGTTGTTGTCTGCAGCTTCTGGATTATGTTGTCGGAATGTATTATCACTGTGCATGCCAATGCCTGGGCCTTACTTGACTGTTGGGTGACTGGGGAATTCCTGACAGATACTGGTCCTCAGTTTGTGATCCATTACGCTTCACGTTCAGGATCAAAGGGGGGACTTTGGCTAAATGGGCCATCTAAAATGGCGATTTTAAAGCACTCTGGGACAATTGGGTAAGAACTAAAATGACAGGCTGCAGTTTAAAGACAGAGACAAACAGGAAAAAAAGGATAGCAAGAGTTTTTATAAATATATAAAAAGGAAGAGGCTGGCTAGGGTGAAAGTTGGTCCCTTAGAGGATGAGAAGGGGGACTTAGTGGTAGGGGATGGGGATATGGCTGAGGTCTTGAATAACTGTTTTGTTTTGGTCTTCACGGAGGAGGACGTGAATAATTTGCCGGGTGTTAGAGATGGAAAGGTGGTAGGACTGGAGGGTCTTAATGACATTACTGTTACTAGAGAGGCGGTGCTCGACAGACTGGAGGGGCTGATTGTGGACAAGTCCCCAGGACCGGATGGAATGCATCCGAGGGTTCTGAAAGAGATGGCGGAGGTGATATTGGATGCCTTGGTGGTTATTTTCCAGACGTCGCTGGATTCCGGGGAAGTGCCAGAAGATTGGAAAACGGCTAATGCTACGCCGTTGTTTAAGAAGGGTGCCAGGCAAAAGGCAGGGAATTATAGGCCGGTTAGTTTAACGTCTGTTGTAGGTAAAATGTTAGAATCCGTCATCAAGGAGGAAATAGCGAGGCATCTTGAGGGGAATTGCTTGATAGAGCAGACGCAGCACGGTTTCGTTAAAGGGAAGTCGTGTCTGATAAATTTACTGGAGTTCTATGAGGATGTGTCTAGGGCGGTGGATAGAGGAGAGCCGGTGGATGTGGTCTTTCTGGATTTTCAGAAGGCGTTTGACAAGGTACCTCACAAGAGGTTATTGCAGAAGGTCAGGGGACATGGAGTTGGGGGTAGGGTGTTAGCGTGGATAGAGGATTGGTTGTCAAATAGGAGGCAGAGAGTGGGGGTCAATGGGTGCTATTTGGATTGGCGGTTGGTGACTAGTGGAGTGCCCCAGGGGTCGGTGCTGGGGCCTCAGCTATTTACCATTTATATAGATGATCTGGAGGAGGGAACCGAGTGTATGGTGTCGAAGTTTGCTGATGACACCAAGATTGGAGGAATGGCAAATTGTGCGATGGGTGCGGACAGTCTGCAGAAGGATCTAGATAGGCTGGGCGAATGGGCCAGGAAATGGCAAATGGAATTTAATGTTGGCAAGTGCGAGGTGGTCCATTTTGGTAGGAATAATGGTAGGAAGGATTATTACTTACGTGGCAAAAAACTGCAGCAGGCGACGGTGCAGAGGGGCCTCGGGGTCCTTGTGCATGAGTCGCAAAAACCCAGCTTGCAGGTGCAGCAGGTGGTCAGGAAGGCGAATGGGATACTGGCCTTCATAGCGAGGGGGATTGAATATAAAAGTAGGGAGGTCTTGCTGCGGCTGTATAGGGCATTGGTGAGGCCGCAGCTGGAGTACTGTGTGCAGTTTTGGGCGCCGTACTTACGCAAGGATATTTTGGCCTTGGAGGGAGTGCAGAGGAAGTTTACTAGGCTGATGCCGGAGTTGAGGGGGTTGAGCTATGAGGAGAGGCTGAATAAACTAAGCATGTACTCATTAGAGTTTAGAAGAATGAGGGGAGATCTCATTGAGACGTATAAGATGATGAATGGGATGGATAGGATAGAGGTGGAGAGACTCTTCCCGCTCAGAAAGGACAGTAGGACTAGGGGGCACAGCCTCAAGATAAAGTGGGGGTGGTTTAGAATGGAGTTGAGGAGGAACTTCTTCACTCAAAGGGTGGTGAATCTCTGGAATTCTCTGCCCATTGAAGTGGTGGAGGCTACCTCGCTAAATATTTTTAAGTCGTGGGTTGATGGGTTTTTGATAAGAGAGGGGATTAAGGGTTATGGGGAGAGGGCGGGAATGTGGAACTGAGCCACGACAGATCAGCCATGATCTTATTGAATGGCGGGGCAGGCTCGAAGGGCTGGATGGCCTACTCCTGCTCCTATTTCTTATGTTCTTATGCTGCAAACCTGACAACTGAATAAACAGGATATGGGTCATCTCCAGGATGAAAGAGACTTTCTGGTCACACTGGGTTGTATACCAGACATAAGGGTTCTGTGAACCCTTATTTAGGAGGGAGGTATGTCACCTATGTGCCTTCAAGACCTACAGACATGGCCGTTGGGGACACACCCAGAGATCAATGTGGTAGCATCTTATTGATCAGGAAGGTCAAGTCCTGATCGATTGATTGGCAATGGCCAAAAGGGGCATGAAGCCAAATGGGGTATAAACGGTGCTGCGCAACTAGGAATCTCTCTCTGTCCCACGAACAAGCTACAACAATGGTGACCATCGCCAGCCACAACCAGTATGAGGAGAGCTACCACACCCAAGAAGGAAGGAAGACCAGAGCCAGAGTGCCAGACCAGACCAAAGGACCAGACCACGCAGAGGACGACCGAGACCAGCACACAGATAAAGGCCAATACCTGCTTGGGTACTTGCCAGTCACACAAAGTTAAGTCAAGGTCTTGGACTGAACTTGAATTCTAGTATTTTCTGTAAGATAACTTATTGTTGGTTGGGTGGGTGATTATTGATTGTGTGGCTCTAAATAAATATTGGTTGTACTAACAAGACGTCTACTCATAGTTATTTGTCCACCCATATAAGGGTTAAAACAGACTGTGCGGCAGGCAACAAAAATGATACCTTGGCTGCAATTCACTTGAATCAGGCTGAAATGCTTGCGCCAACGGGAAAACCAGAGGCTGGAATCTTGCCACTGTTCACACCAGTGGGATTGTCCCATCCCATCACAGTGAGAGGAGATTTGGCTAGCTGCCAAATTCTCCGACCTCACTGCAGCTGGAGTGTGGTGTGAACGGAGGTAAAATTGCACCCAGAGTGTTTTCTGTTGGCATTGGCAGTGTCTATCAGGTCACCCACCTGAAAGATGCAAATCAGCCCATCTCTCGAGGTCTGCCAGCCAGCTTGACATTTCGGAGATTAGGGTACCATTTTCTAAGATCTCTGCAGTCGAAGACAATCCCCCCTCCCCCCAGAAACAGAAGTGGTGCCCCCCCATTTGCTGACCAGAGGCACACCACCAACCCCTTGGCAAAGAGAGGCATTCTCCCCTCACCACTGAAATAAGTGGTCACCCATCCCCACACCACGCAGGCATGAGAGTGAACTGACCAACTCTTCAGCCCCTTTTCCCTCTCAGATCCCCATTCATGCCCCTCTTAAGGCCATGTGCCTTGGCATTACCAATTGAGCACTGCCCCGGAACCCTAGCACTGACACCCTGGCCTGGCACTTGGGCCCCAAAGAACGTCTGAAAGTAAGTCCAGTGCCCATGTGCCCTTTGCCACTGTCAGGCTACAAAGGAAGTGTCCCCCAAGGGTCATGGGGGGTCAGGTGGGTTCAGGTTGGGGGCAAGGGGTTGTCCTCACCACTCTCCCCTGGAATGGAGATCCCATGGCTGGACTGCCCTTTCTAGTCATGGCAAACCTGAACTTCATCGCTGACATGGTTACTTCAAGCAGCTCTGTGATTAATATCTTCATTCTTGCCTGTCAGCTGCAAATATTTGAAGTGGCCAGGTTACTTTAATCTCCAAGCTGGCAGGTTTTCAAATGACAGCAGACTCTATTTTGCAGCAGGGATCTCCCTTTTTCTCTGTCAGAAACTGGTCATAGAAACCCGTCAGTGCAGATGGAGGCCTTTTGGCCCATCGAATTTGCACAGACCACAATCCCACCCAGCGCACTTTCCCCATAACCCCACGCATTTACCCTAGCTAGTTCCCCTGACGCTAAGGGGCAATTTAGCATGGCCAATCCACCTAACCCGCACATCTTCGGACTGTGGGAGGAAACTGGAGCACCTAGAGGAAACCCACGCAGACATAGGGAGAATGTGCAAACTCCATACAGACAGCAACTCAAGCCAGGAATCGAACCCAGATCCTGGCGATGTGAAGTAGCAGTGCTAACCACTGTGCCATCATGTTAGCAGACTCCTTTGAAGTCCTCTGACAGAGAGGAGATGTCAATTTCACTGGAGGGTCCTCTCTTCACAGCTGATTACTTAGCGTTCATGTGTTCACACAACTTTTAGATGAAATCTCTGAACCATCCTAGCAAGCAGAAACCTTTGGAACGCTCTCTGTTGCATTCAAAATCTTTGACCTCTTTCAATTTCATAGCGCAGTGCTTTGAAATACACTTTCATTCACAGCACAATGCATTTCTACTTGCGCGGGAGGGTGGTTCCAGTCAGCTATGTTTATTTACCTTTCCCTTCATGTTTGAATGCATCTACGTCTGACTGACAGTTGTGGTTTTTCAAAGGGAAAAAAGGGTTTCTGTTCTTTTTGAAAAAACACAGCTGTCAGAGAGCCCTTTGAACAAAATCAAACATGCAATTATGGGTGATATGAAGAAGCATTTCTTCACACGAGTGGTATGGAAATCTAGAATCCTACAAACACTGAAAATGTTAAAACTGAGATAAACAGGTCTTTGTTTGACAGGGGATCAACCATGGTCCAATTGAGTGAAGAGGTTCAAAGGGCTGAATGGTCTACACCTGTTCCTATGGTCCAGTAGGAGAAATCTAAATCAGAATCTGTTTGGAAATTAGGAAAATAACAAGTATGTGGGCATACACTTCTGTATTAGTCAATGCTAAAACAATCTTCTTTCCAAAAAAGTGACTACAAGTTGGAATGGGTTTACAAGAAAGTTTGGGAGGTCATTGCACAAAACATAAAAATAAAAGATGCAAATATAGAGTTGATATGTTAATAGAATGAGATTAAATGAATTGAAACCCCCTCTTCATGCAAATCTACCATGTAACTAAGCTGCACTAGCTCCCAGGAGCAGAAAGCAGGCAAATGTTGAAGGAAAGAGGCCGAGCTTCCAACCAAGCTAATATAGGAAAACCTAGGCTCTAATCACTCTGCAGAGACCCAGAATAAAAGAATTGACTTTAATTTCACAAACGCTCATTGTTCTCAGTTCACACATAACCCAGCAAACTAACCTTATTTAACTAAACTTACTGCCACTTATGCATGCTATTATGATGTCAGCTGATTTTAATACAGGATAATTCAGATCCCAGCGTGTACCAAGGCTTGGTAGATCCTTTGTTTCACAAACCGTAGAGAAAAGTTACTGAACAATTTAAAGGAGTCAGCTGATGAGCCTTAATGAAAAGAATAAATAATATATTAAACAGGAGATTGAACTACATTACACAGACAAAATGGCGGGGAAAATCTCAATACAAAGAAGAGCGTGACTCAAATATTCACCATTCCTTCAACACAGCTAACTATTTAGTCACATACATATTGAAAAAAATAAAACAAGTTAACATACCTGTCTTATATCCTAATATAAGAACATAAGAAATAGAAGCAGGAGTAGGCCATCTAGCCCTTCGAGCCTGCCCCGCCAATCAATAAGGTCATGGCTGATCTGAAGTGGATCAGTTCCACTTTCCCCCCATAACCCTTAATTCCCTTGTCTATCAGAAATCTATCTACCCGTGACTTCGATATATTCAGCGAGGTAGCCTCCACCACTTCAACGGGCAGAGAATTCCAGAGATTCACCACCCTTTGAGTGAAGAAGTTCCTCCTCAACTCCGATCTAAACTGTCCCTAAATATCCTAAATATTTAAAATATATATTATAAATATCCTAAATAACTATCCTAAATATTTAGGATAAGTGTGAGATACGTGTAAATACACAGGCAAACTGTGGTCAGACACACAACTCTCCAATGTAGAAGACAGTCGCAAACAAAGCAGATTCCATGGATTTCTCAAAAACCTACCCATATATTTGTCACCTTATGAGCCAACTAGTCCCACTGAAGCTGTCTTTCTCACAAAAGTTATCAAACTCCACATTTGAAGAACATGCCCTGAATTCTCTCCGTCACTCCAACTGGGATGGCTTTAACAATAGTTCACCTCACAGGGTTTCAACCTAGCCTTCCAAGATTAATTTCTCCCAAAACTTTGAGTACGCTCAAACTTCACTTTCCAAGCACAATTTCAAATCCTTGACCATACCAAGCAGAACATCACTGCTCCAAAAAGCCCACAGAAAGGAGTCACCGATCTATAGCTGCCAGGGTTTCTCTCAATTCCATTTTGCTTCAAGTCTGCTTCTCATAGCTTTCTAACTTGGAACCCATTGCTCTGCTCCTTTCTTTTATTTTGACTTCTGGGAGTTCTTTCTATCCAGTCCCAGGTTTTGGTTCTTCTCCCTGTCCCGTGGGACACATTCAGCACAATGGCACTCCATTTCAGGGCACCTGGCCTGCAGTTTCGTGCCATTTCACTCCTTTGCTTCATCTGTTCAGCTGCGCAGGTCCTGTTCCCAGCCTAAAAACAGTGAAAGACACCAGCTATACACCAGCTATATATATATAGCCATATACTGGCTGGCACTTTTTGAAAGGGAGGTAGAGAGAAAAGGGAATTATAGACCAGTCAGCCTGATGTCACTTGTGGGAAAAATTTCAAAGTCTGTTACAAAAATGTAACAGCAGAGCACTTGTAAAATAGTGGCAATTATGCTTGACAAATTTACTGAAATTCTTTGAGGATGCAACTAGTAGAGTTGATGAGGGGAGCCAGTGAATGTGGTTTATTTGGACTTTCAGAAGGCTTTTGACAAGAGTCCAACAAAAAAGATTCGCTTGTAAAATTCACTTATAGGATTGAGCAGAGTATATTAAGATTGATGGACTGATTGGCAGACAGGAAACAGAGTAGGAATAAACAAGTCTTTTCTGAATGACAGGTAGTGACTAGTAGGGTACCGCATGGGTCAGTGCTAGGACCCCAGCTATTTACAATATATATTGATTTAGATGAGGGAACTAAATGTAGTATCTTCAAATTTGCAGATGACATAAAATTGGGTGGGAGGGTAAGTTCTGTGGAGGATGTAGAGATCCTTCGGTGCGATTTGGACAAGTTGAGCGAGTAGGCAAATGCATGGCAGTTGCAGTACAATATGAAAAAAGTGAGGTTTCCACTTTGGTAGCAAAACAGGAAGGCAGATTATTATCTGAATGGCTGTAAATTGAGAGGGCAACAAAACATGGGTGTTCTTGTACACCAGTCACTGAAGATAAGCATGTAGGTGCTGCAGGCAGTAAAGGATGTAAACGATATGGTCTCTTTGGCAAGAGGATTCGCGTACAGGAATAGGACTGTCTCGCTGCAATTATATAAGTCCATGCTGAGACCACACTTGGAATGCTGTGTGCAGTTTTGGTCTCAAGAACAAAGAACAACAAAGAACAAAGAACAACCCAGCACGGGAAGCAGGCCCTTCGGCCCAACAAGCCCACGCCGCCGCATCACCCTACACCTATTCTACCCTGCGTGTCTACGAATAGAACCCCTGACTTAGCCAGATTCAGGGGAGAATAGTGTCGATTTGGTAAAACCAATCAGCCTAAGAGCACATCTTTGGGGTGTGGGAGGAAACCGGAGCGCCCGGAGGAAACCCACGCATCCGCAGGGAGAATGCACAAACTCCTTATCTGAAGAAGGATGTTCTTGCAATGGAGGGAGTGTAGAGTTTATCAGACTGATTCTTGGAATGACAGGACCAATGTATGACTTGAGATTGAGTCAATTAGGGTTACATTTACTGCAGTTCAAAAAAAATGATGGGGGGCTAACATCTCATAGAAACCTAAAACATTCTAACAGGACCTGACAGGTTAGATGCAAGAGGGATGTTACGGCTGGTGAGGGAGACCAGAACCTAGGGTCACATGCTGAAGATACGGGTAAAACATTTAGGACTGAGATGAGGAGAAATTTCTTCCCCCAGAGTGGGAAGTCTGTGGAATTCGCTACCACAGGAAGTAGTTGAGGTCAAAACTTTGTATGTTTCTAAGAAAGAGTTCGACTTAGCTCTTGGGGCAAAAGGGATCAAAGGATATGATGGGGAAGGCAGGAACAGGCTATTGAGTTGGATAATCAACCTTGATCATAAAGTTTATTAGTGTCACAAGTAGGCTTACATTAACACTACAATGAAATTATTTGAAAATCTCCTAGTCACCACACTCTGGCGCCTATTCGGGTACACTGAGGGAGAATTTAGGATGACCAATCCACCTAACCAGAATGACAGAGCAAGTCCAAATGGCCTACTCCTGCTGCTATTTTCTGTTTCAATGTTTCCCAGGACCTGTTGATGCTCTATGATGAGTTGACTGATCTCAGCCTGAGTAGAACAACTGGCCATGACGTTCCTGGGTTAAGGGGTTAGAAAATGAGCTCAAGTTGCCAATGTTGATCACTGATTGCTGGAAATTTTAGGCGGATATTAGGTGACAACAAGATTGGGAGTTGCTATAATGTCTTTTATGGTCAAATACTTCACTGTCACTGGTTGCCAAGAATCATAATATGAAGCACTGTTACTAAGGCAATGAACTAACTAGAGAGTGACCAATAATTCATAGCCCAGCATCAAAAAATCATTTTCAAGAAAAGGTGGAAAATATTAGAGGAAAAAGAAATTTAATGATTCATGTTAATTCACCATTACATTCTCAAAAGAAAATGCTCATGCAACCACAAACCAGATCCTGATAACTTAGAATTGCCTTTTAGGTTAGTCATGGTCTATGTGCTATTGGTGTCATTGTGCAAAAATGATTGAGTTCCTCCGCAGATATATACAAATGAGCTCAAACCGGCAATGGCTTTTATCCTGGCTATGATTGCATAATGATCTATGTAACAACAGCTGTCATTACTCATCTGACACATACAGTTGTAACACTACAGGCCAGTTTATAATGTGCCTGCACAATGGAATTTCACTCCTGACAAATACCAGAGCAATTAGGTCAGTTGTATTGTGTTCAGGTTACTAAGGAAGCATTCTGAATGTACTTTAACCTTGTGCTAAGCAGTTGTATGGTAGCGACACTAAAACAGAAACCGACCTTGGATTTGTCAGCATTCACTGTCATCATTCTTCTGAAACTGACA
The DNA here is from genome assembly GCF_965287045.1 of Carcharhinus amblyrhynchos. NCBI lineage: Eukaryota > Metazoa > Chordata > Chondrichthyes > Carcharhiniformes > Carcharhinidae > Carcharhinus > Carcharhinus amblyrhynchos. The sequence continues at coordinate 5,040,626 of NC_137337.1, forward strand.
TAACTCGTGGCGATCCACACAAGGGCAATTAAATACAACAAGATAAAGTTCTGTCAATGATTCTATGAGCGGGATTTTCTGGTTGCGCTCACTCTGCTACGAAACTATCTCCCAACTCACTGGCCTGGGGCTTGAACCCTCCCTCCGTGACTGGATGTTGAAATTCCTAACCCACAGACCACACACAACCAGTAAGGATAGGCAATAATACCTCCTCCATGATCATCCTCAACATTGGTGCCCCACAAGGCTGTGTTCTCAATCCCCTATTATACTTCTAATACACCTATGCCTGTGCGGCCAAACACTCCTCCAACTCAATTTTCAAGTTTGTTGATGACATCACCATATTGGGTCGGATCTCAAACAATGACAAGACAGAGTATAGGAACGGGAGAGAGAATTTGGTGAACTGGTGCGACGACAATAATCTCTTCCTCAATGTCAACAAAATTAAAGAGATAGTCAGCGACTTCAGGAAGCATAGTAGAGGATATGCCCTGTCTACATCAATGGGAACAAAGTAGAAATGGTCAAGAGCTTTAACTTTTTAGGTGTCCAGATCACCAACAACCTGTCCCCGGCCCCCCATGCTGACACTATAGTTAAGTAAGCCCACCAAAGCCTCTACTTTCTCAGAAGACTAAGGAAATTTGGCATGTCCATTATGATTCTCACCAGTTTTTACAGATACAGCATAGAAAACATTCTTTCTGATTGTATCACAGCTTGGTATGGCTCCAGCTCTGTCCAAGACAGCAAGAAACTACAAAGGGTCACGATCAAAGTTCAGTGCATCACTCAAACCAGCCTCCCACCCATTGGCACTGTCTACATTTCCCGCTGCCTCAGAAAAGCACCCAGCATAATTAAGGACCCCATGCACCCTTGGCATACACTTTTCCATCTTCTTCAGTTGGGAAAAAGATACAAAAGTCTGAGAATACGCACCAACCGGCTCAAGAACAGCTTCTTCCCTGCTGCCAACAGACTTTTGAAAAAACCTACCTCACATTAAGTTGATCACCCTAGCTATGACTATTATTTTGCACCCTCTCCTTTCCTTCTCTATATATGGTATGCTTTGTCTGTACAGCGTGCAAGAAACAATACTTCATGGTGTACTAATATATGTGACAATAATAAATCAAATCAAAATCAAATCATCAAGTCCCCTGCAATCAACATTCTGGGGCTCACTGTTTACAAGAAACTTAACTGGACTAGTCATGTTGAGGCACTATAGTTTCTTTCAGGAGAGACTAAGTTAAAAAATAGAACTTCAAAGATAGGCTCTATGATTTCCTGTGCCATATGCTTGCAAGAATAAAATAGGAAGATGGGGAAGTCAATGAATGGTTTGAGCCATGGTGCAAGGGGATGGGCAGAAAGCACCTATCTATTCAAAAGGGACAGGTTGCACCCCAGGACAGGGACCAATGTTCTCAGGAACAGGTTGAATAGTGTGGTTCAGGAGGGTTTCAACTAATTTGACAAAGGGATATAGTATACAGAAGTAGAAGAGTAATAAGATACATACGGTGAAAGTGTTGGATCATTCTAGAGAAGGAAGTCATTCCATATTAGGAATGTAGGACTTAGGAGCAGGAATAAACCATTCAGCCCTTTCAGTCTCCTCCATCATTTGGTAAAATCATGGATAATCCAATAATGGTCTCAACTCAATTTTCCTATTTGCTCCCGTAAAACTTAGCTCCCCTGTTGATCAAAAATCTATCTGACTCAAGCTTGAATAAATTCATAGAAACATAGAAAATAGAAGCAAGAGGAGGCTATTCTGCTATTTGAGCCTTCTCCACCATTCATTATGATCATGGCAGATCATCCAACTCAACAGCCTGATCTCGCCTTCTTCCCATATCCTTTGATGCCCTTCGCCCAAGTGCTATGTATCCAACTGCTTCTTGAAAACATACCATGTTTTGGCTTCAATTACTTTTGTGGTAGTGAATTCCATAGGCTGACCACTCTCTGGGTTAAGAAATTCCTCCTCTGTCCTAAACGGTCTATCATGTATCTTCCCTGGTTCTGGTCCTTAATTATGAGAATTTAATAATAATTATGAATAATTAAGAATAATTATGGGAATGCCACTGAATATCAAGGGGACATGTGTAAATTCTTTCTTGATCATGGTAGTCATTAATTGTTTGACACCTATGTGGCGTGACTAAATATGGTTATATTGTGAGCATAACCCTGAAGAATTCCTGCACTGACATACTGAAGTGAGATGATTGGCCTCCAACAAACATAACCATCATGTAGAGATCCCCTCCAATTCCTATTGACTTCAATTTTGTTAAGGCATCTTATTGCCACTCTCACCTCACCTTTTGAATTCAGCTTTTTTTTCCACGTTTGGACCAAGGTTGTGATACAAACTGGAAGTAAATGGCTCTGGAACGTTTTCTAGGCTTTTGATCTATCCAGCCCTTTAGTAGTTTCTTGATGACATGGAAAGTGAATCAAATTGGCTGAAGACTGATATCTGTGATGTAGGGATCCTCAGCAAGAAGCTGAGTTGGATCATTCACTCTGCACTTCTGGCTGAAGATGGTTGCAAAAGTTTATTTGCATTGATGTGTTGGGCTCCAGAATCATTGAGGATGGCAAATCTGTGGAAGCTCCTATTTAACTGTCCACCTCTAGTCACAACAGGATGCAGCAGAACTTTGATTTGATTCGTTGGTTGTGGGATCACTTAGCTCTTTTAACCTGCTGGTTCTGCTGTTTAGCATGCATGATGTTATAGCTTCACAAGGTTGCCAAATCATTTTTAGGTATACAAGATGCTGCTCCTGTCATGCTCTTCTACAGACTTTATTGAACCAAGTTTCATTCCCTGGCTTTTTGATGGTAATGGGGCCATGTGATTACAGACTATGGTCGAAAACAATTTTGCTGCTGCTGATAAACCATAGAGCCTCGTGGATTCCTACTTTCGACCTGTTAGATCTGACTCCTTTTAGCACACAGATAGTGCCACACATAATGGCGAGTGTCTTCAGCATAAAATCAGGACTTGATGTCCACAAGATGTGTGCAGTGTGTCACCGTATGGATCAGAAACTATTTTGGCATTAGTGTGAGGAGATGATGTTTCACTGCAGGTGCAATTCTACTTACAACACTGGGAAGCTTTTACCAAAACAAATTTTATTTAACAACACAGTTTAACATAACAAATGGATTAGCTTAACATTTAACAATTGAACAACATTTAAACAAAATATACAATTCTTAACTGCTAATCTATCCCAGGAGTTCCAATTCAAGGAATATTCCTCTTGCAGACTTAAACCCCTCTTCAAAATCAGTTACCAAAATATAGGCTTACGTGCTTGTGCTTAGGTCGCCAATCCTGAAGCTCCCAAACAATCTCCAGGGAGAGAGAGAGAAAGACAGAATGACATATCTTACTTCTTTAAGAACCAGGCAGGAAATGAAAGGGAAACCATTTTTGCCTGCAAGCTTAGCTCCTCCCATTAAGCTCATTACTATGTCTCTGTCTCTGTCAATCACCCTAATCAAAACTCTGAAACCCCAGGACAAAAACCAAGTAAACACAAATGCATTAATGTCTTTAGCCAAACACACCATTAGCTAAAACGAGTCATTATTCTGTAGTTTCAGATTGGAGCTGCGTGTTTTTTTCAGACAAATTGATTCTTTGCAAAAATACACTGCAACATCTGATGTTAGACTAATTGGCCCATAGTTCACTGTTTTCTCTCTCCCTCTTTTCTTGAAAAATAGTGGAGCATTTGATCACTTCCAATCCAGTGGGATCATTCCTGAATCTAAGGAATTTTGGAAAATCACAGCCACAGAGATACTGGATGTGCTAGCTATCTCTTTTAGAAGCCTAGGTTTTAGGCCACCAGGTCCACAAATTTGTTGGAATTTACTCCTTCAAGTTTCTTCTATAATTTATCTCTGCTGCAATAATTTCCCTGACTTACTCACTGTTTTTAGCCCCCAAGTTGTCCGTATCTGGTATGAAACTTGTGTATTCTACTATGAAGACAGTCACAAAGGGCAGGATTTTCCGATCACATCACCCCAAACATGAAAATCATGCTCAAGGTCAACAGACCTTTACGTGGTCCTCTCCTGCCTGTGACTCCCATGCCAGACAGAATGGGAAAATTCCACTGAAAATATTTGTTCAATGCCTCCATTGTTTCTTGATTCTACATGATAATTTCTATTGCCTCTGCTTCTAAGATACCAATGTTCACTCTAGCTATTCCCTTCCTTTCTGTATACTTACAAAAACCTTTACAATCTGTTTTTATATTCCTGGCAAGTTTACTCTCATTCTATACTTTTCCTTTTTTGTCAACTTTTTGGTCGTTCTTTGCTGGTTTCCAATCCTCAGACACGCTACTGATTTTTGCAACATTATAATTCTCTTCTTTTAATTCCAATACAGATGTAGCCTCCTGACCCCAAGAATGTTTGGGGCCTGCATTTATTACTGATAACAGAAATACTGGAAAAAATAGTCGGTCAACATCCAAAGCAGAATAGGCAATTCATAGTATAATCACTCTTTGTAAGAAGACACTTTGAGATGCTCCTCAAAACCTGTCTCTTTGGTCACCAGTCTTACTACAAGTCTCCTTATATGATTCAGTATGAAATTTAATGATAATGTTCCTATGGCAAGTTTGATTCACCATGTTAAAGAACAAGGAAAATTACAGCACAGGAACAGGCCCTTCTGCCCTCCAAGCCTGCACCGACCATGCCCAATTGAACTAAAACCACCTATCCTTTCAGGGGACCATATCCCTTTATTCCCATCCTATTCATGTATTTAAAAGTCACTATCGTATCGCTTCCACTACCTCTGTCGGCAGCGAGTTCCAGACACCCGCCATCCTCTGTGTAAAAAACTTGTTAAAGATGCTAAACAAATTCAATTTGTTATTGAAGTATTTCCTGATATCATTGTGTGGTCCTGAGATCTTGGGCAGGATTTTCCAGCTGCACTCGCCCCAAAACCTGAAACTCCTACCTGAAGCCAACGCTCCCATGCCCCTCCACCCTCCGCTCGCTATGATTCCTGTGACGGATGGGCAGAAAAATTCACCACTCATGATTCATCCTGGTCTGTACTGAGTTAATTGATGTCATTTATTCTCACCTCTTCGACTGTTGGAAAGTTTAACAATATTTCCCATAAATCCTCTTTTTGTCAGAGCAAACATCACAGAACTGTTATAAGAAATAGAAGCAGGAGTAGGCCATCTAGCCCTTTGAGCCTGCCCTGTTATGGTGCAGAAAGAAACCATTTGGCCCATCATGTTTGTACCAGCTCTCCAAATGAGCATCACAACTTAGTGCCATTCCCCTGCCTGTTCCCATACGCCTGCATTGTTTCAGTTCAAGTCACCATCTAACGCCCTCTTGAATGCCTCTTTTTTAATTTTAAAAATTCCTCTTTAAGCTGGTTAGTTGACCATTCGTATACAACCACCTCTGTCTTATTGGCTGCTGCACCACTTTGTACACCCAACTGTGAGGAGATGCCTCTGAATCCAAGCCATTGGAAAGTTGCAGCCAAGATGATTATGTGACTGTCAGGATGGAAAAATCCTTGCATTTCCTACTGTTTTCTGTGTTTGGTTTCTTCTCCTGTCTGTCTTTAACCTCATCACTCCATGATTGAGTTAATCAGCAGGGGCTCACCACCGTTTTCTCAAGTCCAAAAAGGATGGGCAACAAAGGCTAGCCTAGCCAGCAATGCCCACATCCTGACAGCCTCAATCTGTAAATGAGCAAGACTATTTTAATCTCATTTTGTCATGCAGGTTATCTCCCCTCCTACCTTCAGTTCCTCTTTGCATCTTCTCTAAAGGTATCATACATCCATTGTAATATAGCAGCCAGAATTGCACATATCCTTCCAGATGGGCACATCATTTGCTCAAAAAAGCTTTCTATTACCCCCTGCCATCATGGAGCATATTTTCAATCTCTCTGACGAAACACCGTAAGATTTTGTCAGGTATAGCATAGCACCCAAAACTGTAAACAATATTCCAGCTGACATCTAATTAGTGTCTACATATGAACGTACATATTAGGAGCAAGGGTAGGCCACTTGGCTCTTCAAGCCTGCTCCACTACTCAATAAGACCATGGTTGATCTGATTGCTATTTCAACACCACATTCCTGCCCACCTCCAATAACATTCCACTGTCTTATTAACCAAGAATCTATCCAGCTCTGCTTTAAAAATATTCAAACAATCTCCTTCCACTGCCTTTTGAGGAAACGTTTCTTAGACTTAAGACCCCAAGGAAAAAAATTCTCCTCACTTCTGTCTTGAATGAGTGTCCCTTATTTTTAAACAGTGACCCCCTAGATCTAGATTCTCAGTAAGAGGAAATGTCCACTTCACATCCACCCTGTCTCCTTGCACTTGTACTTTATGCCCCATTAATAAAGCCGAGAATACTACATGCTTTATTAACTGCTCTATCTACCTGACCTGCCACCATAAATGATCTATACACAGATACACCCAGGTTCTTTTGCTCCTGCACCCTTTTTGGAATTTTACCGTTTATTTTATATTGCCTCTCCATATTCTTTCTACGAAAATGCTTAACCTCACATTTCTCTGCATTGAACCTCATCTGCCACCTATCGTCCCACTCCATTAATGTACCTATGTCCTTCTGAAGTTCAGTAAGAAGTCTCACAACACCAGGTTAAAGTCCAACAGGTTTATTTGGAATCACGAGCTTTCGGAGCGCTGCTCCTTCCTCAAGTGAGTCATAATATAAACGGTCGGTCAGTCTAACATATAAATGGCCTATCACTAAAAAGTTACTCATTGACTGACCCATCATTCTGTAGATAGAAATGGTCACTGACTGACTGAACATTCACCTGATGAAGGAGTAGCGCTCTGAAAGCTTGTGATTCCAAATAAACCTATTGGACTTTAACTGGTGATGTGAGACTTCTTAATGTGCTCAGCCCAATCCAATGCCGGCACCTCCACATCATGGCTACCTTTCAAAGTTCCACACTGTCCTCTTCATAATTTACAATACTTCCAAGTTTTGTGTCGTTCGTAAACTTTGAAATTGTCCCCTGTACGTCAAGGTCTAGGTCATTAATATATATCAGGAAAAGCAAGGATCCCAATACTGACTCCTAGGGAACACCACTACAAACCTCCCTCTAGCCCAAAAAAATCCACTGACCATTAATCTCTGCTCCCTATTACTCAGCCAGTTTTGTATCCTTTTATTCCATGAGTTATACATTTTCTCACAAAAGTGTTTTGTGTGGCACTGTATTGAATGCCTTCTGAAAATACACGACATCAGCAGCATTATCCTCATTGACCCCTTCATGTTATCTCAACAGACTCCAGCATGTTAAACAAGGTTTTCCCTTTCGAAATCCAATCTGGCTTTTCCGAAAGGTGTCAAATAAATACAAGTTCATTTTGTTCAACAAACAGTACTCTTATCTTCTCTAATGTTTGATTCCATGGCCTATGAGATTAACTAAATTAGCACAGGCCAGTAATTAAAACTCAGTCATTTCTGGTCTGATTACCTCAGTCTAAATATCCACCCTAAACACGTTAAAGAAGCCATCCCCTACGGACAAGCCCTCCGCATACACAGGATCTGCTCAGATGAGGAGGATCGCGACAGACACCTCCAGATGCTGAAAGATGCCCTCATAAAAACAGGATATGGTACTCAACTCATCGATCGACAGTTCCGCCACAGCGAAAAACCGCACCGACCTCCTCAGGAGACAAACACGGGAAACGGTGGACAGAGTACCCTTCGTCGTCCAGTACTTCCCCGGAGCGGAGAAGCTACGACATTTTCTCCGGAGTCTTCATCACATCATTGATGAAGACAAACATCTTGCCAGGGCCATCCCCACACCCTCACTTCTTGTCTTCAAACAACCGCACAATCTCAAACAGAGCGTTGTTCGCAACAAACTACCCAGCCTTCAGGAGAACAGTGGCCACAACACCACACAACCCTGCCATAGCAACCTCTGCAAGACATGCCGGATCATCGACATGGATTACATCATCTCACATGAGAACACCATCCACCAGGTACACGGCACATACTCTTGCAACTCGGCCAACATTGTCTACCTAATACGCTGCAGGAAAGGATGTCTTGAAGCATGGTACATTGGGGAGACCATGCAGGTGCTATGACAACGGATGAATGAACATCGCTCAACAATCACCAAGCAAGACTGTTCCCTTCCTGTTGGCGAACACTTCAGCGATCATGGGCATTTGGTCTCTGATCTTCAGGTAAGCTTTCTCCAAGGCGGCCTTCACGACGCACAACGGCGCAGAGTCGCTGAACAGAGACTGATAGCCAAGTTCTGCATACATGAGCACGGCCTCAACCGGGATCTCGGGGTCATGTCGCACTATCTGTAACCCCCATGACTTGCTTGGGCTTGTAAAATCTCACTTATTGTCCTGTCTGGAGACAATACACATCTCTTTAACCTATGCTAATGCTGTCTCCACTCACATACTCACATTGTCTGCATCTTTAAGACTTGAATAGCAGGTTAGCTGTAAAGACTTGCATTCTAATCAGTATTCTGTAAACTGTGTGTGACTTTATATGCCTTTCTCTGATCAGAACCCTCCACACACCTGACGAAGGAACACCGTTTCCGAAAGCTTGTAAGATTACTATCAAATAAACTGGTTGGACTCTAACCTGGTGTTGTGAGACTTCTTACTGTACCTCAGGCTAACACAGTGAATTTACCAACTCAGCCTTCAAGGAACCATGTTTTTAAAACAAAAAGAGTACTCTTTTAGAATTACAGGCATACTTTATTTCCAATACACTATCACCAACTTCCACAGATTTCACAGCAAAGTGTGGAGTTTAAAGTACAGATATACACCGCCATTAAGGTCAAATCTATATGAGCAGCCTACAAAGCAGACAATTTTTTTTAAATGCTTCAAGCTTTGGCAACTTTTTACATTGGTCAATATTGACCAATGGAAAAAGTACATGCCAAGTGAAACAGCCTGGGAAAGGTGAAGCAGAATAATAGTGAGGAATACTGATCCCAATTGCTGCAAGATTCTACCAAAGTAACAGAAATTCTTTGTGTGCCATATCACTGTTTACAGTTTAATAATTGACTTGCTGACACTCATATAAAGTCACTAACTGACCTTACATACCCTTCAGTAAAGAGAGATTAAATGGTCAGAGAATTATTTACCCCTCATTGAATACAAGTGGTCCCTCATTCTGACTGACTATTCCTTCAGCACATTGATATATAAATGGTAACTCATTGACTGACTCCTCATCTATGCATATATAAATGGTTACTTGGTAATTGACTGACCCCAGATGGTCACTCTGTGACAGATTGTCACTTCCATCACTAGGTATATAAATGGTCACTTACTAACCCTTCAGTATATAAATGGTCGCTCAGTTACTTATCACTCAGTTTAACAATGTATAAGCGGCCTATCACTAAAAAATTACTCACTGACTGACCCTTCACTCTGGATAGAAACAGTCACTGACTGACTGAACTCTCAGTATAGAAACTTATAGGTTACCTACTGAGACTGGTTCCTCAGTTAACAGTTACAGATAGTCACTCCCTCACCAATTTTGGGAAATATGAGATTAACTAAATTGGCACAGGCTAGTAATTAAAACTCCAGTCATTTCTGATCTGACTACATTAAAATAGATGGTCACTCACTGACCCTCAGCACAATGATGGTCATTCACCGACCCTCAGCACAGTGATGGTTATTCACTGACCCTCAGGCAGACACAGTGATGGTCACTCACTGACCCTCGGGCAGTCACAGTGATGGTCACTCACTGACCCTCAGCACAGTGTTGGCTATTCACTGACCCTCAGCACAGTGATGGTCACTCACCAACCCTCAGCACAGTGATGGTTACTCACTGACCCTCAGGCAGACACAGTGATGGTCACTCATTGACCCCCAGTACAATGATGGTCACTCACGGACCCTCGGGCAGTCACAGTGATGGTCACTCACCGACCCTCAGCACAGTGATGGTCACTCACTGACCCTCAGCACAGTGATGGTTACTCACTGACCCTCAGTCAGACACAGTGATGGTCACTCATTGACCCCCAGTACAATGATGGTCACTCACGGACCCTCGGGCAGTCACAGTGATGGTCACTCACCGACCCTCAGCACAGTGATGGTCACTCACCGACCCTCAGTCAGACACAGTGATGGTCACTCATTGACGCTCAGCACAATGATGGTCACTTACTGACCTCGGGCAGACACAGTGATGGTCACTCACTGACCCTCAGGCAAGTCACAGTGATGGTCACTCACTGAATCTCAGCACGGTGATGGCCACTCACTGACCCTCGGGCTGGGCTGCGGATGGCGGTTGGCAGAAGCGCGTGCCGCGGCCGCTTTTGGCGGGAAGGCGGCCCCTGGCGCACGGCGCCTGGCGGGAGACCCCGTGCCGCCTGTCGGGGAGGCGGCAAGATGGCGGCCGCTGGCTGAGGGAGCGGGGGGAGGAGAGGAGAGTGGGGAGGGCGAGAGAGCAGGGCGGCCTCCAGCCAGCCAGCCAGCCAGCGGGAGGAAACACCGGAGCCCGGCCCAGCCTGGAGTAGCAGGGAGACAAACAAACCCGGCATGAGGATTTAAACCTGCGAGAGCCAGCGGCGCGGCTCCGGTCTGGGGAGGCGGCGTTGACGGGACGGGGGGAAGAGATTCGCCGGCCCCCTGTTACCGGGGGCCTGAGGCTTAGGCCCGAGCCTAGGCCTCGGCAGGATGAGCGCGGTGTGAGCTGGGCACCGCTATTTCTTTTATTTTCCTTTCAGTATTTTTTTCATTTTATATTTGTGGGGAGAGAGATCGGTCCCGGTTCCCCATCGCCGCCTGCCCTCCATTTGCTTCCTCCTCCTCCCCCCCCCCGATCCTGAGCCGCGGCCATGGCGGATACCCGGAGGCGGGTGAAGGTTTACACTCTCAACGAGGACAGGCAGTGGGACGATCGCGGCACCGGGCATGTCTCATCCAGCTATGTGGAGCGGCTGAAGGGAATGTCCCTCCTTGTCCGGGCCGAGTCTGATGGTAAGAGATGACTGGGGTGGGGAAGAGGAGGGGGGCAGCTCCCTGTCAGGGTGCTGTATTGGTGACAAATTACAGGCCTCAACCACCCAGCAATAGGTCTGTACACACTCAGTAATGTGTTAATATCTGAAATTCGAGTCTGCTTAATAGATCAGAGTGAATGAGGAGGGGAGTTTATCTGAAATTATATCTTATTGGTACTGAATATCTTCCCTGACATCTTCCTCTTGTATGGTATAACTCGAAAGAAGTTTAGTCTTGCTGCAAAGAGTTTATATCTATCCCTCATTAACCCTCGAGTGGTTTGTCAACCTCTGATTTGTATTGGTCAGCTGTCTCATGGAGGCAGTTCCCTTGAAAGGAAAACGTTGTGGCTCCACTTGATTGATTCTGTGTTTTCTGATGTTGATGATCAGATTGTGGAGTGCCATGATTCCTTGAGTTAACCACGGAATTGGCTGAATGCTGCAAAGAAAACATATGAAGTTGATGTCTCTTTGAGGTCCAGTTTTCTTTCTTTCACGTTGGGATATTTATTGTTGATTTGTGTCAACGTACATTGAAAATGATTTTCTTCAATGAGCGATCAGTATTTGAAAAGAAAGATCATTTAAGATCATAAACATTTTTCCAGTACAGATCTTTTGCTCATTTGCCTTGGCAATTTGAAAGAGCTATAGTTCTATTTCCCTGTTTTCTCCAACTTTTTTTTCATTTTTTCCAGTATTAAATTCTTCAAAAGCAGTTACTGTGGGGCATATGTCCTCACAACCTGTTTTAACAATATCATTCTTCAGGTCTCTCTTTGCTCATTTGGTGGTTTGGACTAGTGTGCATGGGGACAGGCCACTGTGTCCATCCACATGGCTGAAAGTTATCTCCCTACCTGGTCCCATTTTCTCAACTCTCAAGCAGCCAATGTACAGGGGAGAACAAGAAAACACTTCAGAGACACTGAAGTGTAGCAGCATTGACCTCAATGACTGTGAGGAGCTTACTATCCTGAGTTCCTGAGAATGGCCACAAATTATCCATCTATCCGCATCACATTTTGTGTCCCCACACCTTAATGATGAGGTAGAGCGGTGGTGAAGGAAGGAAAAAGAAAACAAAAATCCTGCATTCCGTATCGTGTTCCAGATTGGATGCCTTGTCCATTTGCTAAAGTTCTGCAAGTCAAAATACTGCTCAGTCACAGTCTAGATAGGCTGGGCAAATGGGCCAGGAACTGGCAAATGGAATTTAATGTTGGCAAGTGCGAAGTTGTCCACTTTGGTAGGAATAATGGTAGGAAGGACTGTTACTTACGTGGCGAAAAACTGCAGCACGCAATGGTGCAGAGGGACCTCGGGGTCCTTGTGCAGGAGTTGCAAAAACCCAGCCTGCAGGTGCAGCAGGTGATCAGGAAGGCAAATGGGATGCTGGCCTTCATAGCAAGGGGGATTGAATATAAAAGTAGGGAGGTCTTGCTGCAACTGGACAGGGCACTGGTGAGGCCGCAGCCGGAGTACTGTGTGCGGTTTTGGTCGCCGCACTTACGCAAGGATATTTTGGCCTTGGAGGGAGTGCAGAGGAGGTTTACTAGGCTGATAGCGGAGTTGAGGGGGTTGAACTATGAGGAGAGGCTGAATAAACTAGGCTTGTACTCGTTAGAGTTTAGAAGAATGAGGGGAGATCTCATTGAGACATATAAAATGATGAATGGGATGGATAGGATAGAGGTGGAGAGGCTCTTCCTGCTCAGAAAGGACAGTAGGACTAGGGGGCACAGCCTCAAGATAAAGGGGGGGGCGGTTTAGAACGGAGTTGAGGAGGAACTTCTTCACTCAAAGGGTGGTGAATCTCTGGAATTCTCTGCCTGTTGAAGTGGTGGAGGCTGCCTTGCTAAATATATTTAAGACACGGGTAGATAGGTTTTTGATAGGCAAGGGGATTAAAGGTTATGGGGAGAAGGCGGGAAAGTGGAACTGAGCCACAACAGATCAGCCATGATCTTATTGAATGGCGGGGCAGGCTCGAAGGGCTAGATGGCCTACTCCTGCTCCTATTTCTTATGTTCTTACATGAAGACCCATGTCAAAACTCAACCCCGAGTGGACATCATCGTCAAATCAAGAGCCAGTGATCATGACTAGCATGCTTGGCATTTCAAGCTATGTGGAGTAATCCACACCTACTAAGTTAGCGTCAGATGAGTTTGTGTTAGGACACTGGAAAGAACAACAGAATACCCTTTATTTGTAACTCTGAAGCATCTTCGTCTCCTATCCAAGATGGTGCCAGAGCATGGCAACTTCTTGCGAGCTGTGCCCACCGTACCCTCTAATTCTATCTTTTACACTCATTCTATGCACTCTCTCCTCTCCGTGAACAGTATGCTTTGTATAGTATGCAAGAAACAATATTTTTCACAGTATACTAATACACGTGACAATAATAAATCAAATCAAAATCTCCCATCAGTTTTGTAACTCCTCGTAACACAGGTGAATCCCAAAATTGGGAGCTTTCTTTACGATCATTTAGAAAAATATATATGAGCCAGTGGAGTTCTCAGGCCTGAGATGTTACGTCTCACAAACTTACATTGTCCCGGATCATGAAATCTTTCTTTCTCCATAAATGCATTGAGTACTGCTGAGTATTTCTAGCATTTTCTGTTTCTTTGGCAGACCGAAAGCTAGGCTTAATTCCTTCAGCTTTATGAGCTGTTTTGAGATAATTTCCCGAGCCCTCATTGGAAGCAGTGAGGTGAGTGACCATACTCAATCATACTTCTGATCACTTACTTCTTATCCACCTCATGATCATCAAGTGAATGAGGTTGGTTTGTATCATGCTATTCATAAAAGGTAACAACACCATATCGCCCCATTAACATAAGAATTGTTCAGTTGGTTTTGAAGTTAATATCTTTTATTTCCCACTTTAAGTTGGTTGCATCACCCTGACTGAACCACCTTCTGGTAACAACAGTGTTCAGTTTTCAGTAGCATGACATAACAAACTTCCTCATTTTACTGTTCATGTTTTGGTTAGCATTGTCAGTTTATGGAGAATTTGGATGGAAACCAGGGATGTTTCATTTTGATTGCCATGATAGTAATGTCCTTGAGGGTGCAGCTAATTATGCATGTATGGTTTTGGGTGTACACTGATGTGAAAGTGGTGGTATAACTTTGAAGTCAGAGAATTGACTCCGAAACATGCGGAGGCTAAATGTGAATCACCTTCACATCAGCAGCAGTATGCCTTTCGGCAGTTGCAATCTTACATTTTGGAAATGCATACACAATCCATAGACCTCCTGGGTACTTTCTAAACCCTATTTTCAAACAACGTTATTAAGACAGATTATTTTGTCATTTTATTTTCATTTTTGTGGGACATTGTTGTGTTTAATTTGACTGCTACGTTTTGCTCCTATAATACTGGCTACATTTAATACATTGACAGTGAAGGACTTCGCAATTTCCTAGAGTGCAAAAGGCATTAAATTTCAAATTTTGCCCATCAATCTTTTGTTTTGGGAGAAGGGTGTTTCTGCCAATTGCAACAAGAGCAACACAGAGCAAAATGTGTACATGTTTTTCTGCACAATCAAGTTTTCGCAACTGACAGTGTAACTGGGATCTGCTAACAATATCACAAATTTCAGGTATAAGTCTGAGGCCAATGTATGACCTGTAGCTGTTGATGTCGAGCTCTGAAGGGCTCCATTAGCAATCAGTCTGCCATTACAATTTAGAAAGATTTTTCTGTACGATTTTTATGTGATGGAATGAAACTTATAAAGCACATGTAAATAGAAATGGAATTGTGGCAGTAAAAGTGGAATTGTGGCAGTAAAAGTAGGGGAGCAGATTCTTTCTCCCTTGTATGGCAGACAAATACAGTATAAGAAAGCATTAATAAAGTCAGTTTTTGTATTCTTCAATCAGTTTTTTTGTATTCTTTTACCCATTCCTATATAATATGGGCTTACAGTTCCATCTGACTTTTTTTTCCCTTTTACGGTACTGCAGTCAATGGATTTCTTCATTTCATGTTGGGCTTTGAATAAGTCATAGTACAAGACATGATAGATTTTCATGCATTTCTACTTAAACAGTATGAAACACCAATTATTAAAACAATGCATTTTTGTTTTTCCAATCTTGTGTGGAGAATGCAGTTTGAGTGTATAATTCTATGGTGAAGTATTGGTTGGAGGTTTTCCAATGGTGCAAGCAATTTGAAGTGACTAATTAGCAGCATCACACAAGAAGCCAAGCGCACAGCATTGGTGTGTATTCCCTTTCCCTCCTAGTTCCCATTTCTCACCCCCTCCAGATCTTGCTTCCACTAATTTTTTTAAAGCCTAGTCAGTGACAGCATGACACTTGTGTTAATTTCCCACTGAAGGGGTAATAAAAATGTGCAATTTGTTAAGAACATTTACCTACTAGTTCCAAATTTTCCAGTTGAAATGTTATTTGAATTGAACGTTAATTCCTATAACGTTCAGATTATTTCTAACAACTTCACACTTGGATCATCTGTAGCTTGGGGTTCATTGAGGGAAATGCAAGAATTAAATTTAATCTTGTACCTGCTAAATCATCTCCAATGTTACACAGAAATAGCGTATTGAATGATTCTTCTATAGTCTGTAACTGAGTCTGAAAGTTTCAGTGGCTTATTGTCTCAACTTCAAGATCTGCTACAGAGTAATATAGAAAAATAGTATGATGCACAGAAGTTAGGTTTGATTGGTTTAATAAACTGTCCAGTTGGGATTTAGCTTCCTGACATGGGGATATTTTAGATTTTACAGAAAACTAAAACTTACTGTTGTGATGCAGTTTTAACTATTGCTCGAGCCACAAATAATTTTTGACTCTTGAACTTGCTGGGAGTTCTGTAATATTTGTTTATTGTTTACTGTTTCTTACTTTCTAAAATTCTTAATGTAGGTGATTTGGATAGCAATCTGCAATACATGTATTGTGTGTAGTGAATATAAGGAATTTTGAATGTAGTATCCAAACTAATTAACAAGATTAAGAAGTCATTGCATTAGCAATTTCTTCTTTAAAAAACAAAGAAATAGTTCATTAATTTAATGTGTGAAGCTGAAATTGTCATTTTCAGTAATTCTGTCTCCTTCCATGTCCTTTAAATTGGATCATTCTAGTCCAACAAAATAGTCTCATAAGAAGTTGTCTTTTATGTTCATAATTGGTAGCGGTGCCAAGGAGGCAAGGTAGCAGTGAAGACTAGCCTCAGGATCTGTAAAGTAGAGAGAAAAAAATTCACGCTGTCGCTACTAATTGCCAGCCGGAAACCATAGATGTAGTGTGGAAATAAAATTTTCTGTGGTCGACCAAACTTCCTAGGCCTGTATATAAAGAAGATGCAGTTCCCAAGCGGATTAATACCTGAAGGGCAGTTGACAAAGTATTCATTACTTTAGCTTATTTTTCTTTGAGCTGGCCCAACATCATCTTCAAACCTTCTGATAAAATTACTAAGTGGAAAGAGTGTGTCTTTTTTCAAAGATTGCCCGATTGGAGAGGTCTGGACAGGGCAGACAGGGAGAAATTGTTCCTATTAACGAAACTCTGACGAACCAATGCACACCAATTTATGGTGAATGCCAAAAGAACCAAAGACAACATCAGGAAAATGTTTTAACATAGTGTGTGGTTCGGATCTAGAATTTACTTCCTGAGAGTGTAGTGGAGGCAGATTCAATTGTGACTTTCAAAATGGAATTTAATAATTATCTGAAGAAAGAAAATTTGAGGCCTACAGATAAAAGCAGCAAAGTAGGACTAACTGAGTTCTTGCAGAGAGCCAGCATGAGTGTGACAGATTGAATGGCCTCCTGTGTTGCAACTATTCTGTGATTCTATAAATATTGTTTACAGGAGTTGGAAGTGTTTTATTTGAAGTAATGCAGCAATAAATTAAGGTTTAGCCTTTTGGTCCCTTGCTGTCCAATAGTAGCAATGTAAACTATCATAGTATTATGAACTATGCACTGGTGTGCATTATTATAAGGGTTTATATGTAGGAGAGCTGTTTCAAGTTGCTGAGAAATTCTAGAAGAGTTACTAATTTTTAACTGAACAAATAGAAATTTCACTTATCCATGGGATGTGAGTGTTGTTAACATGCCAAGTGTTGATTATCCACTTCTAGTTCCCCTTGGGAAGGTGATGGTGATCTACTTTCTTGAACTACTGCACTCCATATGATGAAGGTACTCCTCTCTTGAATGTTATAAAGAGATTTTCAGCAATGACTCAAAATTGATCGTTGGTTTGCCCAAGATTGTTTGCTTGGCAATGTGTTTTCAATTCCATGATCTTATGTTTGACAGCGTTTCTTTAATTTCTGAAAGAATTGTTGTAGTAAATTGTTATCTGTTGAACACGGAGTTGTCCTGAATTTTTAAAAAATTCTCAATGTTCAATAATGCTCTCAATGCTGCATTTATTTGCCCCCTTTTTAATTGCCCTGAAAGGTGATGGGTCACTAAAATCATTGAAGTCCTCATGGGGATTGCATTTGGTAGGAAATTCCAGCATATTGTCTCAATGACAGTAAAGGAAAGTGTATTATAGGTCTCAGGTTTGGATGATAATCTTTTTTGAAGAACTAATAATGTGATGTTTTCATGATGTTACTGCTCAGGTAGGTGCTAAGTATTATCACACTGTGCTCATGATGGAGAGATTAGGTGTTAAGTTCAGGATCAGGTGGGGCAGTGTAGGAAGGCAGAACAGGGATAAATGATCAACCAAACTTCTATATCCCACATGGTAATTTTTTTGTTATGGTGATCCAGTGGCGGAAAGCATTCCATTGTATTATTGATTTGGTTCCTACATCCAGGCCTGAAATTATTCTTCAATTTTATCAAGTGGCCAACAGAAGTATGAAAATATCTCTTTATGGATTCTATTGGAAACGCAAACTTATAGCTCGCTGACTTGCACGTGAACAAGATCAGGTGTACCTCACAGCAATGATGGAACTATTAAACTCAGGATTGGCTGAATGCCTGTTGTTTCATTTGTTTCACACACACAGTGGTGATTCTTTATTCGCTACAGTGATTCTTTTTTATTCTGTTAAAGCAGTTATAGGAGAAAGTACTAAACAATATAAAACTTTAGTGGAATCATGTATGATGCATATCCTACTTTATCAAGGCTGGCCAGATTTCCATTCTTCATTCCTGTTGAGAAAGTTGCAATTGATAAAACTTTTAGCTGGGATTATGGGCCCTTTTTAAATGGTGAAAAATAGTGGCATTAATCATGTATCATTGTATGATGAAGTACTGAATATATATTACTCACATAAGGGTTAGGCCTGGTGCTGGGACCTGATAATGTTCTAACGTTCTTCGACACTTTGATTTGAGGTAAAATTTACTTATTCTTTCTGGTTCTTTTCAAATTGTGACAGGCAAAGAGTATACTTTTCTGTTGACTAGTACCTAATTTGTCTTGTTGGAGCAAATATTTGCATATGGCTCTGAATCACTACAGTATCAAATCCTATCCCATACTGACAAAAAATACCAATGTTATATGATGGAAAAAATGGTGGGCAGTGTTTTTAATGTCATTTGCCAGCTGAGTACTTGATATTCATGAACACAGCAATGTAATCTGGACAGGTTGCATCTTGTTTTTACCACTTTCTGGTTAATTGCATAATCTTTCTCAAAAACTGCTGATGCCTTGAGTGCTGGATCCAGTTTGAATGTCTGGCCATTTCAGTCAATGGAATGATCAAAAATAGGAACAATGGTGAATCATTTATTGGTACATATTTTTGCTGAGGAAATTAATCTATTCTATACACCTAAGCATCATAGACATATAGACCTAAGGGGGACTAGTTTGGGTAAATGCATGGGTTGTGGGGATAGGTCCTGGATGGGTTTGTGGTTGGTGCAGACTTGATGGGCCGAATGGTCGCTTTCTGCACTGTAGGCTGTATGATTCTATAGAACTTGAACGTTGTATACACTTCCTACTTTTTTTTAGTTTCCTGTAGTTACATGTGTATGCCAATATTCTGGTAAGTCAGTAAATTTTTGCAGATTTGTTACCTATGAAATTTCATCAACCAGAAATATTGACACATTTATTGTGAAATGGCTAATGGTAGTAAGGTGTAAAAAAAAAGCCACAAAGTTTTAAAGCTGCTGCTGTGAAAGTTAAGCACTTTTGGACTGTAGTCCTTTCACTTTCACTTATTGGATCTATGTTATTGACAAGGCTAACATTTATTACCCATTACCCATCCTAATTGCTCTTGGCAAGGTGGGTTACCTTAAACCACAGCAGTCTGAAGGTATGCCCGGGTGCTGTTAGGCAGGATATTCTACAATTTTAATGCTAGACGATGAAGGAACAAAGGTATATTTCCAAGTCAAGGTGAGGTGTAACTTGGAGGAGAACTTGCAGATGGTGATGTTGGAATCCACCTGCTGCCTTTGTCCTTGTAAGCAGTTGAGGCTGTGGGCTTTGGAGCTGCTATTGAAGAAACTGTGGTGAATTATTGCAGTGCATCTTGTAGATGACATACATTGCTGCCACTGTGCATCAGTGGTGGAGGGATAGGTTGCCGATCAAGTGAGCTGCTTTGTCCTAAATGATGATGAGCTTCTCAAGTATTGTTGGAATTGCACTCAGCCAGGCAAGTGGTGAGTATTCCATCACACCCTTTGACTTGTGCCTCATGGATGCTTTAGGGATGAAGAGGTCAATTACTAACCACAGAATCCCCTTATAGCTGTAGTAGTTTCTGGTAAGATGTGACCCCAAGAATGTCATAATGGGAAATTGGACAATGCTGTTTAAAAACAGAAGGAAGTAGTTGAAGCCTGTCTTGTTGGGGATGGTCATTATCTACAATCTGAAAGGTATGAATGTTATTTACTGCTTTTCAGTCCAAACTTGAATGTTGTTCAGGTCTTGCTGCATGTGGACATGGAATACTTTGTTACCCGAGGAGTTGTGAATGGATCTGAACACTGTGCAATCATTGAACATTGCCTTTATTGACCTTTTGATGAAGGGATGGTCATTGTTGAAAGTAGCTGAAGGTAATTTGATCTAAAAACTTGCCTGAGGAAATCTGTCCCAGTATTCTGGGGTGAGATGGTTGGCCTCTTACAACCACAATCATCTTTCTTTGTGCTGGATTTGACTCCAGCCTGTGGAGAGATTTTCCCTTTAGTTTTCACTGACATTAATTTTACAAAGGCCTCTTGATTGACTGTTTGGTCAATTACTTTCTTGATGCTGAGGGAAATCACATTCACTTTGCCTTAATTCAGCTCTTTTGTCCTTGTTTGGACCGTAGCTGTAATGAGGTCTTGAGCTGAATGATCCTGACAGAGCCCAAACTGAATATCTGTGAGCTGGTTTTTAATGAGTGATCCTGCTTGATGGCACTGTAAACGGCAGCTTCCATTACTTTTCTGATGGCTGAGTTGACTGATGGGACAGCTATTGGCCAAATTAGAATTATTAACAGCACGCAACTGGGAATTTAAAAAAAACATTTACAGGATGTGGGCATTGTCTCCTAGGCCAGCATATATTGGCCTTCCCTAATTGCTCTTGAGAAGGAGGTGCTTTCTTAAATTGCCGCAGTCTCTGAGGTATAGGTACACTCTCAGTGCTGCTAAGGAGCGAATTCCAGGATTTTGACTGTGCAACAGTGAAGGGATGGCGATATATTTCCAAGTCAGGATGGTGAATGACTTGTTGGGAACCTCTAGATGTTTTCCAGCCATCTGCTACCCTTGTCCTTCCAGGTGGAGGTTGCGGCCGTGCGTTTGGAAGGTGCTGCCTAAGGAACTTTAGGTGAGTTTCTGTCATGCATCCTGCAGATGGTACACACTGCTAACACTTTCTCTGTGGCATTGGAAGGATTGACTGTATGTGGAATGGGTAGCAATCAAGCTGTCCTGGATGGTGTCAAGTTTCTTGAGTGATTGTGCACCTGCACTCATCCAAGCACATGGATGAAATTTACCATTTTTCTTGGGTAAATCCCAGTATTGTAGCTGTACTGGAAAACATGATTGAGAAAAACATAAGAATACAAGTAAAGAAGCAGGAGTAGGTCATTTAGTCCCTTGAGCCTGCTCTGCCATTCAATAGATATCATAGTTGATCTAATTGTGACCTTAATTCACTTTCCAGCCTTGCTCCATTAACTCTTGACTTCTGTGTAGATCAAAAATCTGTCTAACTTGGCTTTGAATATACTGAAGGCTGCACAGCTCACTGCGGAACAGAATTCCAAACGCGGAACAACTCTGAGAAAATAGAGATGTAGATTGTGGCGAAGCGTAATCTTTAGCTCAAATATTCCACACAATTATTGCTGAAATGAGGCTTAAAGGGGAGCATGAATGGGCGCTCAGCGTTTCTGGTTACAGGGTTTTCTGATGAGTTAGATAGGGGAGCAAAACAGGAAGTGGGTTGCAGTATTGCACATAACTATGTATAGGCCATCTGGCCCCTCGAGCCTGGTCCTCATTCAATAAGATCATAGCTGATCTTTTCATGGACTCAACACCACTTACCCGCCCACTCACCATAACCCTTAAGATCTAGCATATCGACACAAACATCACAAGAACCCTTAATTTCTTTACTGTTCAAAAATCTATCTACCTTTGCCTTAAAAACATTCAACGAGGTAACCTCAATTGCTTCAGTGGGCAGGGAATTCCACAGATTCACATCGCTTTGGATGGCAGAGTTCCTCATCAACTCAGTCCTAAATTTGCTCCCCCTTATTTTGTGCCTATGCCCCCTAGTTCTAGTTTTAAAAACATGGTTTAAAAAAAAATCACAGCTATGGGGAAGGATAATATGGGGGAAGGAGGATTGAATGAAGTCGTGTAGGTTGAACTGAGGAATAAAAAAACTACCTCCACATGCACACGCACATACACAGTCAGCGGGAGGTAGAGCAAACATGTCGGCCAAGTAACTGAGAGGTGCAGGAACAATCGGGTACTAACACCAGGGGATTTCAGCAATCTAATACTAACTGAGATAAATTCAATGTGGAAGATACAGAAGGGTGCAGAACTCTTAAAATGCATTCAGGAGAATTTGTTTTAAGCCAGTGTGCAGCAAGCCCAACAAGACAGTTTTGAGCTTAATTTGAGGGAATTAAGCTAGATAGATGGAAGCGGTATCAGTGAAAGAGCATCTTAATGATAATTCAGATCCAGAGTAGTTACGAGAAACTAATGAGGAAGGGAAAAAGATAAACCAGGAGTAAAAGTTTTGAATTAGGGAAAGAACATTTTTTTCAGCTGAGATGTCATTTGACAAAAGTAGATTGAAGCAGTTATTTGCAATTAAATCAGTGTCAGAGAAGTGGGGGGGGGGGTGTTTGAGGAGATAATAAATAGGAGGTAAAAAAGGATGGGGCCCTCAAATTCAGAACTCTTGGATGTCAAAAGAGCAGACAGATTAAGATTAGACAAAAAAGCTTGTATCAGATGCCAAAAATGAAATACTACAGAGAGCCTCAAGGAGTATAGAAGTGAAATGAAAAAAGAAATTAGGTAGGCAAAGAGGTATAAAATAACATTAGCCATTAACATCAAGGAATGCCCAAAGATGTTTTTAAAATTCATATTGAGCAAGAGGATAGTTAAGGAAAGAATAGACCATTCAGAGACCAAAAAGGTAACTTGTTTGTGGAGGTGGAAAACATAGACACAGTCCTTAATGCTTCTTTTTTCACAAAAGAGGAGGAAGAAGACGACATTCTAGTCGAGAAGGGATGTGAAATATAGAATGTGATAAACATTGTGTGGGAGGAAACATCAAGCATTCTTGAAAGGTTACAAACCGGAAGAAGTGCATCCCAGGCTGCTAAGGGAATAAATAGCGGAAGTCCTAAGAATTTTCCACTTCTCTTTGGCTGCAGGCATGGTACAGTAGTTCTGCTAACATTGTACCGTTGTGCACAAAGGGAGGAAAGGATAACCTGAGTAAGAGATAAAGTTGCTGTAGTCCCAGATGACCATAGGCTGCTCTATCCTTTGAGAGGGAGATCAGACTTGTTGAAAAGGCAGCCTTCGTGAATAATCTCAGCTGGTATGGGAATTGAACCTGCATTGTTGGCATTGCTCTGCATCACGAAACAGCCAGTTGAGCTAACTGTAATTGCAGAACACTCAGCAGAACCCCACTGCTGGGCAAATTATTGGGGGAAAAGTTCTGAAGATTATATAAATCATCATTTAGAAAGGTATAGATGGTCAAGTCCAATCAGCATGGATTTGTTATGGGAAAAGTTGTAGCTGACGAATTTGTTTGAGTTTTTCAAGAAGGGCCAGTACATGCTGCATGTTTGATGTAGTCTATGTAGATTTTAGCAATACTTTTGACAAGGTTCCATGTAGACTGGTCAGAAAATTAAAAGATCATAGGAACCAAAATTGTCTCAATGGCAGGAAGGAAAGGATATTTTTGTGACTGGAAAACTGTATCTAATGGCTTAAGGCTCAGAACTGGGTCCTTTGTATTCTTGATATCTATCAGTGATATAGAATTAAACATAGGAGGCATGCTTAAGATGGCACAAAAAATGGCTATGATTTGTAAGTGAGGACATTATCGATGGACTGGTTGGGGCAGAAGAGTGGCAAATGGAATTCAGTCTGAAGAAGTGTGAGGTAATACGTTTGGAGAGCATACACAAGACAGTGTAATGCACAATAAATAGTAGAATTTTGAGCAGAGTGCGAAGGATCAGAAGAACATTTGGCGTATACATGCACTGATCTTTGAGTGTAGCAGGACAAGTAGACAAATGGGTCACGAAGGCCGTTATTCAATGACGCCTAGAGTGTATGAGCAGAAGAGGTCATGTCAGAATTGTATAAAACACTTAGCTTGCAGCTAGATTACTGCGCAGAGTTCTGGTCATCCTTTACAATAAGGTTGTGATTGTACTGGAAAGGGTACAAAGAAAATCTATGAAACTGTTGCCAGAAATGGAAAATTTTAACTATGAACAAAAATTGGAAGGCCACGTTGTTTTCTTTGGGGCAGAGATTTTAATGAGGGGTCTAGAGAGGGCGAGTAGAATGGAGAGATTAATATTGGAAGTGGGGGGAGCACAAAGATGGATTAGAAGGAAATTGGGTTTTCTCACCCAGGAATGAGATCTGGAATATTTAGATATGCACTCAAGGTGTTATAACCTGAAGGGCTATGAACCAAGAACTAGAAGATGAGTATGGCCGGATAGTGCTTTTTTAGACAGCATGGGTATGTTGGGCCAAATTGCCGTCTCCTGTGCTGTAATTATTTTTAAGTACTTTGTTTCTATACTCCACGTCCATCTCCACAATAGAAAAATCAACTTTGGACTGTATTAATTCCTATTGATTTTAGGAGAAGCGAGGAGAGTTATCACCATATTTCCAATCTGAGCATGTGGCAGTTAAGCTTTTACAACTTGTTGTACTGTTTTTGCATCACTCCTTTGTTTCTCATGATTTGGAAAACTGAGGTAGTTCACCAGTAATAGAAATGCTGATCCCAGCCGAACCATTCTGCTTTCCTTGTGATACTTGAAAATTTTATTGCATTTTAGTTGTGTACACCAGCATAGCTTAAATAGTTCTGCTCAGTAAATGGAGAACAGTGGGACATAGCAAGAGTGATTATGTAGCAAAAATCTAACCAACAGCTCATGCTAACACGAACAAAATTGAGAAATTTCTAGCTGAATCTGATTGGACTGCAGTTTATCCTTCGTTCTCAAGCTAGCTTACGTTCTATAGCATGGGCTGCATTTTACACTTGCTGCTGTACTTGCTGAAAATTGTCCACAAAATTGCAACCTCTATGTCAAAGATATCCCTTTTCCCAGCAATTTAAATCTGGTGTTGATTCAAGGAAATTCCCAGACATCCAACAACAGTGATGTCAGCAAGTAAGATAAAAAGCCAGTCATGTTGAAACATTCATGTGAACATGCAAATCAGGAAGTTCACTGACTTGCAGAGTATAGCCATTATGATACAGAGAGAGGCCATTCAGCCCCTCCAGTCTGCGGCTGTCTGCAAAACAATCTAATCTTATCAGTTCCATTCATTGCTCTACCCCCATAACCCCAAAAACGTATTTCCTTGAACTGCCTTTCCAATTTTCTTTTTAATCATTCACTGTCTCCACTTCCACAACTGTGGTGGGAAGCTAGTTTCAGGTAATTTTTAAGACAAATTCAGTTTTTAGATTTGTGCAATGTCACTGTCATGACTGGATGTTGCTCATTATTACATTTTTTTCATTTATAACATGACGGGTCAATTTTTGGAACCATTGGCCACAACTTTCCTTAAGATTACAGCTAAAGTGATGAATACCTTGACAAATGCCTTTCATGTATTAATTAATCCTCATTGGAAACTGCACCTTCTTTGTATATGTGCCTAGGCAGTTGAGTCAACCACAAAAACTTTTCACAGCCAAACTCGATACCCCTCACGCCGGCTGCCCTTCCTATGGTAGACATCCTGAGGCTAGTCATATGAGACTGTTTTCAGTCAGAGCACTTTGTCTGACTACAATGATCCAATTTTAAGGACATTGAGGTAGACAATTACCAAAAATTAATATTCATAAAATACAGAAATTGTTCCTTTCTTTAAAAAGTAATTGTAAATACAGGGTGTTAATTAGTTTGGGTACTGCATTCAAACTGTTCCTTGTATTGATTACACACAATGCATGTACTGCCTACCACTATTCAAATCATCTACATTAATTTTTTTTTAGAAATTACATTCAAAGGGAAGCAGATGTGTGAAAACTTGTTTGTGGCACAGGGAAACAGTTAAAACAGCATCAGCAACTTAGTAGTTTTATTTTCTACAAAGTCTGGAATATTCCCATGTTGATAAATTAAAACCCTATAGAACAGTTTATTAAACCAATTGGACCTAAGGCAGTAATAGATCTTGAAGTTGACGCAATAAACCACTGAAACTTAAACTGCAGAAACAACATTTAATGTGGTATTTCTGTGTAACATTGATAGTCCCATCACTTTGAATCTTCAGATCGGGAAGTAAATAATCATGATTGGTTAAAGGAAGAAAATAAACTACCATAAACATGAAAATCTTTCAAAAATATACATGGAATTGCGTATCATAATGTAAAGTTAGCTTTTTGGGATCAGTGAAGGTGTTTAGTAATAATGCAGTAATTATGAACTTATGCCAGCAAAACTCAGATACACAATTCAATATGACGTAACTTTTCTAAAGGGTTTTAAAGTGAAATTAACAGGGTCGTATTCGAAGGTTTCATCTGTTCACTGTGTAGGGAGAATATCTCAGCCATGTACCCTCTGGAGGTAGCGTGGAATCATTGACAGTAACTTCAGAATTTCCAGGTTCTTCACATATAGAACATAGAACATTGCAGTGCAGTGCAGGCCCTTCAGCCCTCGATATTGCACTGATCTATGAAACCAATCTAAAGCCTATCTAACCTACACTATTCCAGTATCATCCATATGCTTATCCAATGACCATTTAAATGCCCTTAAAGTTGGTGAGTCCACTGCTGTAGTAGACAGGGCATTCCACGCCCCTACTACTTTCTGAGTAAAGAACCTACCTCTGCCATCTGTTCTATATCTATCACCCCTCAATTTAAACCTATATCCCCTCATACTAGCCATCACCGAGTGTATGGTGTCGAAATTTGCTGATGACACCAAGATTGGTGGAACGACAAATTGCGCGGAGGGCGTGGAGAGTCTGCAGAAGGATCTAGATAGGCTGGGCGAATGGGCCAGGAAATGGCAAATGGAATTTAATGTTGGCAAGTGCGAGGTGGTCCACTTTGGCAGGAATAAAGGTAGGAAGGACTATTACTTACGGGGCGAAAAACTGCAGCAGGCGACGGTGCAGAGGGACCTCGGGGTCCTTGTGCATGAGTCGCAAAAACCCAGCCTGCAGGTGGTCAGGAAGGCTAATGGGATGCTGGCCTTCATAGCGAGTGGGATTGAATATAAAAGTAGGGAGGTCTTGCTGCAGCTGTATAGGGCATTAGTGGGGCCGCAGCTGGAGTACTATGTGCAGTTTTGGTCGCTGTACTTACGCAAGGATATTTTGGCTTTGGAGGGAGTGCAGAGGAGGTTTACTAGGCTGATACCGGAGTTGAAGGGGTTGAGCTATGAGGAGAGGCTGAATAAACTAGGCTTGTACTCGTTAGAGTTTAGAAGAATGAGGGGAGATCTCATTGAGACGTATAAGATGATGAATGGGATGGATAGGATAGAGGTGGAGAGGCTCTTCCTGCTCAGAAAGGACAGTAGGACTAGGGGGCACAGCCTCAAGATAAAGGGGGGGCTGTTTAGAACGGAGTTGAGGAGGAACTTCTTCACTCAAAGGGTGGTGAATCTCTGGAAGTCTCTGCCCTTTGAGGTGGTGGAGGCTGCCTCGCTAAGTATTTTTAAGACGCGGGTTGATGGGTTTTTGATAAGCGAGGGGATTAAAGGTTATGGGGAGAGGGCAGGAATGTGGAACTGAGACATGACAGATCAGCCATGATCTTATTGAATGGCGGGGCAGGCTTGAAGGGCTAGATGGCCTACTCCTGCTCCTATTTCTTATGTTCTTATCTCCTTCCGAGGAAAAGGGCTCCCCCGTCCACCCTATCTAAGCCTCTGATCATCTTGTATACCTCTATTAAGACCCCTCTTCACCTTCTCTGTAAACGAACACAGCCCCAAGTCCCTCAGCCTTTCCACATAAGACCTTCCCATCATAGCAGGCAACATCCTGGTAAATCTCCTCTGCACCCTTTCTAATGCTTCCACATCTTTCCTATAACGTGGCGACCAGAACTGTACGCAATACTCCAAGTGCGGCCGCACCAGCAATTTGTACAGCTGCAACATGACCTCGTGGCTCCGAATCTCAATCCCTCCACCAATAAAAGCTGTCACACCATACGCCGCCTTAACCCTATCAACCTGGGTGCCAACTTTCAGGGATCTATGCACATAGACACCGAGATTTCTCTGCCCATCCACACTACCAAGTAACTTACCATTAACGCAGTACTCTGTATTCCTGTTACTCCTTCCAAAGTGAATCACTGCATAAGTACTTAATTGGCTATAAAGTGTTTTAGGGTGAGCTGGGATTGTGAAAGTTCCATTCTAAATGTACGCCTCTTACCTTTATTTAACAAAGTAAATACTGAAGCTGCATAACTATTACGTTTTAATTGTGTCTCCCAATTAATTAAGTTGGGTTCAGTACCATTATGGCTGTTCGAGATTGGCCTAGTGCTTCATGTCGTTAGTGTGTGCCTAAACTGGACCAGATACTGGGCAAGACGACAGCTCAGTGACTATCGCTGATTGCTGTGCAGACACATGGATTTGGGCCAGTGTCTGTGGGAGTTTGCGCATTCTCCCTGTGCTTGCGTGAGTTTTCTCCGGGTGCTCCGGTTTCCTCCCACACCCCAAAGATGTGCTGTTAGGCTGATTGGCAGGAATAAATTGTCCCTAAATCAGTTTCCCTCAATCTGGATGGCCATAAAACATGAGAAAGGGGTCATGGGTAGAGAGGTGGACTGGTGGTGTTGAGATGGCGGCGCGGGCTCGTTGGGCCGAAGGGCCTGTTTCCCGGGCTGATTTTGTTCTTTGTTCTTTGTATTATACATGAGAGAGAAAAATGAAACAATTTTGTCATAGGAATAATCAATTATTACTGATTTAACTCATCTTACATCTGTGGATCACCACCTTGTTACGGTGAAGAGAACTGTCTGCTCTGATGGCCACTTGAGCAATGCTGTAATGATCCCCTTGCTCCTTTGGGTGCACCCGTGCCACAAGTTTGGCAGGAGGGAGGTGCAGAAGAATGCAGTTGAAAAAGTCCTCGAAGGCAGAACAGACGAAGGAAGACTGTCGCTAATTGTGAACGTAAGAAGGTTGCAGTGGCAAGGTGGTCCTGATTCAACATATCACTGAAACCTGACACCAACCCATGAAGACTGGGAACAATGAAGGTGCCCCAAATTAAACCAAGTCACATGCGGGCTTCTACGAGGGTGCATTTGCCAAGAACTGTGGTAATAGAGAATTGGCAACAGGACAGGGCTGCAAACCTGGGAGTTTCTAGTTAAGAATCGGTACATATGTGACATATCCATGGAGGTTATTGGATACCTGTGTTGGGACACAGGTGTCTTTGGGCAGCATCACCTGTGACTGAACAGTCCTGCTTAGCCCAAATGGGGAGGGGTGTTGAAAAGGTGTTCTAAAACTAGACTGGCTGGCTGAAGAACTACACCGTAAGAGATCACCATTTTAAAAATTAATTTGTGTGATATGGGCATTGCAAGCTAGGTCAACATTTATTGCCCATCCTTAGTTGCCATTTAGAAGGTGGTGGTGAGCTGCTTTCAACCACTGCAATCTCTGACGTATAGGTACAACCACAGTGTTGTTAGGGAGGTTTTTCCAGGATTTTGACAGCAGAGTGAAGGAATGATGATGTATTGCCAAGGCAGGATAATTGACTTGGAGAGGAACCTCCAAGTGGTGATGCTCCCAGGAATTTGCTGCTCTTGTCCTTCTAGACAATGTGGTCATGGGTTTGGAAGGTGTTGCCAAAAGAACCGTGATGAGTTCCTGCACTGAATCTTCTAGATGGTACACATGGCTGCCACTGTTCATAGCTGGTTGATGGATTGAAACTTTGTGAAAGGGCTTGCAATAGGTGCTGTTAAGCTTCTGTTGTTGGAGCTGCACTCATTCACACAAATGGAGAGTATTCTATCACTCTCCTGACTTGTGCTTTGTAGATGGTGGACAGGCTTTGGGGAGTCAGGAGATGAGATCTCATATGAACGTAGGAACGGGAGTAAGCAATTCACCTCTTCAAGCCCGTTCCACCATTAAACATGATCATGGCTGATCTTATCTTGGCCTCAACTCCACTTTCCTACCTGTTCCCCATAACTCTTTATCCTGCTTTTCATTAGAAATGTATCTATCCCTTTCTTGAATCTATTGATTGATTCTGCCTCCACCACATTCTAGGGCCGTGAGTTCCACAGATTCACAACCTTCTGAGAGAAGTAGTTTCACCTCATCTCAGTTTTGAACCTACCTCCTCTCACATACCACATGATTTATAGTCTTACATAAGAACATAAGAAATAGGAGCAGGAGGAGGCCGTCTAGCCCTGCCCCGCCCCGCCATTCAATAAGATCATGGCTGATCTGAAGTGGATCAGTTCCACTTTCCTGCTTTCTCCCCATAACTCTTAATTCCCCTGTCTATCAGAAACCTATCTACTCGTGACTTAAATATATTTAGCGAGGTAGCTTCCACCACTTCAACAGGCAGAGAATTCCAGAGATTCACCACCCTTTGAGTGAAGAAGTTCTTCCTCAACTCCAATCTAAACTGCCCCCCCACTTATCTTGAGGCTGTGCCCTCTAGTCCTGCTATCCTTTCAAAGCGGAAAGAATCTCTCTACCTCTACCCTATCCATCCCCTTCATTATCTTATACGTCTCTATAAGATCCCCCCTTAGCCTTCTAAACTCCAACGAGTACAGACCCAGTCTATTTAGTCTCTCTTCATAGTTCAACCCCCTCATCACTGGCATCAGCCTAGTGAACCTCCTCTGCACTCCCTCCAAGGCCAATATATCCTTGCGCAAGTGCGGCAACCAAAACTGCACACAGTACTCCAGCTGCGGCCTCACCAGTACCCTGTACAGTTGCAGCAAGACTTCCCTACTTTTATATTCTATCCCCCTCGCTATAAAGGCCAGCATTCCATTTGCCTTCTTGATCACCTGCTACACCTGCAGACTGGGTTTTGCGACTCATGCACAAGGACCCCCAGGTCCCTCTGCACTGTAGCATGTTGCAGCTTTTCGCCTTTTAAATAGCAATCCCTCCTACTATTATTTCTGCCAAAGTGGATAACCTCACACTTGCTAACATTATACTCCATCTGCCAGGTCCTTGCCCACTCGCTCAGCCTATCCAGGTCTCTCTGCAGACTTTCCACACCGTCCACACAATTTGCTTTTCCACTCATCTTCGTGTCATCAGCAAATTTCATCACCCTACTCTCAGCCCCCTCCTCCAGATCATCTATATAAATCATCTATATAGCCTTTGATGTACTCTGGTAGCCACAGTGTTTATATGGCAAGTCCAGTTCAGTTTCTGATGAATAGTAACTGCCAGCATGTTGATGGTAGGGAATTCATCATGGTAATGCCATTGAATTTCACGGGATGATGATTAAATTCTGCCTTGTGGGACATAGTCATTGCCTGCACTTGTGTGGCACGAATGTTACTTACCACTGGATATTGTCCAAGTCTTGCTGCATTTGGACATGGACTGCTTTAGTATCTGAGGAGTCGCAGATGGCACTGAACATTGTGCAGTCATTAGCGAACATCCCATTTATGACCTTATGATGGAAGGAAGGTCATTGATGAAGCAGCTGGAGATGATTGGGCCTAATTCCTGCAGTGACATCCTGGAGCTGAGGCGATTGACCTTCAACCACCACAACCATCTTGCTTTGTGCCAGGTGTGTCTTTAATTTAGGATTTTTCCCCTAATTACCATTGACTCCAATTTTGCTCAGACTCCTTGAAGCCATACTCTGTTAAATTCTGCCTTAATGCGAAGGTCAGCCACTCTCACCTCACTCCAGGAGTTCAGTTTTTTTTAATCTATGTTTGAACCAAGGCTGTAACGAGCTGACTGATCCTGGCAGAACCAAAATTGAGCATTTGTGAGCAGATTATTGCTGAGTAAGCACTGCTTGATACCAATGATATCATCATTGCTTTGTTGATGATCAAGGGTAGACTGATGGATCATTGGTTGGATTGGATTTATCCTGTTTCTTGTGTACAGGAGATACTTGGGTAATTTTCTGCAATGCTGAGTAGATGCCAGTGTTGTAGGTGTACTGGAACTGCTTGGCTAGGGGTGAGGCAAGTTCTAGAGCACAAGTCTTCAATACTGTTGTTGGAATGTTGTCAGGGCCCGTAGCCACTGCCGTATCCAGTGCCTTCAGCTGTTCTTGATATCATGTGAAATGAGTTGAATTGACTGAAGACTGGCCAAAGAAAGAAGACTTAAAATTTTGCCACTTGGCATGTTACAATCTCATAAAGACCTATACAGTTCTAACAGGCTAGGTGCAAGAAGGGTGTTCCCAAGGGTGGGGGGGGCATGCAGGGGTTCACGGTCTAAGGGTACAGGGTAGACAATTTAGGACAGAGTTGAGGAGAAATGTCTTTACTCAGAAAATGGTCAAACTGTGGAATTCACTATCACAGCAAATAGTTGAAGTCAAAACATTGTCTGTTTTCAAGAAGCAGTTAGATATGGCACTTGAGATGAAGGGGATGGAAGGATTTGGCGGGAAGGCGAGATCAAGTTATTGAGTTAGGTGATCAACCGTGATAATGGATGGCGGAGCAGGCCTGAAAGGCCAAATGGCCTCCTGCAGCTCTTACTTTTCTATGTTTCTATGAATCATCTCGAGTGACTGCCTGGAGAGAAACTCATCTGAGTCATCAAGACTCCAGATTGGGATCACCACCCTCAGATCAACCTGCCTTGCTGAGAGGGACAGCTGAAGGAACAAGGAGGATGATATACCTCCTACTGGTGAGGAAAGGCTGACAGTACAAGATTCATGTGCCCAGACCATTGGGTTTAAGCATCGCTGTCACTGGGTCTGGTTTGATGAAAGCTGCTAATATACTTAACCTTCTAGAACAAGCAGGCTTCAATGTTAACAGCCAAGGTCACAAGTCAAGAAAGCAACATTCCATTGGCTTAAGGCTGGCGCCCAAAGTCAAATCCAGAAGGTAAAGGACGTGATGAAAAGAGAGCCTGAGAGATCCAACAATGTGCTAACCCATCATGTTATGTGAATCGTTTTTGAAGCTAATAGAGCATTTTCAACCACTAACCATGAATCCATAATGGCAGCTGATACTGCTGAGACTATTCCTTAGTATCATAGTAGAATTTGCGGGTGTGCCACCATCTACGGGAAAGCTACAACAAGCAAAAATATGGATGATAAACAGCATGATGACCCTCCCCTCAACTTCAGGAATGTGATAATTGTATCTGTCTTCAAGAAGGAAGATTAATTGTGCCATGGAAACAATTGGGTTCTTTCAACATGTCCACAGCAGGAAAAATCCAAATTCTCATTCTCCTGAAGCAGCCACTTTGTGTAGCTGAGGAAATTGTCTCAGGATGGACCTTCCAGAGGAATCTATCACATGCCAGACAATCCAAGAAAAATGTCAATAACAAGAACTCTTCATTGTGCTCATTGTCCTGACCAAAGCATTGACTCAGTAAAGAGCGGAGGCTCTGTGGATTGTGGACCAAAGATTTGGATTTCCAAAAAATTTTGTCACAATTCTGCAATTGCTTTGTGATGATAGGCTTCCAACCGTCTTGTGTAGGAGACCTAAAACAGATACCTTCAAAGTCCAGTCCGGGATCAAGTAAGGGTGTGTGGTAGTCCCCATAATATTCACAATCTATCCAGCAGTGGCTATTTGTCTCATCGAAGATCAGCTGCCCCGTGATGTGAGTATTAAATACCACCCAGATTACTTTAAACTCATCTGCCACTGTGCCGAAATTAAACTGACCACCATAGATCTACAGTTTACAGATGACAACAGTGTCATTGCACTAGATTTGTAAGCCACTCACAACCATTTCAGTTCTGAAGACAGACTCAGCTTGGCTTTAAATATTACCAAACAAAACTCATCAACCCACATTCAGTCAGCCCAACTGTGTTGCCAGAGACACTCTGGCAGAAACCTTGGCAGCCACCTTTCGAAAGACCACCGTGGATGAGATTTGATTTGGATCAGTTGCACCACTAATTCTACAGCTTAAGGCAGTGAATGTTTCAAAACAAAGACCTCCACACGTTAACAGTTGTTGTCACTTCAGGTGAGTCTTGAACTCTACCATACGAAAATATAAATTGGGGGCAGAGTAGGCCATTTGGCCTTCAATCCTGTCCTGCCATTCAGTAAGCCAATGCCTGATCTGATTGTGGCCTCAACTGCACATTACACGTGATAATCTCTGGTTCCTTTGTTAATTAAAAATCTATCTTTCTCTGCTTCAAAAATTTACACTGCCCCTGCCTCCACCACTCTCTTTGGGAAGAATTCCAGAGATTCACAACCTCTTGAGAGAAAAATAATTCTTACCATCTCTGTCTTAAATGGAAGACCTCTTATTTTTAAATTGCGTCTCTTAGTTCTAGTTATGAATCAGTGACATACAAGACTTCTAGAGGAACTCTATCAACAGTGCACCCACAATGTCTTTCAGATTGATTGAGAGGACTGCCAGGTAAACACTAGTGCATTTCTTGAAGCCAACTCCACAAGCATTCAGGCAAAATTTCTGCAGAATAACTTTCAATGGATTGAATGTTATGGCCATGCGGCCAGAAAGCATCTACCCTGTCTGGGCCTGTTTTCTCAACTCTCAAACAGCAATATTCCAGGAGGGGACAAAGAAAACATTTCAGAGGTATTCCTTAAAGTGTGGCAGCATTGCCATTAATGACTGAGAGGAGTTTGCTACAAGCTGTTCAAAATGGTGACAACCTATCCATCAAGTTGCATCATGCCTTGAGACACAATGCCTTAATGGTGAGGCAGAGTGGCTCCAAATCCCATTACCTTGTGGTACGTCCTGCCCCATATGCCCAAAGATCTGTTCGTTGAAAATCAGCCTGTTCAGTCACATGAGCACTCATGGTAGAAACTGAGGAAATGTCACCCTTGAATCAAGGGACAGCTGACAGCGATGATCATGCAGCAGCTAGATATTCTAAATACATTCAGTTCTTGTCACTTTCAAGGATGATGCTTATTAAGTCATCTCATTATAGATAAATCATTTATTCTCTATTTTTGTCACCGGCTTACTCAGATTAACCACAGACCTTGTGTGTCAATGTGCATAGATGTGATATTCCCGGGAAGCATTAATTTTAAAGTGTACTATTAATTTTAAAGCAGACTATCAAAAAAAATCAGCATTTATGTTCATATGATTGTTTTTATTCCCTTATCTTTGGTTTCTTTGTGAAGAAATTGTAAGTTCCTCGGAACAAATTGCTGGTTTAAAGGGAAAAAAAAACATTTCAGGTGCTTGTGTGGAGAAAATGTGGTGGGAAGGATACTACTGTTCAGCATATAAGCAATTTGGTGACCATTTATTTGTTTCCATCATCCAGTGTTGAAAACAATCCTGAGTACTGATGAGGTTTTTTTGGGCCAATGTTGCCCAGTCATCAGTTTGATATGTCACTTAATTTGGATTTGATTTAAAGTGAGTACAAATGATTTTACTTCAAAGTGTTAATTTCCAGTTTAGCATCATTATGACACAGAAGAGAGACCATTTGGCCCATTGATTCTGTTCTAGCTTTCTGGAGAGCAATTCAAACAGTTGCATTCCCAGCTCTGTCCCCATTTTAAATTAATGAACGTCTCCGCTTTCTTCACCTTAGTGGGCAGCCACTAGATCATTTTTAAGGCAAATTTAGTTTTTTTAGTTTGTACAATGCAGCTGTCATGATTGCATGTTGCTCACCTATACATCTTTTTGTACTCACAACTTTATTGTCCTGACCGCCTGCTGATCAAATATATGAAACATTGATAGTAATTTTTCTTCATCTTACTGCTGAAGTAATGAATACATTGACAAATGCCCTTCAGGTTTAAATCCTGTTTGGTAACTGCACCTTTTTTTATGTAGAAGCCTAGGCCTTGAGTGAATGCAGTCTAGTCAACAACCAAAAATGTGCTATTCTTCTGAGTCTTCTACCACAAGCTCCTCTCCAAGTCATGCATCATCGCCCTGCATTGAAAATATATTTGTTTCTTCATAGTCACTGGGTCAAAATATTGGAACTCCTTTTGGTTGTAGCTCTACCCTATGGACTGTTCAAGGCAACAGCTCACTATCACCCCATTGATAAATAGGGACAGGCATAAATGCTCCCTTTGACAACGCCTACACTGTGTGAATAAATAATAAAAATGAATCAAGCACTGGACTGACTTACACTCATTGGAATTTACTTTTCTCATTTTACTGTGTGCCTTTTTATTTCAATAATCTACTCTTATAACAACTTGAGGGGGGAAGAAAATAAACTAATATGGTCAACTTCATTGTTTTTCACTTCTTTTGACCCATGCACTATGTCTCAATTATCTGACTGCTTATCTGACATTTGGTTCTGGGTGAGCAGAAATTTCCTCAAAATAAGTACTGGGAAGGTTGAAGCCATTGCCTTCAGGTTGTGTATCATTCCCCCCCCACCCCGCCACCGCCGCCAACACACACACACACACACACACACACACGTGCGTGCGTGCACAGACACTGCTCCCACATCGCTAACTCCATCTCTTTCCCCATCAACTTTCTGACGCTGAACCAGACTGTTCGCAACCTCAGTCTCATGAAGGTGAGCTTTCGATGATGTATCCCTGCTGTCAGTGAAATCATCTATTTCAACCTCTGTAACATATCTCCCCTTCATCCCTCTCTCAGTCTATCTGCTGGTGAAACCCTCATCCTTGCCTTTGTTATCTCTAGACTCAGACTATTCTAATACAATCCTGGATAGCCTCCCTTTTCTTTCATTCATTGAGATCATCCAAAGTTTTGCTGTCAAAATTTGTTTGTCCATCACCATTGTGTTTGATAACCTACACGGCTCCTGGTTAAACATTGCTTTAATTTTAAAATTCTCACCTTTGTGTTCATGTCTCTGTCTCTGTCTCGCACCCTCTCTCTCTCTCTCTCTCTCTCTCTCCTCCTCCATTCTTCAATCCCTGTAATCTCCTCCAGCCTCACAGTCCTCATACATCAATGGATCCTCCAATTCTGGCTTCATGCACATTCCCAAATATAATTGCTCTCAAACCACTAATTCCATCTCTAACTCCATTTCTTTCTCCATCTTTTGGTGTTCCTGCTTTCAATTTCTCTGATTCCTTTGTTAATTAAAAATCTATCTTCCTCTGCTTCAAAAATTTACACTGCCCCTGCCTCCACCACTCTCTTTGGGAAGAATTCCAGAGATTCACAACCTTTCTAAGGAACCTTTCTAAGGAAATTTGGCATGCCTACTATGACTCTCACCAATTATAGAAAGCATTTTTTCTGGTTGTACCACAGCTTGGTATGATGGTATGTCTTTGTGATGATGTGGAGATGCCGGCGTTGGACTGGCGTAAACACAGTAAAAAGTCTGACAACACCAGGTTTTAGTCCAACCTATTTATTTGATAATATACCCACAAGCTTTCGAGGGGACTGCCTCTTCGTCAGGTGAATGGAGAGTTCTGGCCAGAACTCTCCATTCACCTGACGAAGAGGCAGTCCCCTCGAAAGCTTGTGGGTATATTATCAAATAAATAGGTTGGACTAAAACCTGGTGTTGTCAGACTTTTTACTATGTCTTTGTGAAGCAGACAGGGACCTCAGATTGTTATGGAGAGTTTGAAGGATGTCTGCAAATACCCCTGCCAGCTGGTCTGCACAGGATCCAAGTGCTCATCTCAAGAGGCAGAGAGTGGGGGTTAATGGGTGCTATTCGGATTGGCGGTTGGTGACTAGTGGAGTGCCCCAGGGGTCGGTGCTGGGGCCTCAGCTATTTACCATTTATATAGATGATCTGGAGGAGGGAACTGAGTGTATGGTGTCGAAATTTGCTGATGACACCAAAATTGGTGGTACGGCAAATTGCGCGGAGGGTGTGGAGAGTCTGCAGAAGGATCTAGATAGGCTGGGCGAATGGGCCAGGAAATGGCAAATGGAATTTAATGTTGGCAAGTGCGAGGTGGTCCACTTTGGTCGGAATAATGGTAGGAAGGACTATTACTTACGTGGAGAAAATCTGCAGCAGGCGACGGTGCAGAGGGACCTCGGGGTCCTTGTGCATGAGTCGCAAAAACCCAGCCTACAGGTGCAGCAGGTGGTCAGGAAGGCTAATGGGATGCTGGCCTTCATAGCGAGGGGGATTGAATATAAAAGTAGGGAGGTCTTGCTGCGGCTGTATAGGGCATTGGTGAGGCCGCAGCTGGAGTACTGTGTGCAGTTTTGGTCGCCGTACTTACGCAAGGATATTTTAGCCTTGGAGGGAGTTCAGAGGAGGTTTACTAGGCTGATGCCGGAGTTGAGGGGGTTGAGCTATGAGGAGAGGCTGAATAAACTAGGCTTGTACTCGTTAGAGTTTAGAAGAATGAGGGGAGATCTCATTGAGACATATAAGATGATGAATGGGATGGATAGGATAGAGGTGGAGAGACTCTTCCCGCTCAGAAAGGACAGTAGGACTAGGGGGCACAGCCTCAAGATAAAGGGGGGGGGGGCGGTTCAGAACGGAGTTGAGGAAGAACTTCTTCACTCAAAGGGTGGTGAATCTCTGGAATTCTCTGCCCGTTGAAGTGGTGGAGGCTGCCTCGCTAAGTATTTTTAAGACACGGGTTGATGGGTTTTTGATAAGCGAGGGGATTAAGGGTTATGGGGAGAGGGCGGGAATATGGAACTGAGCCACGACAGATCAGCCATGATCTTATTGAATGGCGGGGGCAGGCTCAAAGGGCTAGATGGCCTACTCCTGCTCCTATTTCTTATGTTCTTATGTTCAATTGTGTAGGTTCTGAGCACAGGGATTTTCTCCCTAAGTCTCTTCAGGTACTCCTTAAAACCTTTCTTTTGGCCCAACATTTGGTTTGCTGCCATATCATTTTATGCTGCTAGGTGTCATATATGATGCATCTGTGGGGCATTTTATTACATTAAAGGCACAATGTAAATGTAAGTGTCATTGTTTCCATTTTGCCAACTCTCACTCTTTATTTTGATGCTCATGAGCAATAATTAACATCATTTTAGTGATACTTAATTAAATATTTGGTTGTAAAAAGGGTGGGGCAGTTTGGGAATGTGTTTCTGATTTAAAAGTGCTGCCTTTTAAATTATGTACTGCTCCTCATTCCTTATATATCGGGCACTGCAACTGCAAATGTGAACTTGAAACCAGCTATCTGAGAGGTGGGTGGGGTGATTTGAGATAATTTTGAACTGTTCTATCTACTTTTTTTCCCCCTGCGTGAATGAGGGAAAGCAAGTGTTATGAGGCAGCTGCCAAATCTTTGTTTTATTATCTCCTAAATTTTAGAATAGTTTAATGGATTGAAGTTTATCCATCAATAATTTAATTCATTTACTTATTTAACTACACTGCTGTGCTATCCTTGCTGCACATTCAGAGACTTTGTCTTGTACACATATTGCCGCTCCCTTTTTCCTTCTAATGCACCGCTGAAAAGTATTTAAAAATTGGCACTTGAAGATGTTGGTCCTTGAAACAGAAAACACAAACTGGCTAATTCTATACATCCAACGTTAAATTTTTACATGTTTTTATCTGCTCCCCTTTTGCAAACAATTTTATATTCCACTTCCATTGTTTCATACTAAATTATAATAATCCTATATATTTTTTAAGGAAAAGGCTTCTTCCCCTTGATCTTTAGTGATGTTAAAGTCATGACCTCCAGTTTACAATTCATTGACAAGTGGGAATAGTTTTTAATCTTCAAATTTTGAGTATCTCTGTTAGATTTCTCTGAACTCTTATTCGGACAAAGACAGCCTCAGTTTTGTTAGTCTCCTCATAACGAGAGGCTCTCTTTTTCTGGTACCAGTGAATCGCTTCTGAATCATTGCCACAGTCTTCACTCTGAATTCAACTGCAGGATGTTATTGCATTATCAGGTGAATTTACAAGATTAAATGCTAGATTGTAGAATATTGCAAAGTTATTCAGTGTAAACATCCTATTTGGAACAGTTAATGTAGTTTTGTTACAGTCTGTTCATAGTATGGCACATCAGTAAACTGGTCAGTATTTGAAAACTCTATTATCAGCCTCAGTACGCGACTACAGTAACTGACTTCATTAATAAGTGTGTAGAAGACTGTGTGCCAAAGAATCTGTGTGTTTCCCAACCAGAAACCATGGATGAATAGGGATATCCATTGCTGGCTGAATTGGAGGCCTGCACTACGGGTCTGAGGCGTTTAAATCAGGTGAAGAAAGCCAAATATGATCTAAGGAGATCCATCAAAGACACCAAAAGACAGTACTGGAGCAAGCTAGATTCCCAGACTAGCCACGTGGACCCCTGCCGACTTTGGCAAGGTCTGCAAGACGTACAGGTTACAAGATGGAAACACGTAAAATTGTCGGCACCAGCGCACTTCTTTCTGATGAGCTCAATGCATTTTATGCCTGTTTCGAGTAAGAGATCTGCAAGCACATGCCCTCCACCGCGGAAGCCTTGGATGAACCTGTATCCAAGGTCACCATTGCAGATATCAGAGCAGCCTTCTCAAAGGTCAACCCACAGACTACAATCAGTAAGGATAGGCAACAACACCTCCTGCATGATCATCCTCTACACTGGTACCCCACAAGCACTTGCCGATGACACCACCGCAGTGGGTTGGATCTCAGACAGCGATGAGGCGGAGTACAGGAAAGAGATAGAGAATCTGGTGAACTGGTGCAGCAACAAGAATCTCTCCCTGAATGTCAACAAAACGAAGGAGACAGTTATCAACTTCCAGAAGCATAGTGCAGGACAGGCCCTTCTCTACATCAGTGGGGATGAAGTAGAAATGATCGAGAGCTTCAGGTTTTTTGGGTGTCCAGGTCACCAACAACCTGTCCTGGTCCCTTCATGCCAACACTAAGGAAATCTGGCGTGTCTACTATGACTCTCACCAATTATAGAAAGCATTTTTTCTGGTTGTACCACAGCTTGGTATGATGGTATGTCTTTGTGAAGCAGACAGGGACCTCAGATTGTTATGGAGAGTTTGAAGGATGTCTGCAAATACCCCTGCCAGCTGGTCTGCACAGGATCCAAGTGCTCATCTGCTTATCCCATCCGGGCCAGTTGCTGAGGCAGGAAGAGCCAGACAGTGTGCCTTAATAGCTATTATCCGGTAGCTGTGATATCCATCAGAGCACTTCATGAAGTGCTTTGAAAGGTTAGTCATGGCACGAATCAATTCCAGCCTCCTTGACTGAGTGGATCCACTACAATTTGCCGACCACCACAACAGGTCCACAGCAGATGCCATCTCCCTGACCCTACACTCAACCCTGGAACACCTAGATAACAAAGACACCTATGTCAGACTCAAATTTATTGACTACCGCTCAGCCTTCAACACCCTTATTCCTATGACTAATCTCCAAACTCTGTGGCCTGGGGCTCAGCTCCTCTGCGACTGGATCCTGAACTACCTAACCCATAGACCGCAATCAGTAAGGTTAGGCAACAACACGACCCGCACAATTATCAACACCAATGGCCCACAAGGCTATGTCCTCAGGCCTCTACTATATTCTACATATACCTAGGACTTGCTGATGACACCACTGTAGTGGGTTGGATCTCAAACAATGATGAGGTGGAGTACAGGAAAGATGGAGAAACTGGTGAACTGGCAGCAGCAATAATCTCTTCCTGAATGTCAACAAAACGAAAGAGATAGTCATTGACTTCCGGAAGCGTAGTGCAGGACAGGCCCCTGTCTACATCAGTGGGGATGAAGTAGAAATGGTCGAGAGCTTCAGGTTTTTTAGGTGTCCAGGTCACCAACAACCTGTCCTGGACCCCCCCCCATGCCGACACTATGGTTAAGAAAGTCCACCAACGCCTCTAAGTTCTCAGAAGTCTAGGGAAATTTGGCATGTCTACTATGACTCTCACTAATCATAGAAAGCATTCTTTCTGGTTGTATCACAGCTTGGTACGACTCCTGTTCTGACCAGCATCACAAGAGACTACAAAGGCTCATGAACGAAGTCCAGTCCATCACCTAACCAGCCTCCCATCCATTCCTGTTGTGTTGGAAAAGCAGCCAGCATAATTAAGGACACCACAAACCCAGGACATTCTCTCTTCCACCTTCTTCTATTGAGAAAAAGATACAAAAGTCTGAGGACATGCACCAACTGACTCAAGAGCAGCTTCTTCCCTGCTGCCATCAGACTTTTGAATGGACCTACCTTGCATTAAATTGATCTTTCTCTGCGATCTAGCTATGACTGTAACACTACATTTTGCATTCTGTCTTCTCTATGAAAGCTAAACTTTGTCTGTATAGTGTGCAAGAAATGATACTTTTCACTGTATACTAATGCATGTGACAATAATAAATCAAATCATTAGGAAACTATCTGAAAAATAAATATCATGCTGGGTTGTTTTTATTCCTCCACAGCAAAATTAGAAAGACATTAAAATTGGAAAAAATGTTATTTAAAAGAAGAGGTTGATAGACGCAATTAGAATATTTTGTGCAGAATTAGACACCCCATTATAGAAAGAATATAAAAACAAAAAATGTGAAAATTTCTGCTGTTCCCAGAGATTTAATTATGAAGAGATTTTCTGAGCTTTCTACTTTTGTAAGTGCATAGATTCATATGAAGATTTCTGTGCCGCATATCACATACCAATTCAAACTTTATATGTGGCTGCAAAGGTATGTACTTATCAGAGCTGATCAACTATT
Organism: Carcharhinus amblyrhynchos; assembly: GCF_965287045.1. Taxonomy (NCBI): domain Eukaryota; kingdom Metazoa; phylum Chordata; class Chondrichthyes; order Carcharhiniformes; family Carcharhinidae; genus Carcharhinus; species Carcharhinus amblyrhynchos. Next base: position 5,083,558 of record NC_137337.1, read on the forward strand.
GGATTGTGTAACACTTAAACTTGACATTCTATCTTTGTTAACATTCAGAAAAAGGAGTTGGGAACCTGTTTTTTATTTTCCTTCCATCTTGCAGCACAGGAGATATCAAGTCCATGTTAATTGCAGAGAGCACACACACATACATCACTCACCAGATGCAGACTGGGACTACTTTATGGATTAGTTCCTTGGAGGACAGTGTAAGCCTACCTCAAAATAACTTGCAATAAAAGGGCTAAAACCTGGAGCTTTTACTTTCTTAATTGCTCCTTTGTTGGCAATAAGGCAGAAACTAGATTGGATTTCTGTAATATTCATTCTATTTTAACAGAATGCTGCCAGCCTATCCAGGCTTAAATGATTGTCATTTGGCTCATCAAACGTGCAGTGCCATTTTCGGTTAGTTGTGGCAATCCTCCTTTTATTCCATTTTTTTTTCCCTAAGTATCTGCCTGGTTGAGCAACCGATGTAATTCTGGCCCCTTTTTAAATAATATATTGGCATTCTGTGATAGCCATTGCCTGTCTACCATCAAACCTTTTAATGTATTTTCCCAATTCAATGCAGCCAACTTTCTCTTCATAACCTTCATAATTTCTATTTTTCAAAATGCCCTATATCATTTTCAAATTTATTGTAAAACTCTATGTTTGGGCATTATTTCCTAATGGCTTCTTTGCATAAATGTTATTATTAGCCTCTTTCTCATTACATAACATTAAATCTAAAATAGCACGATCCCCAGTTGGTTCCTCAACTTACTACTTCAGAAACTGATTTCATACACAGGTCAGGAATTCATCCTCCACGGCATTAGTGCTAATTAACCTTACCCAGTCTATATATAAATTGAACCCATGCTGCGAACAGCTCGAATTTCCTGATTTATACCATGCCCAACATCACCACTATAGCTTGGCTTATAAACAACTGCCACTGATGTTTGCCGCCACCTCTCTCTGTTTCTTAGTGCACCCAAACTGCTCCGATATCTTAATCCTTCAACCCCATCCCTTATTAACAATGCTACTCCATAGTGCCAGTATTAACTGCATAGGCCATAATAAAGGTATGGAGTTGGCAAAGGGATGGAGGGACTAAGGAAGTATTTGCCAGAATAAATCAATGCCTTTAGGAAAATAATCTTTGTGTGCCTGAAGAAAGCAATTTTAAAATATCCTTTTAATTCAAATAATAAAATAAAAAGCATATATGATTTTCTTATTTACCACATAATGTTTTTCTTTTCTCTTTTAGGTTCTCTTCTTCTTGAATCTAAAATAAATCCTAATACAGCGTATCAAAAACAACAGGTAAGGAACCTAGGTAAATTTGTATTGTAGTTTGACATTGAAACCATATTACAAGCTAACTTACGTTAGCACCCTTTGTAACACCTCAAATTTAAAATTTTTTTTATCCTTTTGTTTGAATTCCTCCATGGCCTTTTCTCATCTATCTTTGTTCTTTCCACCAGCCCTATGAGATATCTGCACTCTTCATTATATGTCCATAATTTACTTTACTCCACCATCTTTTCAGCTGCCAAATTAATTCCTAAAAAATGCTACTAACAGAATACTTTGGAATTTCTTCCCTCAAGTAAAAGGCACAAAAAGCATACCAAAGACATCAGGGAACCAGTAGAAATATGGAAGTTTAGATAATTAATATCAGAAGAGAAAAAATATTAAATAAATAATGGGATCCCCCAGAGCTGATGGCCCACTTCCTAGGGTTTTAAAACAAGTCGCTGCAGAAATAGAGGATTTATTGTCATGTCCCAACAGTCTTAAGTTCTAGAATAGTCCCAGTGGATTATTAGCAAATATCACACTGAGAGTGCTGGGATCTCTTCTAAAGGACAGGTTAACAAGGTACACAAAAGACATAATGGCATTTGGCAGAATCAGTATGGTTTAATGAAAGGCACATTTTATTTGAAAAAATTATTTGACGTTTCTAAGGTATTAATTAACAGGGTTAGATAAAGAGGAACCAGTGGATATAGTTTACTGGATTTGAAAAGGTTTTCAATAAGATGAAACATAAAAGGTTAATGAACAGAATAAGTGCTCATGGGGTTAGAGTGATATATAAACATGGGTAGAGGATTTGGTTAATCAACATAAAATAGAGTAAGGGATAAATGGGGTATTTTCAAGTTGACAATCTGATTAGTAGAGTAGAGGTGCCTTAGATATTTGTAACTTATATTAATGACTTAGATAAAAAGTTATTTATCACAAATTTGCTAATGAAACAGACTAGGTGGGACAGTGAGGACATGAAAGGCTGCATTAAGAAATAGACAACTCAGTGAATGGCAAGCTGGCAGACTGAGTATAAGGTGGGGAAATATGAGGCTATGCACATTGGTAGGAAGAATAAATAGATGAGCAAAATTTGTTTTAACTATTGAGAATTTTGTATTTTGGTGTACAGTGAGATTGAGTGCACTGTCAGAAAAAAAAACAAATTAACATGCTGGTGCAGCAAGTAATCAGAAAGGCAAATTACATGTTGGGCCTTTATTACAAGGGTTGGAATACAAGAGTAATGATATCTTTGCTATAGTTGAACAGAGCTTGGGTGAGACTATACCTAGAGTGCTATGCACAGGTGTGATCTTGTCTAACTAAGCTTGAATTGGAGACAGTGCAACTCGAAGAGTCATTGGGTTGATTCCAGGAGTGACAAGATTGTTGCATAATGAGTGGTTGAGTAAATTGTGACAATACAGGTACTAATTTTAGTTTAGAAGAATGGTGGTGATCTCACTGTAATACACTAAATGGGGCTTTACAAAGTGAATGCTGAGAGGTTATTTCCCTGGCTGGATAATCTAGAAGTAGAGGGCATTATAAAAGTAGATCACTTAAGACTAACATGAGGAGAAATTTCTTAGTTGGAGGGTTGCGAATATTCACTCTAGACTAGCGAGTTGTGGATGTTCAAGGCTGAGAGAGATTTTTGAGGGTCAGGTGGAGAAGTAGAATTGGAGCAGGTTTGAGGACTAAACTGGGTTACTCCTTGTTCTATTTCTTATGTTCTTTCGGCGGCGCCTCCTTCAAGAAACTTTGTAAGACCTAACTGTTTGGCCAAACCTTTGGTCAGCTGCCTTTAAAAGTTTTATGTGGCTAGATGTCATATTTTGCCTGAGCGCTTCCGTGGAATGCCTGAGGACATTTTACTGCCTTAAGAGTACTATATAAATATTACTTGCCACTGATCTGGAATTCACCGATTGCAAGACTTTGGATGGAAAATCATGGCTCATGCACACTTCCCTGTTCTGCAGAAAGAAACTGGCCTCAGCTGTTACCTCATAATGGAGTAACTGAGGATGGGCGATTCCAGATTATCACAGAATTTCATCACAGAAATTCCATCCTAACTTTTAATTGTGGGCATTGCTACTAATTGTTACTGACTTCAGTCAGTATATATATATATATATATATATATATGTGTGTATTCTATATATGTAGAATGTAGAATCTGCATTTAAAAATGTGTATGAATAGAGACCAAGTAACTCATGCTTGATCAATGTAATCAAGTAAGTACGTGGTTCATAATTTACCTTTGTATGTGATATTTAAATTGGTACTTTAATGTAGTTTTTTTGTCGAACGGAACTTGAAACCCAAAGGGTATACACTTGTGAAATCTAACCATTTGTGAGCTGGCGAGAGGGAGTGAATGGGGGAGGTGGGGAGAAGGAAATGAAGAAAACATGAATATTGCTGAAGCCTAACTGGAATACAAAGTCCTTCAGGCAAGAAAATCCCTCCCATATTATATCCTACGTTTGATTCTTGATGCTCACTGAAGTATCCTAGCAACTCACTTGGTTGTAAAAACACATTCTGTTGAAATACCTTTTCATGGCAGCTAAGGCAATGCAATGAATGTAGCTTTGTTTATATTTACTTTTCTACATTTATCCCCACCCCATATCACCAACAAAAAAATGAAATGTTTTTAGTTAAGTCACTTGATTACTGATTGTTGTAATGCCTGATTTTTGGTACATGAGAGCTTGGTTCGAAGGTTTGATTTTAATTTAGATGCTGGTTTTGAGTTCTTGTTAATCAGCTGTGTTAGCACCAGCACAATTTTTCTCTCTGCTTCAGAATGCTTCGAGGGCAATCATAATGAGAGAGTTGCTATGGATACAGCAATGCACTTTAGAAAGTGAGTGCACAGCTGTTTTGATGTATTTTTAAACTGCTGGTAGCTAGGGGAAGCAGTTTTGGTCAGATTGCTATCTCCATTACACAGAGCAAATTACACATTCCTTATTCGATAACGAGCGTGCATTGTATCTGCAGTTCTGGCCTGAGTGTTGTATTAAGCATTCAGCTGTGGTACAGTGCGTAGTTAGTGTTAACATTAGATCCATCGTGTGAACTTTAGATCCATCTGACAATTCAAATAATGAATTGCTCACCTGTGTGAAATTATTAAAATCTACTGTGGAGAGAAATGTTAAATTCAAACATTGCAGTGGGAAACCAAATGACTTAATAGAGAAATGACTTGCTAACTTCTCAACATGCAGTTTAATGTAGAGGTTATTATATTTTTTAACTTTATGGAAAAGCAGCACTGGTTCAATTGAGTTGTCAAAAAATGTGCAGATTATTGTACATTCCATATTAAATATTGAAATATATTAAATTTGACACTAATAACATTCATTCATTGGAGTGATATTTTGAAAGTTAATATTTTAGTACTTTCCCAGAAAAGTTTGATTGTGTTTTCTTAAGTACCATGAAGTGATGTTCACTGCTTTTATACATGCTCAGTTAACTAAAGCGGAAAGCTGAGGAAAATATATCCATAATTTATATTTGTGCTAAGGAAATCACTAATTTGTCAGCCAGTGTTCATAATCTTGATAGTGGCCAGTGCTGCAAAGTACAGTGTGGCCATGTTGATTTTCAGGTTATCTGACCTCCATCGTAGAATAGCATGTCAAGGTTTGTACATGATGAATGGCCAGGTGAATAATAATGTTTAGAGAGCTGCTAATACATGTTGATCAGTGCCCTAAGAATTGCCATGTTCTAGGGAGAAATTTTGGGGAGAGGGTTAAAGAACTTAGTTAGTTTTGTGGCATCCACAGGTTACCATCTAGTTGAAGGAAGATGTGTGTTGGCACAGAGTAGAGATAATTGTCCTATGTATTCTGTAGGTGTTTGTCACAACTTTATTGCTTACAAGACTATTATTTTATTGATATTTGGCAGACAGTGATATTATGGTAATGTTGCTGTAGTAGTAATCCAAAGGCCCAGCCTATTGCTCAAAGGGCATGGTTTCAAATTCCACTCTGGTAGCTCGTGGAATTAGAATTCGGTTAATAATTCCATACTATAAAGCTAGTTTTAGTGATTGTGACCATGAAACTGCCATCAATTGACATGAAAATTCACCTGGTTCACTAATGCCCTTTAGGGAAGGAAATCTGCCTTCCATACCTGGTCTGGCCTACATGCAACTCCAGATCCATAACAATATAGTTGACTCTTGATTGCCCTCTGAAATGGTCCAGCAAGTCACACACTTCAAGGGCAACTGGGGATGGGTAGCAAATACTGACTTTGCCAGTGACACCCGCATTCTATTATTGTGAGTCGTAAATAATAGAACAAATAACATGCCATTTTTGGTATTTGTGAAGCAGGCCGTGGCATATTTGTGCGCTCGTTTTATTGATTTTCTCATTTTGATTTATTTTAGGATACATTGATTGTGTGGTCAGAAGCGGAAAATTATGACTTGGCCCTTAGCTTTCAAGAAAAAGCAGGCTGTGATGAAATTTGGGAAAAGATATGCCAGGTGAGTATCACAAAGCGAAAATGGTGCATTAAGTCTGGCCGTTATTCAAAAAACATTTTCTTTACAAATTTAGGTCTGAGTTTCTCTCTGACTCAATACAAATTAATTCAGCTTGAGGAGCTCACTCTTGCCTCTAAAAGCCTGGAAGTTAGTGTAAAGTAAAACTGCAGCATTGTACTTTATATGGTAAATTACTGAATGGACCCAGTTTTAATGGTGATGGAAACTACATTCACTTGTAAGATGAAGCTGTAGTGTCATTTTTGGTCCTTGCCCTACATTGCAACATTAACTAGGTTTCAAAAATGTACTTCCATTGAGTGTAAAATGTTTTGGAACACTCAAAAATTACAGGATGCTATATAATGGCATTTGTCTAATGTTTTTATAGAGATATATAATTTATAGTCAACACAATGGCCTATAACTTCCTTAGAATGGCAGTCAGTATCAAATTGGGGGGAGGAGCTGGTCCAACCAGTTTGAGTCAGGAAGCTAAGTTGGGTGAGTGTGGGGCAGTCCCCTGTGGGGTCAGGGAAAGTCTCATATGAGCATTGATCTGGATTTTTAAAATAGTTATGCTGAAGTTAGAAGTGCATTTATTTCTTCCAACTTTTTCAGAGTTAGTATTCGCATAACACTATTCGAACAATCCAAAGTTAGCAATTTAAATAATCGCTTTGTTGGATGGTTCCCAGCACAAGGCAGCTGTCATGGGGAAGTTAGTACTTCTGGACAATACTTGTGTAAACCCTTACCTGGGAACTTTCAAGAGGGATTTCCCATTATGCACTTTGGTAGGAAGAATAGAGGTGCAGACAATTTCCTAAATGGGGTGAGAATTCAGAAATCAGAACTGCCAAGGGTTTTGAGAGTCCAAATTCAGGATTCTCTTAAGGTTAACTTGCAGGTTGACTTGGCAGTTGAGGAAACAAATGCGATGTTAGCATTCATTTTGAGAGGACTAGAAGATAAAAGTAGGATGTACTGCTAAGGCTTTATAAGGCTCTGGTCAGGCCACATTTAAAATATTGCGAGCAGTTTTGGACCTCGTATCTAAGGAAGGATGTGCTGGCCTTGGAGAGGTCCAGAGGAGGTTCACATGAATGATCTTCGGACTAACAGCTTGACGTTTGAGGAGCCACTGAGGACTCTGGGTCTGTATTTGATGGAGTTTAAAAGGATGAGGGGGAGCCGATGAAACTTACAGAATACTGAAAGGGCTGGATAGAGTAGACATGGGGAAGGTGTTTCCATTAGGCGAGACTAGGATCTGAGGCACAGCCTCAGAGTAAAGGGGTGACCCTTTAGAACTAAGACGAGGAGGAATTTGTTTCAGTCCGAGGGTGGGAAATCTATGGAATTCGTTGCCACGGAGGGCTCTGGAGGCCAGGTCAGTGAGTGTATTTAAGATTCCCCAATGAGCTCAATGCATTCTATGCCTGTTTTGAGCAAGAGGTCAGCAAGATCACGCCTTCCACCCCGGAAGCCTCAGCTGAACTGGTATCCCAAGGCCAACATCATAGACATCAGGTCAGCCTTCTCGCAATTCAACCCATGGGAAGCAGATGGGGTACCCGGATGAGCACTCAGATCCTGTGCAGAACTGCTGGTGGGGGTATTTGCAGACATCTTTAACCTCTCCTTACACCAATCTGCTTCAAGAAGGCAACCATCATCCCTATTCCCAAGAAAAGCCAAACAGTGTACCTTAATGAATATTGTGGCTCTGACATCCATCATTATGAAGCGCTTCGAGAGCTTAGCCATGGCACGAATCAATTCCAGCCTCCTAGATTGCCTGGATCCAGCACAGGTCACCTACCACTGCAACAGGTCCACTGCGGAAGCCATTTTCCTAGTCCTACACTCAACCCTGGAACACGTGGATAACAAAGACCATCTATGTCAGGTCCTATTTATTGATTACTACAGCTCAACCTTTAACACCATTATTCTTACATAATTCATCTCGTGGCCTTGGACTTGAGTCCCCCTTCTGCAGTTGGATCCTCGACTTCCTAACCCACAGACCGCAGTCAGGAAGGATAGGTAACATCTCCTCCATGATTATCCCTCAACGCTGGTACCCCATAAGGCTGTGTCCTCAGCCCTTTGTTATACTCCTCATATACATATGACTATATGGCCAAATTCCCCTCCAACTCAATTTCAAGTAGTGGATCAGATCTCAAACAATGGTGAGACAGAGTAAAGGAAAGAGAGAATCTGGTGAACTGATGCAGACAGTAATCGTTCCTTCAGTGTCAGTAAAAAGGAAATAGTCTTTGACTTCAGGAAGCGTAATGGAGGACATGCCCCTGTCTACATTAATGGGGATGAAGTGGAAATGGTTGAGGGCTTCGAGTTTCTAAGTGTCCTGGTCACTAACAATCTGTTCTAGTCCCTTCATGCCAACGCTATAGTTAAGGATGTCCATCAGCACCTCTTTATCAGGAGGATAAGGATTTTTGGCATGTCCGCTATGACTCTTACCAACTTTTACAGATGCACCATAGAAAGCATCCTTTCTGGTTGTATCACAGCTTGGTATGACTCCTGTTCTGTCCAAGACCATAAGAAACTGCAAAGAGTTGTGAACGAAGTTGTCCACCATGCAAACCAACCTCCCATCCGCTGACTCTGTCTACGTTTCCTGCTGCCTTGGAAAAGCAGCCAGCATAATGAAGAACCCCACGCACCTTCTTCCATTGGGGAAAAAGTTACAAAAATCTGAGGTCGCGTAACAACTGATTCAAGAACAGCTTATTCCCTGCTGCCTTTTGACTTTTGAATGGACCTACCTTATATTGACATAATCTTTATCTACACCCTAGCTGTGACTGTAATACTTCATTCTGCACCATCTCCTTTCCTTCTCTGTGAATGGCATGGTTTGTCTGTATAGTGCACAAGAAACAATACTTTTCACTGTATACTAACTAATACATGTGACTTGATTGGTAAATGGATCAAAGGTTATGGGGGAAAAGTGAGAGAATGAGGTTGAGAAACTTAGCTATGATTAAATGGCAGAGCAGACTCAATGGGCCGAATGGCCTAATTCTGCTCCTATATCTGATGGTCTTGTGGTGCATCTTTGGGATACCTCCCAAATCTGATGCCAGGGAGTCAGGAAGTTTAAGGTAAACCCAGAAAATCATTCCAAATTAAATTGCAAATACAGGACAAACGGTGACAGGTTCAAAGCGGTAAAAGGCAAATTTAGGATTTATATCAGGATGGTTTCCGCGAAGTGATCGATAGGATGAATAGGCTTCGAAATCAAATGCTGGCAGACACAACCCAATGAGGAGGAGAAATTCTTAATGCGTGTTTTTTTGGGCTAAATCTAAAGGGATTGTTGGTTTAGTGAAATTAAACTTTAGTAGAAACTTGAAGTTAAGAGTTCATATTGCATCACTGCAATTTCATAAATTTATTCAGTATATCTGTTTAAAGTAACAACAGAAAATGGCTATGTTGCGTTTCAGATTATCATTTAAATTAAAGTTTCTGTGATGTCCTTCTTCTTAGAAGGTAACATCTCACCTCTATACAGTCAGGTCTACACATTATCCCAGTCCCATACTTCATAGTTATCCCTTAATTGCTTCAGAGCAACTCGGATGGACATGAAATATTGTCTTGCCAGTGTTGTAAAGATACTAGTATTGAAAAAAATGGGCCAAGTTAACAGTCGTTATTTTGATTTATACTTCATTCTTCCTGCGGTTTTTAAAATATTGGGTAAGTACCTTGGCTTTTGATACAGAATAGTGACATTTTATCACTGAAACTGATATTTAAACTTCCAAACTGACATGCCATATGTTATTCTGTAATGCCAGTGAATCTTCCCCATAACTTCATAAAGCTTCAATTCCTTCGTTGATCTTATTGCTAAGCATATTGGTGCAAACATTAATAAGTGACACTTGACCCAAAATATTTTTGATGTGCTAAAATTTGAAAATTCTCCAGTTATATCCCACACATACAAATATTTACTCCATAATTAGTGGTTGTGGGTATTCATTAATCTATAGTGACCTGGCTATCCCTTTTCCAGCAGTTGTTTTTGACCAATGTCTATGTGACTGTATCTGCTAAGTGTGCCATTTCTAAAGGTCATGGGTGTCAATTGCTGCTGAAAATAAAAATCTACTTTTCAGTGTTCGTACCGACTTCCTGCTTGGTGTGTGATGACATATTGCAGTTTCTGTGAAACATTTTCTAAACTCCTTCCAAAGACAAGATTGAAATTTATTAATCAAACACTCCACTGCAAATTTAAACTCTTAATCTGCATAACAGGTTTAAGGTTCTTGCTTCCAGTCTGGAAGAGGACGAGGCAGGTGAGGTTGGTGAGCAAACTGCACACGGTACAGTGATGCAACAGGACATAGGCAAAGAGAAGGGGAAAAGGAACGTAGTAGTGATTGGGGATAGTGGGGTTAAGGGTATTGACACTGTCCTTTGTCACAATGACAAAGTGCACAGAAGGGTGTGTTGTCTGCCTGGTGCTCGGGTACAGGATGTCACAGCTGGGCTGCAGAGGAACCTGGAGAGGGAGGGTGAGAATCCAGTCGTTGTGGTACATGTGGGTGCCGGTGACGTAGGCAAAGTGCGGACTGAGGATCTGGGGAGGGAGTATGAAAAGCTAGGAATGGAATTAAAAAGTAGAACCGACAAAGTGGTCATCTCTGGGCTACTGCCTGAACCGAGTGCAGACGGGCGTAGGGTTGACAGGATTAAGGAAGTGAATGGGTGGCTCAGGGATTGGTGTGGGAGGAATGGGTTTGAATTTATGGGTCATTGGCACCAGTATTGGGGTAGGTGGGACCTGTTCGGGCGGGATGGGGTTGGTCTGAACCGTGCTGGGACCAGAGTGCTGGCAAATCGAGTAAAGAGGACTGTAGACAGGGCTTTAAACTAATTGGGGGGGGGTGGAGGGTGTGAGGGTAGGTGACGTTACGAGGTCTAAAGTTAAGGATAGGGTACAGGTAAGGGAAGAGGCCGAGGGTAGGGGGTGTGAGTATGGTTGTTGGCATACCGGCAAATAGGGTCCAGGTGAAGGCTGGGATGAAAGCGCTTTATCTGAATGCACGAAGCATTCGGAATAAAGTGGATGAGCTGGTGGCGCAGATTGACACAAATGGATACGATCTGGTGGCCATTACAGAGACGTGGCTGCAAGGTGACAGGGACTGGGAGCTGAATGTCCAGGGGTATCGAGTGTTTAGGAAGGATAGGCAGGAGGAAAGAGGGGGTGGCGTAGCTCTGCTGATTAAGGATAGCATCAGGGTGGTAGCAAGGGATGATATTGGAGCCAAAGAGCAGAAAGTGGAATCGTTGTGGGTGGAGATTAGGAACAGCAAAGGGAGGAAGACGCTGGTGGGTGTCGTCTATAGGCCCCCAAATAATGATCTGGAGGTGGGGCGGGCTGTTAACGCGCAAATAAGTGCAGCGTGCAGGAATGGGATGGCCGTAGTTATGGGGGATTTCAATCTGCATATTGATTGGTCGACCCATGTTGGACGCGGTGGGCTCGAGGAGGAGTTCTTGGAATGCTGCCGGGATAATTTCCTTGAACAGTGTGTGTTGGAGCCGACGAGGGAGGGAGCTATCTTGGATCTGGTGCTATGTAATGAGGCGGGTAGAATTAGGGACCTTGCGGTGAAGGATCCTCTTGGGGAGAGTGATCATTGTATGGTGGAGTTTCTGGTGCAGATGGAGGAGGAGAAAGTGGGTTCCCGGACACGCGTCCTTTGTTTGAACAGACGGGAGTACGGTAGGATGAGAGAAGAATTGGCGAATGTTGACTGGGGGAGTGTGTTGGAGGGAGGGTCTGCTGAGGAGCAGTGGCGGATCTTTAAGGAGATCTTTCTTGGTGCTCAGCAGAAATTTATTCCGATGGTCAAAAAGGACCATAGGAGGAGAGGTAATAAGCTGTGGATAACGAAGGAGGTGAAGGAAAGTGTTAAATTAAAAGCGGAGGAATTTAGAGTAGCTAAGAGTAGTGGGCGTGAAGAGGATTGGGAGAGGTTTAAATGTCAACAAAGATTGACAAAGAAGTTGATAAAGGAGGGTAGGAGAAACTATGAAGCTGGGCTAGCGCTTAATATAAAAAAGGATAGCAAGAGTTTTTATAAATATATAAAAAGGAAGAGGCTGGCTAGGGTGAACGTTGGTCCTTTAGAGGATGAGAAAGGGGACCTAGTGGTAGGGGATGGGGATATGGCTAAGGTATTGAATAACTTTTTTGTTTCTGTCTTCACGGAGGAGGATGTGAATAATTTGCCGGGTGTTAGCGATGGAAAGGTGGTAGGACTGGAGGGTCTTAATGACATTACTGCTACTAGAGAGGCGGTGCTCGACAGACTGGAGGGGCTGATTGTGGACAAGTCCCCAGGACCGGGTGGAATGCATCCGAGGGTTCTGAAAGAAATGGCGGAGGTGATAGTGGATGCCTTGGTGGTTATTTTCCAGACGTCGCTGGATTCCGGGGAAGTGCCGGATGATTGGAAAATGGCTAATGTTGCGCCGTTGTTTAAGAAGGGTGCCAGGCAAAAGGCGGGGAATTATAGGCCGGTTAGTTTAACGTCTGTTGTAGGTAAAATGTTAGAATCCGTCATCAAGGAGGAAATTGCGAGGCATCTTGAAGGGAATTGCTTGATAGAGCAGACGCAGCACTGTTTCATTAAAGGGAAGTCGGGTCTGACAAATTTACTGGAGTTCTATGAGGATGTGTCTAGGGCGGTGGATAGAGGAGAGCCGGTGGATGTGGTCTTTCTGGATTTTCAGAAGGCGTTTGACAAAGTACCTCATAAGAGGTTATTGCAGAAGGTAAGGGGACATGGAGTTGGGGGTAGGGTGTTAGCGTGGATAGAGGATTGGTTGTCAAATAGGAGGCAGAGAGTGGGGGTCAACGGGTGCTATTCGGATTGGCGGATGGTGACTAGTGGAGTGCCCCAGGGGTCGGTGCTGGGGCCTCAGCTTTTTACCATTTATATAGATGATCTGGAGGAGGGAACCGAGTGTAGGGTGTCGAAATTTGCTGATGACACCAAGACTGGGGGAACGGCAAATTGTGCGGAGGGTGTGGAGAGTCTGCAGAAGGATCTAGATAGGCTGGGCGAATGGGCCAGGAAATGGCAAATGGAATTTAATGTTGGCAAGTGTGAGGTGGCCCACTTTGGTAGGAAGAATGATAGGAAGGATTATTACTTACGTGGCGAAAAACTGCAGCAGGCGACGGTGCAGAGGGACCTCGGGGTCCTTGTGCATGAGTCGCAAAAACCCAGCTTGCAGGTGCAGCAGGTGGTCAGGAAGGCGAATGGGATGCTGGCCTTCATAGCGAGGGGGATTGAATATAAAAGTAGGGAGGTCTTGCTGCAGCTGTATAGGGCATTGGTGAGGCCGCAGCTGGAGTACTGTGTGCAGTTTTGGGCGCCGCACCTGCGCAAAGATATTTTGGCCTTGGAGGGAGTACAGAGGAGGTTTACTAGGCTGATACCGGAGTTGAGGGGGTTGAGCTATGAGGAGAGGCTGAATAAACTAGGCTTGTACTCGTTAGAGTTTAGAAGAATGAGGGGAGATCTCATTGAGACGTATAAGATGATGAATGGGATGGATAGGATAGAGGTGGAGAGACTCTTCCCGCTCAGAAAGGATAGTAGGACTAGGGGGCACAGCCTCAAGATAAAAGGGGGGGCGGTTTAGAACGGAGTTGAGGAGGAACTTCTTCACTCAAAGGGTGGTGAATCTCTGGAATTCTCTGTCCGTTGAAGTGGTGGAGGCTGCCTCGCTAAATATTTTTAAGAAGTGGGTTGATGGGTTTTTGATAAGAGAGGGGATTAAGGGTTATGGGGAGAGGGCCAGAAAGTGGAACTGAGCCACGACAGATCAGCCATGATCTTATTGAATGGCGGGGCAGGCTCGAAGGGCCAGATGGCCTACTCCTGCTCCTATTTCTTATGTTCTTATGTAAACATCAATAGCCTTATTTTGAAAGTTGTCATTGTATGTTATTTAATTAAAATTCTGTGGGGTTCTCTAAAAGAGGTGGGCCCATTTCCCTTCCCTTTTGACAGCTATTGTAAATTCTGATTCCATGATTGTTTCTGATAGAACATTCCATGTTCAAATAACCCTTTGCGTTTAGCAACAATGAAAGCAGCTTATTTAGTACACATAATGACATAAACCATCCCACAGTATTTCACTGAAATGTTAATAAACAAAATATAATGCCACAGCAGGAGATAATAGATCAAGTGACCAAAGGCATTGTCAAAGAGATGGATTTTGAGGAAAGCCTTAAGAACATAAGAACATAATAAGAACATAAGAAATAGGAGCAGGAGTAGGCCATCTAGCCCTTCGAGCCTGCCCCGCCATTCAATAAGATCATGGCTGATCTGTCGTGGCTCAGTTCCACATTCCCGCCCTCTCCCCATAACCCTTAATCCCCTCTCTTATCAAAAACCCATCAACCCGCGTCTTAAAAATATTTAGCGAGGCAGCCTCCACCACTTCAACGGGCAGAGAATTCCAGAGATTCACCACCCTTTGAGTGAAGAAGTTCCTCCTCAACTCCGTTCTAAACCGCCCCCCCTTTATCTTGAGGCTGTGCCCCCTAGTCCTACTGTCCTTTCTGAGCGGGAAGAGTCTCTCCACCTCTATCCTATCCATCCCATTCATCATCTTATATGTCCCAATGAGATCTCCCCTCATTCTTCTAAACTCTAACAAGTACAAGCCTAGTTTATTCAGCCTCTCCTCATAGCTCAATCCCCTCAAGAAAACAAGGTAGCTGGATAGCCACCAATGGTGGAATGCTTAAAATTGGGAATGTTCAAGAGTTCAGAATTAGAGAACAAAGGATCTCAGAGTGGCATGAGGAGATTGCAGCAGAAGAAGCGGGAGTGAGGCCATGGCGGATTTGAAAATGAGAATAAAAATTTAATACCAAGGTATTGCTTGACCAGAGCTAATGTTGGTCTTTGAGCACAGGAGTGATAGGACATTGGATAATCAAGTTTATGGGGGAGTTGAATGTGGGAAACCAGTGAGGAGTACATCGGAATAGTCAACTCGAGGTAGCAGGCATGAATGAGTATTTCAGCATGTGAGCTGAGACAGGTGAAATTGTGTTATACGTGTGAATATGAGATCTGGAGCTCATTTTAGGGTCACGTGTGACACCAAGATTATGAACAGATTGGCTTAATATTGAATCTTAGCAGAAAGAATGGACTAAGTAGCTAAGGAGCAGAGTTTGAAACTCTTAGGTTCTTTCTTTATTTCTTCACGTTAATGCTGCTCTGTGAACAACCGAGTAGGAGTTTTCCCATATATTTTGATGAAACCATTTAGAATTTGGAATGGCTTTATGGATCTCTTCTTAACCTTCTAGACCTCATCTTGATAAGTAAAAACTCACATTTTTGGTTCCCTTTAAAATTATCTCTTAGCACTTTTCTGATTCTATTCATAAAACTTAGGATCCAATTTTTGGGAGGGGTTTTAACAGGTTTTTTACTTTTAAAGATTTATATACCCACCCTTTGGAAGCCTTGTCATCGTCGCCTCATATTTCTCGACGTTAAATTTCAACTGATATGTCTCCCCCTTCCAACATTCGGATCAGTCTTCTCCAAAAATTATGTAATCATCCCTATGGTTCCCAATGCTGTTGGGTAGTTAGTACCAGCATTTTAACTGAAAATGTAAGGATGCTAGCTCTTTCTTTTTGAGAATACCCAAGTACCACTATCACAGTTTCAAGCCCTAAAGATGGGCAGATTAGTGAATCCTCGAGCTTTTAGATTGCAGCAGATCATTCAAGAAATAAATTAATTGTTGCAAACCTTTGTTCGTTTCATTATTGTCAACAGTGTAGCCTCCTGAAGGTCAATTTAGAATTCTTAGAAGTTACTTATTACCCAAGTATTTGTTTACTGTTCCTACTGTGAGCAGGAAATAACATTTTTGGCCAAGTGGATTCTTCTATGTATGAACATAAATAAAATTACATACAATGTACAGCACTGGAACAAGCCATTCAGCCTAACTAATTTACGTCTGTTGTTATCCTCCATGTCATGTATTGTAAGCCAATGCATCTCTATGTAGTATGTCACATGATTACGTGGTGGCATCATCAGAGGCATTTGGGAGATTGTCCTTCTCTTCCATCTTGGATTGCAAGCAAGCAGCACCTATTTAATAAAACTCCATAAAACATGTGGCTGCATTTTCATTCTTTTATCTTTGCTGTTAAAGTTAACTGACCACTTTAGTACACAACACTCCAAATGAACTGTTTCCCACCCTACTTCCTCTAACGCTGGCAGTTCTGTTTCTTTCATCTGACTGTTCATCTGGATTTCTTTTAAATATTTCTGCAATTCATCTCATCTTCTCTTTGTGGTAGAAATTAACACTGTAACCACTCTCTGGGTAGTTTATTAATTATTATCTTATGCATAAAGCCCCTAATTTTGAACACTCCCAAAATGGAAACATCTCTATTTCTCATCTTCCAACATTTTTTAAAATCATAAAATTCTCTATCTGCTCACAAGTCCAGTCATTTTTCCCCAAAGAGTATCAGCTCAGTTTTGGTATTGGCCTGTGTGAACCTTTTATGCACGTTCCAGTACCTCTACATTCTACCTAAAACACGGAGACTGGAATTCTACACAATACTCTTGAGTACGACCAAACCAAGATGCTATGGAAAATTAATGTAACTCATCTGCTATTCTGTCTTATCCCTCTAGAAATGAACCTGAATAATTTGTTTACCGAACGAAATACTGATTGCTTTATTTAGTGACCTGATTAGTCATGCTTGCTGACACTTTGCTGGAAGCATTGCAGGCAAGTCCATGGTTCTTCTCACGAGAGCCATGAGATAGCAAATTGGAGTGGCAATCTAACTTTTTTCTGTTATATTTTACAATTTACTTTATTATTTGCATTGTACATGTCTCCTAAAATTACTTTTATGATTAAACTCAAAATTTTCTGGGAACAAACAATCTGTTCTGTTCCTAACCTGGAAAAGCCATGACTTGATTGCAGCTGATTACCATATTCTAAATCCAAAATCAGGACGTGGCTGGAGTTAGATGGGGAGGGTGCTGAAGACAAATGACAACGTCTAATTTTGCAGCAGAAATACGTTTGATGTTTTTTACAAAAACCTGAGAGAACACAGTGATGCTGTTTGTGCAGAATGATGTAATGACTATTTTTAGGATTGTTTACTCGCAGTTTTCATTACCAAGAATGCCTTAGTGCCTTCCCAAATGTCCTAAAGATTGCTGAATGTTATTTACACCAGATGCTGGTTAATCATCGCACTGCTGCAGTACTCATTGCCCTTAATAATTAAAAATAAAAATTCACTTTTATTCAGAGTAACAACAAAGTTATAAATTTACAAAAGAAAAATACTGTGATTCTGGAAATAAAAGGTATTCTCTATTTTCCCTTCACTGTTGACAGCACATTTCTTGCAATATGTGGGCCCTTTGAGATTGTCGTACGTGTACACATTTCAAAAAAATTGCCCCTTGCATACTTCTATTTTCTGAGTGACTGCGGGCCTGTACAACTTAGAACATTGTTGTGGATGTTCAAAACCTGAAATACAAGCAAAAAAGACTGGAAAATACTCAGTAGGTCTGGTGGCATCTGTGGCAAGAAACTAAGTTAATGTTTGAAATATTATTGTCTCTTAGCAGGTGGTTATGAATCAGTGTGCCGATAAAATGACAGGGAACCATAATGGGGTGGGTCCTTGATGTAGTTTTGCCATTGGGGAGGCTTCCCAGCAATGGTAAATCTGCTTCCCACCATGTGAGGAGGGGGGAGAGATGAGGCATCTGAGCTAGGGGTTCCGTGGCCCGAGGAGGGACTACCTGGGACCAAAAAATCTCCCACAGCCCCTGTGCCACCACTGACAAGTTTTTCCTTTTGAAAAGGGAGCTTGCCGGTTTGGCCTCAGCAAAACAAAAACAATTCTTTGCCATCCTGCATGAGTGCCTCCAATTGGAGATGCCCTGATGCATCCCTTGCTGCCTCATTAACAGCTATCTCCCTCTCCAGCCAAAAAACTCCACAGTGCCAGACATTGCATGAAGATTGAGCCCTCTATTCATCAGAGCTGGGAAATGTTAGGTGAAAAAGGGTGATGGAGCAAAGAACAAAGGCTCTCTGATGGGCTTCAGGCGGTAGAGATTCAGTGACAAACAAAATGATGATACAAGACAAGAAGAGTGGTAATGGGACAAGTAAAGATACAAAAGATGGATCTGGAGGAAATGTAAATGGCTTTAGTAGATTCATATGGAGTGGTTGTTACGAACGGAAATTGCTAGACTCACTGTTGCGTCTGGAAAGGCGTAAGAAACCTAATCGAAAGATGGGTATGTAGCTATGTTAATAGCCTCTACAATCTTTCTCTATAAAGAAACATAATGGGGAGAAAAAAAACACTTTCATTTATTTATAGAAATCTTGAACTTGCCTTTACCCAAAACCATGGTTTAAGTAGATAAGTATATTTAGTAAAACATTATGTTGGTCCTCAGCCTTTTCAGTATTTCGGTGTTTACCCTTTGACTTGCCACTCAAGTCAACTCATTTAACCCTCTCAAACAATAACTCCACACAACATGACCACCATAGAGAGCTTCCCCACATGGGAAATTAAAGGCATCACTTCTGTAAGCAGTGTAAACTGTTGCACGATAATGTATCAGAGCTGCAAGTATTGGGCTGGAGTTTACATGACTTGGGATTGAGAATATTGATGGCAGTGGCTTAACATAGAACACTACAGCACAAACAGGCCCTTCGGCCCACAAGTTGCACCGATCACATCTACACCTACCAAGCCATAGAACTATCTGTAACTTCCAATGCCATTAAATCCCATATACTCATCCAGAAGTCTTTTAAAAGACCCCAGCGAGTTCGCCTCTACCACCACCGACGGCACGCACTCACCACCCTCTGAGTGAAAAACTTTCCACTAACATTTCCTCTGTACTTGCTTCCCAGCACCTTAAACCTGTGTCCTTTCGTAGCGACCATTTCAGCCCTGGGAAATAGCCTCTGAGAATCCACCCTATCTATTCCTCTCAACATCTTATAAACCTCTATCAGGTCACCTCTCAACCTTCGTCTCTCCAGGGAGAAGAGACCTACCTCCCTCAGCCTATCCTCATAAGGCATGCCTCCCAATCCAGGCAACATCCTTGTAAATCTCCTCTGCACCCTCTCAATAGCTTCCACATCCTTCCTGTAGTGAGGCGACCAGAACTGCGCACAGTACTCCAAGTAGGGTCTGACAAGGGTCCTATAAAGTTGCAGCATTACCTCCCGACTCCTAAACTCAATCCCTCGATTAATGAAGGCCAGTACACCATACGCCTTCTTGACCATACCCTCCACCTGCGAGGCGGATTTAAGAGTCCTATGGACCCGGACCCCAAGATCCTTCTGCTCTTCAACACTGCTAAGACTCCTACCCTTGATATTGTGCTCCTGTATCCCGTTGGTCCTGCCAAAATGGACCACTACACATTTATCCGCGTTGAAGTCCATCTGCCACTTCTCCGCCCAGTCTTGCATCCTATCTATGTCACGCTGCAACTTCTGACATCCCTCCAGACTATCCAACTTTCGTATCGTCGGCGAACTTACTAACCCATCCCTCCACTTCCTCATCCAGGTTTCTCCAACTTCAAGAGTAATAATGTATTTAATTTGGCATTGGAGGCTTGTCATTTTCAGGCATGCAAAAGATCAGTGAGAATGCAGTGCCAGATATGTATACTGAATTTTTTAATACCCTGGTTGTGCCCTTTAGCCATATTGATTGACACTGAAAACCTATTCGTGAAGAATTCTCATAACACATGAGAACTTCCGGGAAGAGGAGAAAAATTAATGGGTCCAACACACCACCTTTTAAGTGAGGATAAATTTAACTGCCTCTGTTATTTCTATCAATCTATTTATGTGCCTAATTGTCATCAGCTGACTTCAGTGACTAAGAGTGGAGAAGACTTTTCCTAATTTGAACTTGTGTCTCCAATTAAATTAAAGCTGCCCCAGGGTCAGCAAAGGGCAGTCTCCATAAAGCAACCCCTCTTCCGTTCCACACTTCAAACATTAAGGGGATGATTCTCCCAGCCCATTATGCTGCTCTAGTTCTATGTTTCTGGCTCTGTGTTTTTGGGAGTTAAAATATTGTAATCTGCATTTCCCTATCATTAGTTAATATTTTTAATCCCTTTATCCTTGTCAGCTTAAAAATAAATTTCTGTATACTATTTCATTTTTAAAACAACTTCATCATTGGTCCAATTATCATGCAGTTACTCCTCCTCCCTGTGCCTTGAAGCCTTTTGTTTGATTGACGGGTATGGTTAGGTCTTTGACCTCCAGCATGCTGCTGTGTAACTCAAGCCATGAGAGCTTTGTATTATATCTTTTTAATCATAAAACAGGAGTCATTTGAGCTCCACTGGTGGTTCATTTGGTAAAAGGACTAGCTGAACTATACAAACCGAACTACCCATTTGAGCCCCTGATTGATTTGATTTATTATTGTCACATTAACGTACAGTGAAAAGTATTGTTTCTTGCACACTGTACGGACAAAGCATACCATTCATAGAAAAGGAAATGAGAGTGCAGAATGTAGTGTTACGGCCATGTAACAGGGTGTAGAGAAAGATAACTTAAGGCGAGGAAGGTCCATTCAAAAGTCCTATGGCAGTAGGGAAGAAACTGTTCTTGAGTCGTTTGGTATGTGGCCTCAGACTTTTGTGTCTGTTTCCCAACAGAAGAAGGTGGAAGAGCGAATGTCCAAGGTGTGTGGGGTCTTTAATTATGCTGGCTTCTTTGCCAAGGCAGTGAGAAGTGTAGACAGGACCAATAGATGGGAAGCTGGTTTGCGTGATGGATTGGGCTACATTCACAACCTTTTGTAGTTTCTTGTGGTCTTGGGCAGAGCAGGAACAATACCAAGCTGCGATACAAGTAGAAATGGTTGTCTATGGCTTTCTTAACTATAATGTCGGCATGGGAGGACCAGGACAGGTTATTGGTGACCTGGACACCTAAAAATTTAAATCTCTTGACCGTTTCTACTTTGTTCCTGTTGATGCAGACAGGGGCATGTTTTCCACTATGCTTCCTGAAGTTGATGACAATCTCCTTCATTTTGTTGACATTGAGAGCGAGAATATTGTTGCCGCACCAGTTCACCAGATTCTCTATCTCATTCCTGTACTCTGTCTTGTCATTGTTCGAGATCCAACCCACTGTGGTGGCGTTGTCAGCAAACTTGAAAATTAAGTTGGAGGGGAATTTGGCCACGCAGTCATAGATGTATAAGGAGTATAATAGGGGGCTGAGAACACAGCCTTGTGGGGCACCAGTATTGAGGATGATCGTGGAGGTGGTGTTGTTGCCTAGCCTTACTGACTGCGGTCTGTGGGTTAGGAAATTCGTAATCCAGTCAGAGGGAAGAGCAGAAGCCCAGGCCACGGAGTTTGGAGATTAGTTTCTTAGGAATAAAAATGTTAATAATGCCACATTGACCATTTTCATCCTGTGCAGAGAAGGCGTTTGTTACATTTTGCCTCCACGCCTTTGCACAGAAAATGATCAGAATTTCTGCTTTTGGGTGCTTCCTCCAGGAGAGTAAATATTGAGTGGCTGGAATCTGGGTCAGATGTAATGCCGCCATAAAATCCTTAGAAGGAGGCCATTCAGCCCAGATAGTTTGAACCGACAACAATCCCATCTAGGCCTATCTCAGTAACCCCACACTAACCTCACTATTGTATGGTGCAATAGTCTGCTGACATTTAGTTTCTTTCACACATGAAGAATAGCCGCCACACAGAATACCAGTAGCTGTTAAGCATGTTTTAATACTTTCAGGAGATGAAAAAGGAACCAGAAAGCTTTGGTGACCTTTGTAGCACACAAATACTTCAATGATGCTAAAGAATTAACCCCTTATGAAATTATAATATCAACTTGACTCAGTCGACAGCATTCTCTAATTTAAAGGAGAACTTTGTAGCTTTGAGTTGCCCATGTGTTTCAGCATGTAATCTTGGTTAAGAAAGACTCCCAGCGGACTTTGGGGAGCAGGATACGGCATTGTTTTTGGATGAAACTCTGACCATGAACTGATTAATAGTAATTTATCTCTAGTTTATTGCGCACAGATTGCTTGCTGCGTTTGCCTGTGAATTGATTTGAGGGGTCCCTAAGGTATAGTGGGGGACCAGTTAGCTCAATTGTCAAGGTGGCTAAGATATGGCTCAGTTTAACACCAATAGCCCAGGATTCAATCCCATTCTGGCTAATGTCGACTCAGGGCCTGTCTCTCGGCCCACCTGTAGCTTAAAATAAAAATCACTTAACAGCGCTTTGACGAACAGTCGCCAAGGACCTGCCTTTCATTAGAGAACTTCAAGAAGAAGAATGATACTAATTGTATTTTTTTTTAATCTATTAATATTAATTATAGTACTAGTTCACTAAGTAATTTACTCATTTGGAGAGCAGGTGAGATAGAATGGGCCAAATGAGTTCCTTCTGTGTCGTAACAATTCTGTGATTTTGAAACTGAGTGACCTGATGTTACTTGTCAGCAGTTCTTTTGGAAAATAAGACATTTAAGTGCATAGGTGCTTGCTTTGGGAAGTGAATTGAGAGAGGGGGAAATGCAACAAAATTACTGTTTATAATTCTGTGATAACAGAAGTATGTCAATATCTACAGCAGAACTGGATTGCCATTTTTCTGTGCATATTTGTAATATAAACACATTTTAGCAATTTAGTGCAGTTTTCAGGGGGAAAAACTGATCCAAGATGAGACTTGGGTTGAAATAAGTGTCCAGTGGAGTACCCCCTTGTGACAGACTAGCACAGCTCTGCTTCAACATGTGATACGTGAACTGAACTTGTGATACTTTAGTTATAGTCTTCTCCTATACGGATGTTTAATTACATTTCACAACCGAACATGTATCAATACAAGAATGCCAGCTTGTGAGATTTTATTGATGTGTGTCATTTTGCTTGAAGCTTGCTGTATATTTGGAAACTGATGGTAATGCTCAACATAAAGATGTTGTGAAGGAATTTAAGTTCTAAATGTTGCCATAAATGTGTTGGCATGAAACTAGTTTTCAATTTCACTGTGATCGAGAAATAAAATAGAAACTGATTTCATATCTAAACCCTTTGTTAATTGTTTGTGGTTCACCTTATGTACTGATGCTGTTAGTTTAAATTTTCAGTGTAATTACAATGCTCAGCTTGACTTGATTTTCATGTATGTATGACGAGTTTTGCAGTGCGTTTTACAGAATTATAAATGCAGTGGTTCATTTTAGCATGAATATAATCTTTAACAGGAGGCTGTTTTTGTATGTGAGAGGTTATTGTAAGGACCATTATTTACTGTCTTCTGTTATGTGTTAGAAAGGAAATGATGTTTGCAATGGTTTGTTCATTTTTTTTCAGCCTATAGCACTTTGAAACTTTATCTTTTGTGATCACTCTGTCCGTTGAAGTGGTGCAGGCTACCTCGCTGAATATATTTAAGTAAACAGGTTTCTGATAGACAAGGGAATTAAGGGTTATGGGGAGAAAGTGGGAAAGTGGAATTGATCCACTTCAGATCAGCCATGATCTTATTGAATGGCAGGGCAGGCTCGAAGGGCTAGATGGCCTACTCCTGCTCCTATTTCTTGTGTTCTTATATTAATACAATTGACTGCAAGACCTTATGAAAATTTTCCTTCTTTGAAACTTCAGGAGCTGCCTAAACAATTGTACCTTTTAATCAATGCAGCACCATCACAACAAACACTGTTCATTTGTCTGAAAATAAATTCTGATGGTACAGTTTTGCATTAGAATAATTCTGTCTACTTTTTTGACCAGGTTCAAGGGAAGGACCCCTCCGTGGACATCACGCAGGACCTCGTGGATGAGTCTGAGGAGGAACGTTTTGATGACATGTCATCACCCGGCTTGGAACTTCCACCATGTGAGTTGAGCAGATTGGAAGAGCTGGCAGAACTAGTTGCGACATCACTACCTTCTCCCTTGCGGCGGGAGAAACTTGCACTTGCACTGGAAAATGAGGGCTACATTAAGAAGCTCCTGGAACTCTTTCACGTGTGTGAGGACTTGGAAAACGTTGAAGGACTACACCACTTGTACGAAATAATCAAGGGAATTTTCCTTTTGAACAGAACTGCACTTTTTGAAGTCATGTTTTCAGAAGAATGTATAATGGACGTAATAGGATGTCTAGAATATGATCCTTCTTTATCCCTGCCAAGAAAACACAGAGAATTTCTGACAAAAACGGCTAAGTTTAAAGAGGTGATTCCCATATCTGATCCAGAACTTAAACAGAAAATCCACCAGACATACAGAGTACAGTACATTCAGGATATGGTTCTGCCTACACCATCTGTATTTGAGGAAAACATGTTATCGACACTTCACTCCTTCATCTTTTTTAATAAAGTTGAAATAGTTGGTATGCTTCAGGTAAGCATTCAACATCATTCCTGATATAGCAGAAAAACTGAGCAAGCATGATAGGCATGTTACTGAGTTTAATATTTTATTTTGTCACTAATAGTTTTTGTAGTGTGATTGTGAAATGTTTGTACTGAGCTAAAACCACCCAACATTGTGAATATAGAGTTTTGTACTTCCAGACTTTGGTTATCTAGATCGACCATTTTGAACCATGTAACATCGTGGTGAATTACACCTCTCATTAGTCATGGTAGTTTCGCTATCAATTTGAGGTGTGGTTTCAAGATCAGTTTGAAGTACTAAATTAAGAATAGCACACTGGAAGTGCAATTTGGCTTAAATGCAATCTTTTTCTCTCACTGATATGAATATATGGCAATTAAGTAAATTTAACGTTTATTGTTATCTGCTATTGTATTGTATAATTAGCTCCTGTGTTGTGAAACCACATAAAACTCCCTCTTCTATTTCTGGCTTTCTGGCCATCTTAGAAGGGAGTGTGATTGATACCTTTGGAGTCATAGGAAAGGTTCGTTGTAAGTTTTGAAGAAAAAGTATAAATTATTTTGGTGCTTGCAAGAAGAATTTGTTATGAATCTCCTTACAGAATGGTTAGAAGGCCAATTGGAAGACAAAGAACATAAGAACATAAGAAATAGAGCAGGAGTAGGCCAACTAGCCCTTCGAGCCTGCCCCGCCATTCAATAAGATCATGGCTGATCTGTCTTGGCTCAGTTCCACATTCCCGCCCTCTCCCCATAACCCTTAATCCCCTCTCTTACCAAAAACCCATCAACCCACGTCTTAAAAATATTTAGCGAGGTAGCCTCCACCACTTCAACGGGCAGAGAATTCCAGAGATTCACCACCCTTTGAATGAAGAAGTTCCTCCTCAACTCCGTTCTAAACCGCCCCCCCTTTATCTTGAGGCTGTGCCCTCTAGTCCTACTATCCTTTCTGAGTGGGAAGAGTCTCTCCACCTCTATTGTATCCATCCCATTCATCATCTTATATGTCTCAATGAGATCTCCCCTCATTCTTCTAAACTCTAACGAGTACAAGCCTAATTTATTCAGCCTCTCCTCATAGCTCAATCCCCTCAACTCCGGCATCAGCCTAGTAAACCTCCTCTGCACTCCCTCCAAGGCCAAAATATCCTTTCGTGAGTACGGCACCCAAAACTGCACACAGTACTCCAGCTGCGGCCTCACCAATGCCCTATACAGCCGCAGCAAGACCTCCCTACTTTTATATTCAATCCCTCTCGCGATGAAGGCCAGCATCCCATTCGCCTTCCTGACCACCTGCTGCACCTGCAAGCTGGGTTTTTGCGACTCATGCACAAGGACCCCGAGGTCCCTCTGCACCGTCGCCTGCTGCAGTTTTTCTCCACGTAAGTAATAATCCTTCCTACCGTTATTCCTACCAAAGTGGACCACCTCGCACTTGCCAACATTAAATTCCATTTGCCATTCCCTGGCCCATTCGCCCAGCCTATCTAGATCCTTCTGTAGACTCTCACCACCCTCCGCACAATTTGCCTTTCCACCAATTTTGGTGTCATCAGCAAATTTCGACACCCTACACTCAGTTCCCTCCTCCAGATCATCTATATAAATGGTAAATAGCTGAGGCCCCAGCACCGACCCCTGGGGCACTCCACTAGTCACCATCCGCCAATCCGAATAGCACCCATTGACTCCCACTCTCTGCCTCCTATTTGACAACCAGTCCTCTATCCACGCTAACACCCTACCCCCAACTCCATGCCCCCTTACCTTCTGCAATAACCTCTTGTGAGGTACCTTGTCAAACGCCTTCTGAAAATCAAGAAAGACCACATCCACCGGCTCTCCTCTATCGACCGCCCTAGACACATCCTCATAGAACTCCAGTAAATTTGTCAGACACGACTTCCCTTTAATGAAACCGTGCTGCATCTGCTCTATCAAGCAGTTCCCCTCAAGATGCCTCACTATTTCCTCCTTGATGACGGATTCTAACATTTTACCTACAACAGACGTTAAACTAACAGGTCTATAATTCCCCACCTTTTGCCTGGCACCCTTCTTAAACAACGGCGTAACATTAGCCGTTTTCCAATCTTCCGGCACTTCCCCGGAATCCAGCGACGTCTGGAAAATAACCACCAAGGCATCCACTATCACCTCCGCCATTTCTTTCAGGACCCTCGGATGCATTCCATCCAGTCCTGGGGACTTGTCCACAATCAGCCCCTCCAGTCTGTCGAGCACCACCTCTCTAGTAACAGTAATGTCATCAAGACCCTCCAGTCCTACCACCTTTCCATCTCTAACATCCGGCAAATTATTCACGTCCTCCTCCGTGAAGACCGAAACAAAAAAGTTATTCAAGACCTCAGCCATTTCCCCATCCCCTACCACTAAGTCCCCCTTCTCATCCTCTAAGGGACCAACGTTCACCCTAGCCAGCCTCTTCCTTTTTATACATTTATAAAAACTCTTGCTATCCTTTTTTATATTAAGCGCTAGCCCAGCTTCATAGTTTCTCCTACCCTTCTTTATCAACTTCTTTGTCAATCTTTGTTGACATTTAAACCTCTCCCAATCCTCTTCTCGCCCACTACTCTTAGCTACTCTAAACGCCTCCGCTTGTAATTTAACACTTTCCTTCACCTCCTTCGTTATCCACGGCTTATTACCTCTCCTCCTACGGTCCTTTTTGACCATCGGAATAAATTTCTGCTGAGCACCAAGAAAGATCTCCTTAAAGATCCTCCACTGCTCCTCAGCAGACCTACCTTCCAACACGCTCCCCCAGTCCACATTTGCCAATTTTTCTCTCATCCTACCGTACTCCCCTCTGTTCAAACAAAGGATGTGTGTCCGGGAACCCACTTTCTCCTCCTCCATCTGCACCAGAAACTCCACCATACAATGATCACTCTCCCCAAGAGGATCCTTCACCGCAAGTTCCCTAATTCTACCCGCCTCATTACATAGCACCAGATCCAAGATAGCTCGCTCCCTCGTCGGCTCCAACACACACTGTTCCAGGAAACTATCCCGGCAGCATTCCAAGAACTCCTCCTCGAGCCCACTGCGTCCAACATGGGTCGACCAATCAATGTGCAGATTGAAATCCCCCATAACTAAGCAGAAAGTATAGATAAAGTATACCTATTCTGAGTGCCACAGAATGGGAAGTGGGGTCCCTCAAAGATCAGTGCAGGATAACTGTTAATAATTTATATTAATGCTGGAATTAAAAGCACAATTTCTAAATTAGGAAATGTTAGTCAACATTGAGGAAGACTGTAATGAATTACAGAATCAGAAAAAAATTGGCCAACAAATTTCAACATAGCGAAGTGTAAGGTATTACATTAAGAAAACTAAGGAGGCCAACATTGAAGTGCCTGGAACTTGTATAGCACCTTAGTTGGGACACAAGTGGAGTACTGTGTGCAGTTCTGGTTGCCACGTTAGTAAAATGATATAGGTGCTTTGGATATTAAGATTTACAAGGATGATTTCAGAACTGAGGTTATAGCTATTGGGAAATGATGACTGGGGGGGGGGGTGCTTCTTTTAAAAAAGAGGAGGTTGAGGGATGAACCAGTAGAGGTCTTTAGAATGATAGGTTTTGATAGAGTTGATACAGGGTGCATTTCCACTTTTGGGAAGAGCAAACTAGAGACGTCAATATAAGACAATTACTAAGAAATCAAATAGGGAATTCACAAGAAAGTTCTTTACCCAAAGAGTGATGTGAATATAGAACTCGCTGCCACAGGGAGTGGTTGAGGTGAATGGTATTGGTGTGTTTAAAGGGAAACTGGTTAAATACATGAGGAATAGCGGTTATGATAAAGTTAGATGCAGGAGAATGGAAGGAGACTTGAGTGGAGCACAAATGCCACCATCAACTGGGTGAAATAGCTTTTTTTTTTCCAGTGCATATATACATGTGCGCGTGCCACAGAACATAAGAACATAAGAAGTAGGAGCAGGAGTAGGCCATCTAGCCCCTCAAGCCTGCTCCACCATTCAGTAAGATCATGGCTGATCTGATAGTGGGCTCAGTTCCACTCACCCAACTGCACCCCATAACCCTTAACTCCCTTATTGGTTAAAGATCTATCTAGCTGTGATTTAAACACATATAGCGAGGTATCCTCTACTGCTTCATTGGGCAGAGAATTCTAAAGATTCACTAACCTCTGGGAGAAGAAGTTCCTCCTCAACTCTGTTCTAAATTGACTCCCCCGTACTTTGGGGCTATGCCCCCTAGTTCTTGTTTCCATTCTAAGTGGAAATAACCTCGCTGCTTCCACCCTGTCTAGCCTCTTCACTATCTTATACGTCTCCATAAGATCTCCCCTCTGTCTTCTAAACTCCAATGAGTACAGGCCCAGTCTACTCGATCTCTCCTCATAAGCTAACCCCCTCAGCTCCAGAATCAACCTGGTGAACCTTCTCTGTACCCCCTTCAAAGCTAACATATCCTTTCTTAAATAAGGGGACCAAAATTGTACACAGTTCTCTAGGTGCAGCCTCACCAGTACCTTGTACAATTGCAGCACAACCTCCCTGCTTTTATACTCCATCCCTCTGGCGACAAAGGCCAACATTCCATTTGCTTTCTTGATTACCTGCTGCACCTGCAAACTGAGTCTTTGTGATTCATGCACAAGGACCCCCAGGTCCCTCTGCACAGTAGCATGTTGTAATTTTTCACCGTTTAAATAATAGTCCATTGTACTATAATTCCTTCCACAGTGGATAACCTCACACTCACCTACGTTATACTCCATCTGCCAGATCCTTGCCCACTCACTTAGCCTATCCAAATCTCCACTCACTTAGCCTATCCAAATCTCCACTCACTTAGCCTATCCAAATCTCCACTCACTTAGCCTATCCAAAGTCCTCCAAGCAAATTGCTTGGAGGACTTTGTGTCCCCCAAGCAATTTGCTTTCCCACTCATCTTTGTGTCATCTGCAAACTTTGTTACCTTACACTCCGTCCCCTCCTCCAGATCGTCTGTGTATATGGTAAACAGTTGAGGCACCAGCACCAATCCCTGCGGCATGCCACTAGTCACTGCCAACTAGAAAAGCACCCATTTATTCCGACTCTCTGCTTTCTGTGAGATAGCCAATCCTCAATCCACGCTAACACTTTACCACCAACCCTGTGTACCTTTATCTTATGCAGCAACCTTTTGTGAGGCACCTTATTGAATGCCTTCTGGAAATCTAAATACATCACATCCATTGGTTCCCCTCTGTCAACCGCACTCATTATATCTTCATAAAATTCCAGTAAATTAGTCAAACATGACTTTCCCTTCATGAATCCATGCTGCGTCTGCTTGATTGAACCATTCTTTTCCAGGTGTCCTGCTATTTCTTCCTTAATGATAGATTCCATCATTTTCCCAACTACAGATGTTAAGCTAACCGGCCTGTAGTTACCTGCCTTTTGTCTACCTCCTTTTTTAAACAGTGACATTACATTAGCTGTTTTCCAATCAACTGGCACCTCCCCAGAGTCCAGCGAATTTTGATAAATTACAACTAATGCATTTGCTATTACTTCTGCATTTTCTTTTAGAACCCTAGGATGCATTCCATCCGGACCATGGGACTTGTCCAGCTTTAGTCCCATTAGCCTACCCAGCACTACCTTTTTAGTAATAGTGATCATTTTAAGGTCCTCATCCCCTACAGTTCCATGACCGTCAGTTATTGGTATTCTATTTGTGTCCTCCACTGTGAAGACCAACACAAAAAACTTGTATAAGTCCTCGGCCATTTCCTCGTTTCCCATTGTTAAATCCCCCTTCTCATCTTCTAAGGGACCAACATTTACTTTAGCCACTCTTTCCTGTTTTATATATTTGTAAAAACTTTTACTATCAGTTTTTATATTTTGTGCTAGTTTACTTTCATAATTTATCTTTCCGTTCTTTATTGCTTTCTTAGTAGTTCTTTGTTATTTTTTAAAGCTTTCCCAATCTTCTCGTCCCCCACTAATTTTGGCTACTCTGTATGCATTGGTTTTTAATTTGATACTCTCCTTTATTTCCTTAGTTATCCATGGCTGGTTATCCCTTTTCTTACATTCCTCCTTTTTCACTGGAATATATTTTTGCTGAGTACTGTGAAAAATCTCCTTAAAAATCCTCCACTGTTCCTCAACTGTCCCACCAATTAGTCCATGTTCCCAGTCTACATTAGCCAACTCCACCCTCATCCTATTGTAATCCCCCTTGTTCACGCAGAGGACACTGGTTTGGGACTCTACTTTCTCACCCTCCAATAATAGTAGGAGGGATTACTATTTAAAGGGCAAAAAGCTGCAGCATGCTACGGTGCAGAGGGACCTGGGGGTCCTTGTGCATGAGTCGCAAAAACCCAGTCTGCAGGTGCAGCAGGTGATCAAGAAGGCGAATGTTATGCTGGCCTTTATAGCCAGGGGGATAGATATAAAAGCAGGGAGGTCTTGCTGCAACTGTACAGGGCACTGGTGAGGCCGCAGCTGGAGTACTGTGTGCAGTTTTGGTCGCTGCACTTGCGCAAGAATATTTTGGCCTTGGAGGGAGTGCAGAGGAGGTTCACTAGGCTGATACCGGAGATGAGGGGGTATGAAGAGAGACTAAATAGACTGGGTCTGTACTCGTTGGAGTTTAGAAGGATGAGGGGGGATCTTATAGAGACGTATAAGATAATGAAAGGGATGGATAGGGTAGAGGTAGAGAGATTCTTCCCGCTTAGAAAGGATAGCAGGACTAGAGGGCACAGCCTCAAGATATGGGGGGTGGAGGAGGGGGGGCAGTTTAGATCGGAGTTGAGGAGAAACTTCTTCACTCAAAGGGTGGTGAATCTCTGGAATTCTCTGCCCGTTGAAGTGGTGGAGGCTACCTCGCTAAATATATTTAAGTCACGGGTAGATAGGTTTTTGACAGACAAGGGAATTAAGGGTTATGGGGAGAGAGTGGGAAAGTGGAACTGATCCACTTCAGATCAGCCATGATCTTATTGAATGGCGGGGCAGGCTTGAAGGGCTAGATGGCCTACTCCTGCTCCTATTTCTTATGTTCTTATCTGTATTAGAAATTCAACCATATTGTGATCACTCATTCCAAGAGGATCCCTCACAAGGAGATCATTAATTTTACATGTCTCATTACACAGGACCAGATCCAAGATAGCTTGCTCCCTCGTAGGTTCTGTAACATGCTGTTCGAGGAAACTATCTCAACAGCATTCTAAGAGCTCTTCCTCAAACCCACTGTGTCCAGCTTGAGTTGACCAATCAATATGGAAGTTAAAATCCCCCATGATTATTGCTGTTCCATTTTTACATGTACCTGTTATTTGTTAGTTTATAGCCCGCCCCACCTTGAAGTTATTTGGGGACCTACAGACCATGCCCACCAGAGACTTTTTCTCCTTACTATTCCTTACCTCCACCCACATTGATTCCACATTTTGCTCCTTAGAGTAAAATGTGGAATCCCTTAAAACCTTTTAGGGTTTTAAGTTCTATTAAATAAGTGAAAAGGCCTACTGACTTGTTCAACAACTTACCAAGCCATGTATTTATTCGCATCACATGCATGTTGTCTCCCAAGCTCCCAGTAGTCAGTGACCATTGACCCCACCTGGCCAGTGTGGAAAGTTTGGGGAATTGCACTTGTCTGCACAACTTCCATCTCAAGTGTTTCTCTGTAGCTTTAATGGCCTGAAGTGAACATTGTTTTTCAGTTACCAAAGCATGTCCAGTTTCAGTATGGCTGCCTTAGACTTAGACTCGATCACTGCCAATCTTCATCTGATTACGTTAGCGGTACATTAAAGCTCTCAAAAACCTTGTCTGAAAACCGGCAAGATCCAAAATCTGGCATGGATTCTGTCCTCCGTGGCCAGTTTTGAGGCACTATATCTGTACTTTATATAAATAGATAACAGTAACTGATGCATTAAAAATCTTGCCAGAACATTATTTGAAGTTGTGATATTCATGTCCAATGGCTTTGTAGCTTATTGCAAGGATCCTAATAGCAGCAAAAGAATTCTGGCAGCTAGGTACTTAAAAAGAGCCAGCATCCAAAAAGGAAATTAGCAGCTAATCTTTTTACTGCTGGGAAGTGATTTTCTCTTATAACTGATTTTTTCTGTATTTCTGCCTCAATTTGGAAGATTACTTTGTTTTAACATTAGGTCAGCACCCTGCTTAACAACCTCATAGCCTCCATCACAAGCATTATCTATGTTTCACCTCTATGCTATGTCTGGATCCACTCTACCTTAGTACCTGAGGGGCAACACAGTGGCACAATGGTTAGCACTGCAGCTTCACAGCGCCAGGGACTCAGGTTCGATTCCCGGCTTGGGTCACTGTGCACAGTCTGCACGCTGTCCCTGTGTCTGCATGGGTTTCCTTCGGGTACTCTGATTTCCTCCCACAACCCAAAAGCCATGCTGGTTAGGTGCATTGGCCATGCTAAATTCTCCCTCCGTGTACCCAAACAGGCGCCAGAGCATGGTGACTTGGGGGTTTTCACAGTAACTTCGTTGCAGTGTTAATGTAAGCCTACTTGTGACAATAATAAATAAGCTAAATTTAAACTTTAATCTCCATCTGCTGCTGAACACTCATTTGTGCCTTTGTTACCTCAAGAAACAACTTTTCCAAGGTTCTCCGGTTCTCCTCCCATGCTGCACCTTCCATTATGTTTAGATCACCCAAAACACATGCTCCACATTCTGTCACAGTCACATTTCACCCATCTGTACTGACCTATATTGGCTTACAGTCTTCCATTTAACATTTCTCGGACTCCTGTTCAAACCAAGTCATGAACAGGTCCCTCCTCACCAAATCCTAGGAGAATTACATGGGCGGCATGTTTGCACAGTGGTTAGCACTGCCGCTCACAGCGCCAGGGACCCAGGTTCGATTCCCGGTTTGGGTCCCTGTCTGTCCAGAGTCTGCACGTTCTCCTTGTGTCTGCGTGGGTTTCCTCCGCATGCTCCGGTTTTCCTTCCATAGTCTGAAAGACATGCTGGTTAGACACATTGACCCAACAGGCGTCGAAGTGTGGCAACTAGAGGAATTTTGCAGTAACTTCATTGGCGTATTAATGTGAGCCTTACTTGTGACAAATAAATAAAGTTTACTTTAGTTCAGCATATACCTCAATCCCATCCTGCCTCTTCTCCCCATCATTGATAGCTGCATCTTGGGGTGCTGAGCTCTGGAATTCCTTTCCCACACCTGTTTACCTTTCAGAGCTTCCATTAAACTCACCTTCTTTATCTCCGTATTGATTTTTGTCTGTTTGATTCTGGAAAGTGCCTTGGGCACTATGGCGTGATAAAAGATCCAATAAAAATGTAAGTTGTTTTTGCATACATTTAGCAACTGTTTTTCCATGTTTTATTGTAGAATTTGACAACAAAGAATGGGATGCAGACTGTATATTCTGTTACTTATTGGGTGTTAACAAGAGTCAGTGTTATTCGTGAATTGTGAGGCCTTTGTTTTTACACTGTGCTGCAAAGATCAAGCTTGTGAGGATCCGGAGACCAACTCATTGAGAACTTGTTTTGGGGTTAATCAGTTGAAGTGGCTTTTGCTTGTATTGGGTAGGTTGAGAAGCAAGGGATTAGTACAGATGCAGCAAGTATCAGGGTGTGACATGAGTACTTCAGCACTGTGGATCAAATGGTAAAGCTGTGTTTGGAATCAGAACATAAAATGAAATAGTTAAAATATGCAGATAGACCCTTGTGGCTCGCTATGCTTATCCAGTGAATAGCTGAACTATACAGATCAGGAAGGTTGTTCTCTGGTTTACACTGTTGGCTGATCTATCCTTTTGTGGCCCAAGTTAGGTGATGCAAATGTCCAGCTAGTGTTTAAAGAAAACAAAGGTAGCAGAATGGATCCAGATTGCAGTCCCTTTGTAATCACAACAATCAGCATTTTGCTCAATTTAAATACATTTCATAAAATTAAAATTATAAATATTATCCTTCACAATTTGAACATGCACGATTTTTGATTTTGTTTTTCCAATGAACTGCCCTTCCTTATGACTTCCAAACTGCTGGGCAATGTGTCAGGTTTTACAATAACTAGATGTTGAATTCTACATTTCAATGTGGTCACTAACAGTTAGAATTGAAAAATTTCCAGTTTGTGGAATAACAGTACAAAACTATACAAACATCAAATTGACTGAGGTCTCTACAGATCCAGTGTGGATTTAAGCACTGGCTGCTATGCTTGCAATATGCAACTCATTCATGTTTCATTAACTCGTCCAAAGTCAACATTGATTTCTTGTTCACGTAGTCATAGAAACCCTACAGTATAGAAAGAGGCCATTCGGCCCATTGAGTCTGTACCGAACACAATCCCACCCAGGCCCTATCCCCTTATCCCTATATATTTTACCCATCCCTTAGCCCTCTAACCTATACATCTCAGGACACTAAGGGGCAATTTAGCATGACCAATCAACCTAACCTGCACATCTTTGGACTGTGGGAAGAAACCAGAGCACCCAGAGGAAACCCATGCAGACACGAGGAGGATGTGCAAACTCCACACAGACAGTGACCCAAACCGGGAATCGAGCCCAGTCCCTGGAGCTGTGAAGCAGCAGTGCTAACCACTGTGCTACCGTGCAGCCCATGCGGGGATATTGATACAATTTTGCTTTAGAAATGTGTATAGTTTAAAAATTTACTTTTGAAATCTATGTACGTTTAAAAAAACAGCAAACTTAAGTTTTAGGTTCAAACCCTACTCCCGCATGTGAACATATAATCCAGGCTGATAGTCAATGCAGTGTGATTGAGTGCTGCAGTGTAGGAAATATCATCCTTTTGTTCGCTTTTTGATCAATCTTAAATTGTCTATACTTGCTCAGGTGGAAGGAGAAGATCCTATGACAATATTTGATGAGTAGGGAATTCACTCATGTCCTTGTTGATATTTACCTTACAACCTGCACTACCAAGACCAATTTACTGTCATTCATTTCATTGCTTTTTGTGAGATCTTTGTGGGTAAAATAGGCTGTTGTGTTTGCTAGTATGACAAGAGTAATAACACTTCTAAAGTACATTATTGAACTTCAAGTGCTTTGAGGGCATGAAAGTTTTTTCTTTCTTTAATAGTTGCAACAAAAGTTATTTTGAAATATTTAAAATTGACTCTGCTAATAAGAATTGGTTTGAAATGTAAACTAGTCTATACAGTAAATGAATTCAAGACGAGAAGTTTGAACAAGCTCCTCATAAATTGTATTTTAAAACTTTAGGAACAAGAGCTTAAAAAATACATATCCTTTCAAAACAATGTACCTTGAGACAAGAAACATAAAGACTCTTAATTTGCAACAACTAGGTTGCTGTACTTTTCAGATGGCATTGAATGGTTCTGATATAATAGAGAACACACATGAAGGTTTTTCTAATCAAATGACTGCACCAAATATTAGAAGCAGAATCTTGTAATGTCTTCTCATTAGCTGAATGTAAATTTTAAAAGATATATTAGAGCATTCACCAGGTCCTAATCTATTCTATGTAATTTAGTTTATGCTGTTGAAGATGAGCAAGTGCCAATGAGTCTGCAAAATGATGTCATGATGCAGCAAAGATACTGCAGTAAAATTCCTCACCGCTCATGAATGATAGTTGATTACTGTTCAGTAACCTATGCAGTATAAGTATTCTTTATACTGGACTAGAGTAATTGTGCAAATATGTTGTAGCAGAGCCCAAAACCTGTTGGTGCAATAGAAGATATGTTGCTAAATCGGTGCGTTTAGATGTTTTTATCCTGCCATTTTGTAATATTGAACAATATTAAAGTAAAAGGGTGGGGTCCATGACACCAGAAGCCTCAAATGGTAGATTTGTGCTTTACTAGTTAGGTGATAGCTACTGAGCGCTTAGAAAGGGAAGTTTTGGAGAAGAGAGTCCCAATTTCAGTGAAGGGAGTTGAAAATCCAATTAAAAAGGCATTTCCAAAGTTATTTTTTGTATTTTCACCTTAAGACATTTGTATGAACAAAATGTAAGTTTTTTTATTTGCATTAAAATTGCAAGCCTTGACCTACTTGAGGCTATGGGAATAGGGCCTGGGTAGGATGTTCTGTCAAAGAGTCGGTGCAGACTCAACGGGCCAAATGGCCTCCTTCTACACTGTAGGGATTCTATACTTGAGAGTGAAGTTTAAGATTTCACTGATGTGTTGCACTACATAGTGTATTCAGTTGTGTGTGATTTCTGTCGCTTTAAAAAAACTTTGGCCAAGTTCAAGAAGATTGCATTAACCAAATTGGCAAACTCATAGATTTCAGTAAATTTGCTAGCTCATTCCTGAACTCTGGAAAATTATTTTGCCTCAGTCATTCCAAGATTGACGAAATTACATAACTAATGGAAGATGTACTCAACTTTTGTAGTTTACGTTACATTTCTGATAGAATTTGCAAAAATGTACAGAATCCTTTACTCGTATTTCTGTAGCTTACAGAATAGTTTTTAGTGCAACGTTTGGGGCTCTTGTTTAATAGAAATCCAATTATTCCAGG
Source organism: Carcharhinus amblyrhynchos (assembly GCF_965287045.1). Taxonomy (NCBI): domain Eukaryota; kingdom Metazoa; phylum Chordata; class Chondrichthyes; order Carcharhiniformes; family Carcharhinidae; genus Carcharhinus; species Carcharhinus amblyrhynchos. The sequence continues at coordinate 5,120,633 of NC_137337.1, forward strand.
ACAGTCATGTCAAAAGAAGTTTTATGAGGGGGAAAATTCACTAATGCTTTGGCTTTGGCCTTGTTGAAAGAAGCACCAAGATAAATGCTGAAGTGAAATACTGCAAACCCTGGAAATCTGAAATATAAACAGAAAATTCCAGAAATACTGAGCATACCTGGCAGCATCTCTGGAGGTAGGAATTGAGTTCATTTCAGGATGCTGTTTGCCTGTGTAACCAGTGTTATACTCAATCAGGTGAAGTGCTTTAAAATACAAAAACAGAAAATGCTGGAAATTCTCAGCAAGTCTTGACAGCACTTTGTGGAGAGAGTATCCTGGGCTCTATTCTCTTTCAACAGGCATTGTCAGACCTGCTGAGATCTTCCGGCGTTTTCTGTTTTTGTTTCAGATTCCAGCATCCACAGTATTTTGCTTTTATCTAAGTGCTTCAAGATGTTTTGACTTCAGGTATTGTATGAATTAACTATTTTAAATAATCTTGTTGCTCTTCTCTGTATCTTCAGCATATCTGTATTCTAGCTATGGCTTCAATGGTGATATATACAAGGTTAGATGAACTTAATTTGACTTCTTTGCCTTCAGACTGTATTCTGACATTATGATGAACTGTGTTGCTTAATTATCTGAGTTGACTGGAAATCTTTGGTGAATGATAAGCAATCACAGCTCAGCTCTTTATCTTTATAGAAAACACTTATTTGACAGCATACATTACATTTGTCAAATAGCCCTTTCTAAAAGAAGGAGGGACTTCTCGTGTCCGAACTGACATTTTCTCCTCAGCCAGTGGTGTCAGTAAGCAGCTTATCTGGTCATTCAATTTGCTGTACGCAAAACAGCTATTGCACTTCAGAATAGAGTGCTATGAGAGGAACTTAAAATGTTTCAGATGTTATGGTGTGCTATGTAAATACAAGTCATTCAAGAGCTATCATCAATTATCATGACTACCAACAACGTGACATACCTGTTAACACCGTTATTTACCCTGATTCCATACAGTTCAGAATGTGGTCTCCAGAAAAAGGAAATTAAAATCAATAATGATACTTCTGAGTGTTTTTTGCACATCAAATAGACATCATGTGAACATTTTGCAAGTTACTAAAATTCTAGTAATAACACAAAGGGGGGTGGCTACTTTTTTCCAAAATCTAAATGATGATGTTCTAAACTCAGGCTCCGTCAAGGAGTTTTTTGTAATAGCGGGAAAAAAAGCATGTGCTATAGAACAGGTGCATCAAAAATATCACTGAATGTCTTTGTTGCAGGATATAGCTGCAATATGACTGTAACCACAGCCTTTCCGTTCTCTGTCTAATGCCTCCTAGCCCTTTCTTGCAATATGCTGTACCAGCATTGGTATTCCAGTCAAACTTTACAGCAGAAACTCTAACAAATTAATACTGACATCATAAGGAAGTGCCAGTCTGGACATGCAATTTAATATTGTGCCAATGTTTGTATAACTAGGCTTTCTCTTTTTATTAAAAACATTGTTCTCAATCCATCTTGATTGTTCAGGCTAAGTCCAATCAGACTAATTGTTATCAGTAACTATATCCACCTTAACAGATGTGTATAATATGGTTTGTAACCATCTTCTTAAATTTATTCATGAGATGTGGGTGCCACTGGCAAAGCCAACATTTATTGCCTCAACCAAATTATGCTCAAGAAACTGATGGTGAATCACCTTGAATTGTTGAAGCCTGTGTAGTGATGGAACACCCATACTGCTGTTTCAGCTAAAGCTCCAAGCGACGATGAAGGAACGGAAATATTTTCCAAGCCTGGTTGGTTTGGCATTGGAGGAGAACTTGAAGGTGGCAGTGTTCCTATGTGCCTCTTGTCCCTTTTCTTTATAGGTGATAGTTCATAAGTTTGGAAGTTAATGTCGAATATGCCTTTGCTGCATTCAGTGAGAATGGCAACACAAGTTTTACCTCAGTCAAAATGTCCTTATTGTGCATATCTGCTTCTCCGCAAAAAATTGAGTCAATTGCCTGATGTGGGACTGGAATCTTCCATAGATCAGAGCAGACAAAAGTGAGCAGTTAGATTTTTGATTACAATTTGTCAGCTCTCATGGTCATTTGTTGTATTTATTGCTGGTTGCCCAAAAATTTACTATTTATTGACTTCAATCAATTTGAGCTTATTTCCTCAGGATTGCTAGACTAGTATCATAACTGCTAGACTACTGTATCTTTTTGTGTACAAGTGGAGTTAATTATATTTGTAAAAGAATTTTAAGGGAAAATCAATGCATCTGAGTGGCTAAGCATCTGTGGGCAGTGACTCTGTTGCTAACAAAGGTTAGCAACTGTTGCTTCCTTGCTTCGGTCAGGTTATGAGTTATTTTTATTGTGCTAGTGTATTAACAAATGTTATAGTCACACAGTAAAGAAGAAAAAATCCTGTTCAGTGGGTCACAGCTAGTCTTCTATCTGTATTTTATCAGCAATCTTGCACTTTTTGTTTTAAATCTTCCAGGAAGATGAGAAGTTCCTAACAGAACTTTTTGCACAGTTAACGGACGATGCCACCGATGATGATAAGAGACAGGAACTGGTAAGTGTGGGAATGTCTGAGACTTTATATGTGCTACTGGAGGTATGTGCAGGGGTTGAACAGAGCCATTTTGGGATGGTTCATAGCTAAAATGTAATTGGGTGAATAATATATAGGATCAGATCTGTTGGTGTCCGTTGGTACACAGTCTTTGGAAGTAACTATTTTCTGCAAATCAGTGTGCTTTTACTATAAGAGGGTCTCATTTGTGTTTCTGGAGTATCACATGATCTAGCTCTACATACATAAATACTCTGAACATGTGAATTTGTATTTTGTACACTTGTTTAAAGAGAAATTGTAAAGAATAGTAGTTTGAATAAATTGTTCCAGTGCAGCCTTTGAGCCAGTTTGATGTTCTATTTACTGCTGAGCTTCCCTTCCTAGCTTACATGGCTGTTGGATGTGGAAGAAGTTGGACCAAAAGGAAGGAAATGCTATTAGGAGGCATAGCAACACCAGAACTCATTGGATAAGCATGAGCAAAGGAACCCTAATCAAAGCATGCTGCAGATCATAAAACTCTTTTTCCTGTCTTGTGGCAAAGCACTGGGAATGTTACATTTGAGCTGGAGCCTTCCAGCACTTCATGCCGGCAGGATCTTCTGGTTCCACTGAGAGTGCACCCCTGCCACAGGTTTTCTGACATCAAGGGGTACATTCAACGCAAAAGCCCATTTGACAATGGCAAGACCAAAATATTTGGTTGTGTGGAAAATTTTGCCCTTGGAAGTCGTGCTATATATAGGGATCTGTAGACACCATGCCATGTCTTTCCACTTGTGAAGTATGTAGGGAGTATTATTAATAGCAATGGAATTGCGATTGTAATGCTCAAAACAAACTTGGTAACTGCCATCAGTCAAGTGGTTGGGTGGAATGAATGATACTAGTAGTCTGATTGATCCCCAAAATGTAATTTTGCTTTTGTTACAGGTGAATTTTCTGAAAGAATTTTGTGCATTTTCTCAAACTTTGCAACCTCAGAACAGGGACTCTTTCTTCAAAACGTTATCAAATATGGGTATACTGCCAGCTCTTGAGGTCATTTTGGTAAGTTGTTAATTGCAAATTGTGGAAAGTGCAATTCCAAACGGAACAGATACCCTCCCGTATCTCGTCAAAAGTTTTCACGTCAGTCTGATAGTGAGCATCAGGCAACTGTTTGGCCCTCACCTAACATCCACATGTTTTAAGTGGGACTTAGTGGATGGGAATGAGAAATCTGATTATCCTCCCTCCCCCCGCTCCAGCCCAGCAGTACCGAGGCCAATTATTGTAGACCCAAGCTGTTATTACACAAAAGGATTCAGTTGAATCCTTCCTGATTGTTCCTTTGTAACTCCCCATCTTCAATGCTGCGGTCATCCGTTGGGAAAGTCTTTAACCAAGAAATCACACGGTTTATTTGATCATACACTGTGACCAAATGCTTGTCTGCTTTTAATTTAAAATAATCGAGAATTTTCGTTCATCCATTTAGACCAAGTGACATTAGCATTTCACACCACACTCCTAATCGGAAGTGTGCTAAGGATGTTTATGTTGATGGTGCATGTGTTATTCTTCTGGTTTGGAATAGAGGGATGGATTATATGCATTCTGTTTATGTTGCTACTTTAAAGTTCTATTTTCATCTCTCAAATGCAGAGCACCTTAAAATAGTTGAGCTGTTTTACTTTACATGAATGAAACACTGCCATACCATATGTGGGGAGAGAGGGAGGCGCATGTAGAGGAGTATTTATAATGCAGACTGTCTTCTACTTACTACAAGTATATATTTAGTCTGTTTTATGGAAATGAGTGGTTAGGAGGGAGCAATCAGTCTCCAGAAATAGCCTGGAATGTGTCTGTTGGGCACAGAGGAGAGCCACAGGCATTAAAACTATAGCTGAAGAAGGGCTAAAGGCAGCACCATTGGTCCTGCTGCTTATACATTTTGGTTACCTTCCCTCTGCTGGCCTGACCCTTATCCTCGCTTTAGGCCTGAAAGAACCTAGTGTGAAGTAGAGCGTAGGTCTTTCTGGACATTTGTGAGTGTAATATTTATACAAAAAAGTTTCACAGACATCAGTTTTAACATGACAGCAGCTGCAAGGAATTCAAACTGAGTTCTGTTATTTTGCAATTAGGATCAATGCCAGATTGGCTATCACACTGTTTTCTAGATTCAAAACAAATTCATTCTTTTTAAATCATGGGGCAAAACTATGTTAGTCTCCTGTCTTGCATGAAATCTAAAGTCCTGTGAGTTGCAACCCCACAGTTACCTCCATCAAGTGACACACAAGCATCCCTTTCATTCCCATTTGTGAGTCTTCTGATATTGAATGTTTCAGTCATGGTGAATGCTAGGCTTTGCCTCTGATTGGGATCAAGAATCACAAAAGGTGCCAAGCAATGAACGTTTAGAGTCAGGCACGCTTGGGGTTGTGAGACTACAAATCAAATTGTAAGCCTGGTTCCCACACAAACTCGGGAGGATTGCCTTTCTGTTCCCTTCCTCCTCCTCTGTTCCGATGGTATGAAGGTAAAAGCCCTATGTATTGTGTACAGCCTTCCAAGGAGGCATCAAAAGGATCTATTCATCCAAATAGGAGAATTTTTCTAATCAGTCTTGCCTCAATTTCAATGGAAACCGTACACTCTCAGTCCGACACTTGCTTTTATCCTCATTGCCAATGTAATAATTCTTGCTCACCAATTAAAGAAAGACCAAGAGCATGTTTATTTAAAGGTAAAATCTGTACAGAAGCTTACAGCATCTTGGTTGCAACCACGTCCCGAGATGGTTCTGAAACAGAAACCCCTGCTTGCTGGGATGAACCCTCAACCAAGTCCCTGATTGGTTCCCTGAGTCATGTGACCCTTAAAGGGACTGTCAACATGCATGGGCAATTAGGGATGGGCAATAAAATGCTGGCCTAGCCAGTGATGCCCGCATCTCAAGAAGTATTTCTTGAAAAAGGGCAACTTGCTGCTTCCTTTGGCATTTGACTGGCAACAGGAGGAGACTTTGCCATGTCAGAAGATGAGAAGTAACCTTTGATGTCTTGGGGTGGGGCTTCCTTTATGGCCGCCCCTTAACTACAACAGCACCAGTGGAGCGAATACCTCCCCTTTTCCCTCCACCACACCACCATAGATCCACCCACTATCACAGATTGCCTGCTTGGCACTATCAAACTAAGTTTTCATAAAACATATCTTTATCAGTGCCTCGACAAGCACTGATCCTTGGATTCAATATTTCCCACCCATGAACCCTCAGAATCACTGAATCCTGAAGGAATTACAACATTTTATTTGTAACTGATTCAGTTTGGATAATTTGAATTGTGCCCAAAAACGTTAATTGTATTTATTTAATTGATTTAATTAATGGAGGCACTGGTACCACCTTCTTCCTGCAGCCAGGGAAGTGGCCAATGGCGCTGCAAGGGCTGGCAGCTCAGGGCGTATGGGCAGCAGTCCGTAGGTGGACAGTGGTGCTGGTGGCAGCCAACTGACCCTAGTGAAATGTCATGAGTCTCACTGTCCTTCTGTGGTTGGTTTCTCCTTTCAGTCCTGCCCTGCCCTTTGATAAAATTCTGGACTACAAGGCACAGTGTATGGAGGGGAAGAAGCTTCAGAGAAAGGAAATTTAAATATTTTTTCATATGGGTGATGAAACTTGATGTACGCCTTCAAAGGGTAATGGAATAACAACCTGTGGCAGTCTTTGTATTCTGGCAGGGAACAAAATTAGCGATGCAAATTCCTGAATCAGCATTAGGAACCAGACTGATCCATATAGTCTACTCTTCATCTCCAATCCTCTTCCCTTTTTGAAAACAATACTGTATTTAATATGGAGTAATAGTATCAATGGTTTCAGTGGAATCATTTGACTGAAATCTCACTTCTTTCTTTCCAAATCTAGCTATTGTGTGATAACACTATACCATTCTATTGATTTTTCAGGGTATGGATGACATTCAGGTGCGAAGTGCAGCTACTGATATATTTTCCTATTTGGTCGAGTACAATCCATCTATGGTACGAGAATTTGTCATGCAGGAAGCGCAACAAAATGACGATGTAAGTACTTGAAAGCTGGTTTTCTTAAATGTTTGAACTTTGCCATGGCATGGTTGGTTTTGCTTAATGCAAGCTGGTTGGATGAATGGGATATGCATGCTGCTGCATTGTTACCGATCCATAATTTCCTTTGAACAAGTGGCGGTAAACCTTGAGATGCTGCAGTCCACACAGAGTAGGTATGTGTCCTGTGCTGTGAGGGAGTAAATGCCAAGATTTTCACACAGCAAAGAAACAGCACAGCAATATATTTCTGTATCGGGATGGTGCGTAGCTTGGCGGTGAATATGCAGGTGGTGTTGTCCCCATTACTTCCCCTACTATGTAGTAGAGTTTGCAAATTAGAAAGGTGCTAAAAGAGGAGTCTTGGTGAGTCTCTGCAGTGTGTCATGAAGATAGTACATGCTGCTGTCACTGTGCCAGTGTTAGAAGGGTGAATGTTTAAGGTGGATGTGGTAAATGATGGTTGTGTTACTATATATTGTAAATGAAATCACAGCATTGGTGTGAAGGTGTGTGATTAATCTGAGTCAGAAGGTCAGATGTGGGGAATGGTGGGCCTAGGTATCATGTTCTTTCAAAGTCAATGCAGACTCGATGGGCCATATGGCCGCCTCCTGCCCTGTAGGGATTCTGTAATTGTGGCCCAGTCTTGACCCTTCAGGAGGAAGTAAAAGATACATTATCAAAAAGGAACAAAGGAGTTCTTAAATCCTGGCCAATTATTTTATCCTTCAACCCAACATGCAGAATGTCTAAACATCGCTCTTTGTGGGACCTTGCTGTACACAAATTGGTTGCTCTGATACCCTCTTTATAATAATGACTATATTTTAAAAGTGATTCGTTGGCTGCCAGATACTTTAGAATGCTTTGAGATTGGGAAAGATGCTCTTTCAATGCAAGTGCTCGTTTTTATAAAACGTTAGTTGGAATCACATTGGATGACATTGTTGGATGCTAGAACATGTGAAAGAGTGCTGTGTGGTGTGAGGTAATATGATATAGGAAATGAAAAGTTAGGGATATTTTCATTGAAACTGATATTAAGGGTTTTTTTATAGCAATGTTTAAAATTGTGAAAGCTTGGGACAAAGTAACGAACATAAAACTCACAGGGATTAAGGAACTTAGAATAAGGGGATATGCATATAAAATTGAGTGTGGAATATAGGCAAAACAGGAAATGTTTTACACAAGGTGATGAGATTGTGGAATGTAGAATCAGCTACTAATTGAAGCAGAGACCATGTAAGCATTTAATAGTTAAAGGAAATGGGGATAGAAGGAATGGAAATGTGTGATTGTGATTGCTCTTCTTGGAGGGCAAACACCAACATGGACTGTTTGGGCTGAATAGCCTGCCTTTTGCTGTAAATTCCATGTAATTCTATTTTCAAATATTATTGCTTTAAATATGTACAATTTGGTATACTTTGTATTCATTAAGGTTAGGGATGTTTGTGTTGTGGAATGAGATAGCATCCATTCAAATACATTAAGCCATCCTGAATTCTAGGTTAAATAAGGACTGTGTTTTGCACACCATGTTGAGCCATTTTCGAGTACTGTTCTACATTACCTGCTGACTTCCCAATTGAACTAAATTGGAGTTACTCATGTTTGCTGAATTATTGTGCAGCTGAACATCTCTCTCAGCTTCACACTGTGAAGTTTTTTTGAATGCACTGATTGTTATGTAGTCAAAAGCAAGACTCCACTGGCAAAGATTGAGTGGCCACTCAAATCCGTGTTTTGGTGTTTTTCTGTCTTTTGTTGGCTTGGGCACCAGGAGAACTCTGCTTATTTTCAAATACTCTCCATGCAACTTTTAACATCTCATCTGAACAGGTAGGAAGAACCTGGTTTAGCTCCCCACCTGAATGGTATAGTTTCTGACAATGTGTTGCTCACTTAGTGTTTGAGCTTTGAACCAACAGCTTTCTTTTCTGAATTGATCCAAGATAGCAACTTTCAAGCTTGTTGAGATCCACCAGACTGACAATTTAATGAGGCAGGACTTAATGCTAATGAACCTGTTCCATATAGAAGTTTATACTCAGTGCATTTATGATATATCATATCTTATTTATTACATCTTGCATATAAAATGGAATACCAAAATTGCAGTATGGATAGAGGTTTGATTCCTCCAAAAGTGCCAGAAAATGGGAGTGGTACGACAGCACAGTGGTTAGCACTGCTGCCTCACAGTGCCAGGGAACTGGGTTTGATTCCTGGCTTGGGTCACTGTCTGTCTGGAGTTTGCACATTCTCCCTGTGTCTGCGTGGGTTTTCTCCAGGTGCTCCAGTTTCCTCCCACATTCCAAAGACGCGCTGGTTAGGTGCATTGGCCTTCAGTATACCCGAACAGGCTCCAGAATGTGGCGACTAGGGGATTTTCACAGTAACTTCATTGCAATATTAATGTAAGCCTACTTGTGACTAATAAATAAAAACTTAAATGTTTACATTTGCCACAAATCTGCATCCGGTTTTACATGTCACTGGAATCTCCACTTATCCTTCAGTGTCAAATCAGTCAGTAGGTCTCATCTCTTGAGATCAAAATAAAAACAATTACAATTCTTTAAAGTTACAGGGCCATTAAGTCTGAAATAAAATACTGATATCAGTGATGGTTTCTGTGAAACTACCATATTGTTTTAAATTCCATCACTAATATCCTTTAGGGAAGGAGTTTACTTACTGATTGCATGATAATACTTTTTTTAGTACAGTGTTAAGCATGATAATTTGGCACAAATTCCTAAGAACCAAAATACATGAAGCAAACCTGCTAAAGTAGTTGTTCATAAGAGACTGTTGCTGTACTTCTGGGGAAGGAAAAAATAATTAAGTATTTAGTTTTTGTTGTACCTCTGTCTCAGATGTTCTAATAGATGTTTAGTATTTGTATAGCTGAGGCAGAGGTTCAGCAAAGACTACATTTAGTTTTTCATAACAGTTTCACTTTCTTCCCCAGCTCCTTGTTATTATATTTAGTTGCCTAGGAATTGGGGTTTGTGTGAGTTTCAGAGAGGGCTGTTGGGGCTTTGGCCTGTTCAGCAGCCCTTTTATGGTGCAGCAAGGCCCTGTGAGATTGATACTAAAACTGGCTCCAATACGGCAACAGAGATCAGGCCATTTTCTGATACGTGTGGAAGCTATTCTGAAATGTGAGCATCAGTTATGGTAAGGGGTGGTGGGTGGGGAGCTGTGGGTGGGTGATGGAGGTATGCATGCACACAATGTGAGCCAAGCATAGAAATTGGACAAACGCCACAGTTGATATCTTGATGTTTCAACAATTCACAAAAGGATGCTGAGCTGAAATACGTAAAACATTTTAACACCCTGGACATCTAATTCCATAAAGGAATCTAATGGAAGTCTCCATTAGCACTTTTAATTAACACTCTACATGATGTCATCCATGGTAATCTTCTGGATGGCACAGTGTTTAGCACTGCTATCTCACAGTGCCAGCGAACTGGGTTTGATTCTACCCTTGGGTGACTGTGTGGAGTTTGCAATTGTCCCCTTGTTTGCGTGAGTTTCCTCCAGGTGTTTGGGTGCAAGTTAGATGGATTTATCATGCTAAGTTGCTGTGTAGTGTCTAAAGATGTGCTGGCAAGTGGGATTAGTGGGGTAAATGCGTAGGGGTTACAGGGATAGGGCAGGGCTGAACTAGGGTCAGATGCTCATCGTAGAGTCAGTATAGACTTAATGGGCCAAATGGCCTCCCTCTGTACTGTAGGGATTCTTTGATTCTTCTTGAATGAGAGAATTGAAATAAGGCATTAAATCAATTTTACATCATGGGACAGGAGGACAGAAATGAAAGCATTTATTAAGTTTATTTTTTACTTTTTCAACATCTTCATCCCTTTTCTCAAAATAAACTAAACTAAACAGAACTTGCCACCTAGCAGCGTTTCAGCATTGTCTGAATTTGTTACCACATGGAGTAGTTGAGGCAAATAGCATGAATATATTCATGAGGTAAGCACGTGAGGGAGAAGGGATTATAGGACGTGTTGATAGACTGAGTGCAATTAAGTAAGTGGAGGTTTGTGACTAGCTTAAGTATCCTGAGAAATTTATTCAGCCTTTTTTCTGTATTACAAATTCTGTGAAAACAAGCAGCTATTTGGTTATTTGAAGCTTTAAAAAAAAGTGACCCATAATTGATACTAATGCCACTTGCCACTTTGCTCATTTTAGTACTGCCGATGCAGCTGCCCCCTCCCCCTGTACATTTGTGCTGCAGGCACAGATATTCCTTCTGACAACAGTACAGTGAATCTCTGCCTCCTCAGAAAACTGCCAATCATTTGAGCATTTAAAAACTCACCAATAACTCAATGTTAGTAACTCGTGTTACACTATTAATAGGTAGAACTTTGGAATCTAATCTTATGCTCATGTTTTCTTACCATAGCCTTCACTTTCAAGTAACTATCTAATCTCCTTAATTATTTTTAAGATCAACCCTCCAAGCTTTTCTAATCCTTATTTATCAAATCACTCTTTGTGACTCTAATCTCTCATGCTTGGTAACATCCTGGTTAATTCATATCATATCTTTTCGATTAGTTTTATATCCTCTCATGGAGTGTCCATATTTGTACTTTGAACTTTATTTAACTAATACAGTAAAGGTCATGAAGAACTTCAGCATTATTACCTTGATTTTGCATGTTTCTGGGTAGGGAACCAGGATTCTTTGTGTTTTTTTAGAAGACAAAAATCATTACTAAGAGCAAGAGTAGGGAATTCAGTCCCTCATGCATGCTCCGCCATTTAATACAATCATGGCTGATTTGATCTCTGTCTCAACTCCACTTACCTGCCTGTTCACCATAGCCCTTCAAACCCTTCTTCATTAAAAATCTGTCCACCCCTTAAGTTTATTCAAAGTTGTGGCATCCACCACACTCTGAATTCCACAGACTCTCAACCCTTCGAGAGAAATAATTTCTCCTTGTCTCTTCTTTTAAATCTGTCACCCCTTATCCTAAAACAATGATCTCTATTTCAGGATTGCCCTACAAGGGGAAACATCTTCTCCACAATGACTTTGTCAATCCCCCTGATCATCTTGTACACCTCAATTAGATCTCCCCTCATTCTTCTAAACTTCAGGGAGCATAGGTCTAATTCTGTCCAATCCCTCTTCGTAAGTCAAACCCCCTCAGTCACAATCTTCCTGCTGCAGTTGCCCTATGACCAGAAAATCCCATCCGAGATCAGTGGACCGTTGCATGTTCTTGTCCTGCCCATTACATTTCCCGTGGCAGGCGAAACAGGAAAATTCCGCCCTTTATCTCTGGTGTCAATCTAGTGAATCTCCTCTGAACCGCCTCCAATGAAACTACATCCCTCCTCGAGTAAGGACCAAAATTGTACAATATTCTAATTGCAGTCTCCCAAATGTTTTGTACAGTAGCGGCGTTATCCAGTAAAGCCATCACCTTTTAATGGCCTATGTCTGCATGTCAAGGTATCTCTGATCCTTTACTCCATCTAATATTGACAATTTTACAGACCATTTCCTTTACACGTTGCAAAATCCAGCATTTTTCAACTTTCTTTAATTACAATATAGACTTGGGTACTAGTTATGTATACAAAATATGTTGTACTATATTTGTAACTTCCAATTATTCACTTTTTTTATATATTGTTTTATTGTTTAAGAAGTTTATTGGTGTCACAAATAAGCTAACATTAATACTGCAATGAAGTTACTGTGGAAGTCCCCTAATGTGTAGTGTACTTGAGGCACAAAGACGTCATGGCTACAATTCCTTATTGTAAACAGTTCTCTCACCCATTGAATCTCATGTTTGCAAATTGAAGGGAGAGGGCAGAAAAATCATCTGTTTCTCTGAGAAATAAGCAGAGAAACAATGTTGCAGGAAATAATTAGGGAAATGTAATTGGACTGCCAGAGTTCTGCTGAGGTCTTTGTGCAGTGATGCTTGTAGTGTTTGCAGAAAAGGCTGTGTTACTTTTGACAGTGAATGCAATGAGCAACCACAAAAGACTTGCATTTGTCAGTTCAGACAGGTTTGTGGTTTTCACTGAAATACATGCCCACTTTGACAACAGAAGATTTCAAATTGAACCCAATAAAAACACAATGCAACTTATTTAATCACTATAATCTAGTAAGCCCTGGTTTACACAGAATTGTAGAACTGTTGTACGTTCTTGAAAGGAAATTGACTAACAGCTGTTAGAAACGTTTGGATGCTTATAATGCCTCCACTGTCATAAAATATCTGAAAAAAACTTCTTGGGAGCATTATCAAACATTACTGCAGGCCGTGCAGAATTCTCCAACCCACAGAGGTTTACGTACTCCCACATGAAGTATATTTAAGACTGAGATCAATATCTTGGAATCCAGGCAAATCAATGGATATGGAAGTCGGTCAGGAAAATGGAGTTGAACTTGAAGACCAACTATGATATTAAAGTTTATTTATTAGTCACAAGTAGGCTCTCATTAGTACTGCACTGAAGTTACTGTGAAAATTCCCGAGTCGTTGGGTACACTGAGGGAGGATCTAGTAAGCCCAGTGCACCTAACCAGCACGTCTTTCGGACTGGAAGGAAATGGGAGCACCTGGAGGAAACCCACGCAGACATGGGGGAACGTGCCAACTCCGCACGCACAGTGACCCAAGCTGAGAATCAAACCTGCACCCCTGACGCTGTGAGGTGGCGGTGCTAACCATTGTGAATGGCAGAGCAAACTCAGGGGCCGTATAGCCCATACCTGCACCAAATTCCTGTGTTGTTGGTAGATATGGCCAAGAGATTGGTTGGAGGGGGTTTGTGATTTACTGCTCAGAGAAGAAAAAGGAGGAAATTACAGAGATTAAGGCATTGGCAGCTAAAGAAACTGCTGCCATTAGTAGAGCAATTTGAATTGGGAATGCACAACAGGCCAGAATTAAAGGAGTGCAGATATCTTTATTGTGGGGCTGAGAAGATTATGGAGACAGGAAATGAGAAGGTTAGAGAGGGTTTTGAAAACAAGGATAAGAATTTTCATGTCAAGATGTTGTCGTTTAACTGGGAGCCAAAGCAGGTCAGCAACACAGGATTGATGGATGAATGGGACTTTGCTGCTTGTATTCAAATTCAAAAGAGTTTTGGATCACTTCAAGCTTACAGACAGTAGAATGTGAGAGACTGGCCAGGGGTGCATTGGAAAAGGCAGAATGAGGGTTTCAGCAGCAAGTGAACTGAGAGTAGGGTGGAGTTGGGCACTGTTACAGGGCAGTTTCAGTGATGGTTTTAATGTGCAGAATCTCAGCTCAGGGTCAAATGTATCAAGTTTGTGAACTGTTTGGTTTAGCCTGGGTTGCAAGCAGAGAGTTAGAGTCATTAACTTGGGAATGGAATTTGTGGAGGGGACCACAGCTAATAACTTTGTCCTTATTGGTATTCAGCTGAAAGAAATTCAATACGGAATATCAGACAAGCAGTTTGTTACTGTAACGAAAACAGAATCATGGAATACAGAAAATTAGCTTGACACTTTCAATTGCATGATTACGCACAAAGCAGTGAGGAAAGCCAAAGTCAACACATATTCCTGAAACTAAATAGCAAAAAAACTAGGAATGTTTGCTTGTGCTGTTTGTATTCTGTTTAGTTGTGTGTGCTAGTTCACAGCTTGGTTTGATTATGAAACTTATAGCTGTTGATGTACTTTCTTTTAGGATATCCTCCTCATCAATCTCATCATTGAACATATGATTTGTGATCCTGATCCTGAGCTAGGCGGCGCAGTCCAACTTATGGGACTACTCCGCACTTTAGTTGATCCCGAGAACATGTTGGCCACAGCCAATGTAAGTATATATTTTCAAAAGCTGCATTCAATGTTCCAGTTATCCGGGTGTTTACTAATGTCCATTTGTTGCTGTGTGCCTGTTTCTTTGAGTCCAGTGGTGTTGATCCTTTTGCTCAGTCCTGAACTCTGCTTCCTTCACTGCATTTTTCCTTTACCAATGTTGCTTGCTTAGACCTTCAAAACATTGGTGGCTACCTCCACCTCTGCCACATAACCGCAGTCCATAATTTCCTTGACCCCAGACTTCACTGATGCTCTCATTCCCATCCTTCCCACTTCCTAGCCATGAGCTGAGACATCTGGAATACCCTGTGCTTTCTACTCATGCACACATCTGTATAGTCTGTATCTTAATTACCTACCTTTTCTTGAACAATCCACTCGTTCCCACGTAAAGGAAGGACTTGCATTCATATGGTACCTTTCACAACCACTGTGCATCTCAAAGCACTCTACACTCAATGAAATACTCCTGATGTGCAGCCATTTTGTGCGCAGCAAGCTCCCATAAGCAGCAAAATGATAATGACCAGATATCTCTTTTTTGGATTGTCAATTAAGGAATACATATTGACCAGGACACCAGTGAGATTTCCCCTGCTGTTCTTCAAAATACTCCATCTTTTATGTGTACATGAGAAGGCAGACAGAATCTCAATTTAATGTCTCAAAAGAAAGATAACACCTCTTAAGGAGAAGCAGTCTCTCAATGCTAAGATGCTGTGTCAGCTGGATTGTTATGTTCAAGTCCTGTAGTAGGACTTGAACCCACAACCTTTTAACTTTTGACATGAGACTACTACCACGGAGCCTAGACTGGCAAAGCAAAGATCCCTAAAGGAAAGGTACTCTGTTGATCAAAACTTAGCAGTGGCATATTTTTAGCAACCTGTGGAAGTTAAATGAGATTATTTTGCTTGTCTCAAACAGTTCCTTTGAGGCATCAAGTCAGAGAGAGTGAGACGTTAAGACCGATTTTGTTTCAGGTATATGTGTCTTGGGATTAGTGCAGAATACACCAGTGGTTCTCCATAGAGTTGTTCAGCTGTTACCCAGACTATTGAGTCTACTCATTGATGCCTTAATTTGTTCATTCATTAAAGTTACAATACCTCATTTTGTGTCTGCTAACCTGCTTAAATTGTTTTCTTCATGTTGAAAGTTATCTGTACTTCACCCAGTGGACTTGGATATTCCTAACTGGCTATATTTCAAAGTAACTTCCCCCAGTGCAAGCACTTTAATGCACATCATCTAACTTAAATTCCAAGCACAGTGATTCTCCCCAGAATGTGACTAATTGTGAGAAAAATACACACTCCAGAATTTTCTGTTGGTAATCCAAGGGAGGGAACAGAGAGATACGGTCCGAGTAAGGGCAGAAGTTATTTTTAGTTTAGTTAGGGCATCATGATTGGCTTGGAGAGCTGCAGGACCTGTTCCTGTGCTGTACTTTTCTTTGTTCTTTGATCTCTTGCTGCAAGATGATCATGAACAGCAGCATATTTCAACTTTCCATCACTCTGATACTGCAATAGGAGGAAAAGCAAAATGGGGCTCAATAATGAAAGCATAGAAAGCTAGCATTATGTATGAAAGTACTTTATATAGTGTTAGACCAGTATCTAAGGCTTCAACTGATCCATGAAACAAACTTGAGGCACTGAATAGCAGACTGTTTCTATGAAACTAATTATTGACAAGATAATTGATCTCTTTTCTCTCACTCTTTTGTTTCTTTCTCACATGCTCTCTGTTACTGCTTTTGTTTTAAGTATATAATAAAGCTTCTGGTCCTGCTGTGAGTGTTTTTACATTCTCTACTGTAGTAATCTTTCCTGTCCTTCAGTCCGAAGTTGCACTTAACACCATGTTTATGAAAAGGTCTAAAACTAAACATGCATCTAACTCAAATTCTACATGCAGTGATTTCCCCTAGATGCTAACTTTGAATCTGTGACAGTCCAAAAAGGTGAGGCAAAACACAGTTGGAAAATCCACCTGGCTTAAATCCTCCAACCCACACACCACTCTGACTTAGAAATGCTGCTTCTTCATCATCAACCAGTCAAGATCCCCCTCTACCTATCAGCATTGTGAAAGCACGTTCACTACAGACTGCAGCATTCCAAGAAGATGATTCACCACAACTTCTCAAGGGCAGTTCGGAATGAGCAATATATGCTGGCCTTGCCACCACATCCCAATCTTATGAATCAAGAAAAAACAAATATTGCAGGACATTTTATCATATCCTTGAACTGAGCCCATATTCCTGTGCTCCTTGCTGCTTCAGAAATGTTTTTCTATTTTGAGTGATTCAGCTGAATTCTTCTCAGCCAGTTCCATGGGATTGAGGATGACTTGCTGTACTCCATTTTGATGGCTCTAAAATAAATGATACATCCAATTTGTAATTTACAGACTGCTACATACAAGGCATGTGGTGCTTGGAGGATTGAGTGAATGAGTTGTTGGAAGGTTATTGCGCTGCCTACAGTGCCTTGGCTTCACCCTGCATTTTTCCAATGAAGCCTCTTGATGTGTTTGGTACCTTTCTGAATGAACCTTCCTCACTTTGCTCTGTCATAAGCCAGGAATTCATATGAGTTGGCAGGGATTTTGACCTCTTCAGGGATGTTTTGAGAACATTCCTAATGTGTTTCTGTTATATATTTAATTGGTTGCATGATTGCTTTAAGAAGCTGCATGACTTGATCATGAGATCATTCGGGTGTTTTACAGGCTGCTGTTCAGTTTCATTTTCTGTTCTGTACAGAGAACATCTCTTTCAATGAACCTGTTGTATGTTACTTAGAATCTATGTGCGCAACCACATCTTTCTCTTTCTATTGAAAATCCACAGCCCCTAATATAGTTAGGACATTACAAAAAGAAAATTGGCAATGAGTCGGGATTTATTTCATCAAGAACATCGAGAAAAGATCCTAAATAGAAAAGGGGAGCACTCAGAAGACAGTAAACAAAAAATTGCTAAGCAGTCTTGAGTCACTAACATCTGCAAGAGAAGTGCTGCGTCAGTTAGGATCCATTGGTCCTTTCAATGAAGAAAATGAATCTTAGAGTTGCCATGCAGAGCATTTTCAGCACTGTACAATTTTATTTACTTGTACAATGATTTGCTCAAAGAACAAAGAAAATTACAGCACGGGAACAGGCCCTTTGGCCCTCCAAGCCTGCACCGACCATGCTGCCCGACTTAACTAAAATCTTCTACCCAACATAAGAACATAAGAAATAGGAGCAGGAGTAGGCCATCTAGCCCTTCGAGCCTACCCCGCCATTCAATAAGATCATGGCTGATCTGAAGTAGATCAGTTCCACTTTCCCGCTTTCTCCCCATAACCCTTAATTCCCTTGTCTGTCAAAAACCTATCTACCTGTGACTTAAATATATTTAGCAAAGTAGCCTCCACCAACGGGCAGAGAATTCCAGAGATTCACCACCCTTTGAGTGAAGAAGTTCCTCCTCAACTCCGTTCTAAACTGCTCCCCCCTTATCTTGAGGCTGTGCCCTCTAGTCCTGCTATCCTTTCTAAGCGGGAAGAATCTCTCTACCTCTACCCTGTCCATCCCTTTCATTATCTTATACGTCTCTATAAGATCCCCCCTCATCCTTCTAAACTCCAACGAGTACAGACCCAGTCTATTTAGTCTCTCTTCATAGTCCAACCCTCTCATCTCCGGTATCAGCCTAGTGAACCTCCTCTGCACTCCCTCCAAAGCCAAAATATCCTTGCGCAAGTGCAGCGACCAAAACTGCACACAGTACTCCAGCTGCGGCCTCACCAGTGCCCTGTACAGTTGCAGCAAGACCTCCCTACTTTTATATTCTATCCCCCTCGCTATAAAGGCCAGCATTCCATTCGCCTTCTTGATCACCTGCTGCACCTGCAGGCTGGGTTTTAGCAAATCATGCACAAGGACCCCAGGTCCCTCTGCACTGTAGCATGCTGCAGCTTTTCGCCCTTTAAATAGTAATCCCTCCTACTATTATTTCTGCCAAAGTGGACAACCTCACACTTGCTAACATTATACTCCATCTGCCAAGTCCTCGCTCACTCGCTCAGCCTATCCAGATCCCTCTGGATACCCAAAGCTCGTACCAGCTCTTCTCAGTGCAATAGGAAGTAAAACCAAATTGTTCAGAACTTGGTTCATCTCGCAAAGCTAGGAATCAAAATTTGTGGTGGCTTGACAAAGATCCGGGGAAGAACTTAACTCTCCAAAGCCACAGATCATTGCAGAAATGTTCAGATTCCACCAAAGGATTTAAGTGGAAAGCGAAGGTATTGCTCAGTTTGTGACAATCTTAAGAAGGTTGGCACAACACTGTGAGTTTGGTGAGTCATGAGAAGATGCTCTTCAAGATCGTCTAGTTTGTAGTCTCCAAAATGAAGCTATCCAACGAAGATTACTTACTGAACACGCATTAATTTTAAAGACAGCAGTAGCATCTTCTGTGTCGATGGAACTGACCTCTAAAGAGGCTGCACAGTTTGGTACAGGAATGAAGATCCACAAATTGCGAACTGCCCATAAGAATTCAAAACAGCAACAAGCCTGTCACTGATGTTCTAAAATGGGCCATTCAGTAGGTGAATAATGGAGCAACAATAGTCAGTGCAAGAATTGTGGCAAAATGGGTCTCATTGCAAAGGCTTGTTGGCTAGTCAAACTTCCCCTCAGAAGAATATTCAGAAGAAGAAGAATGTGGTACATTCGAGAAGAAGAACCAAGTTGCATTCTAGATTCTACAAAAATAATTTGAGTTGTTTGATTTTATTTATTATTGTCACATGTATTAGTGTACAATGAAAAGTATTCTTTCTTACGCACTATACAGACAAAGCATACCATTCATTGGGAAGGAAAGGAGAGAGTGCAGAATGTAATGTTACAGTCATAGCTAGGGTGCAGAGAAAGATCAATTTATTGTGACATAAGTCTATTCAAAAGTCTGATGGCAGTAGCTGTTTTTGAGTCAGTTGGTATGTGATCTCAGACTTTTGTTTCTTTTTTCCAATGGAAGAAGGTAGAAGTGTGTCCGGGGTACATGGAATCCTGGATTATGCTGGCTGCTTTTCTGCGGCAGCCAGAAGTGTAGACGTAGTCAGTGGATGGGAGGCTGGTTTGAGTGATGGACTGGGTTTCATTCATGATCTCCTCTTTGTAGTCTACATAAATGACTTGGAAGAGGGCGTAGGTGGTGTGATCAGCAAGTTTGCTGATGACACCAAGATGGCAGGGTTGGCGGGTACGGAACTGGATTGTCAGGTGATACAACAGGATATAGATAGGTTGGTGCAGTGGGCAGATAGGTGGCAGATGGCA
Source organism: Carcharhinus amblyrhynchos (assembly GCF_965287045.1). Classification (NCBI taxonomy): domain Eukaryota; kingdom Metazoa; phylum Chordata; class Chondrichthyes; order Carcharhiniformes; family Carcharhinidae; genus Carcharhinus; species Carcharhinus amblyrhynchos. The sequence goes on from NC_137337.1 coordinate 5,140,524, forward strand.
TTTAATCCTGACAAATGCGAGGTGATGCATTTTGGACGGAATAATGCAGAGAGGAGCTATGTGATAAAAGGTAGGCCGATTAGGAGTATAGACATACAGAGGGACCTGGGAGTGCAGGTTCACAAATCCATGAAGGTTGCGTCACAAGTGGAGAAGGTTGTTAGGAAGGCTTATGGGATGTTAGCCTTTATAGGAAGGGGCATAGAGTATAAAAGCTGCCGTCTAATGCTTCAGTTGTACAGAATGTCGGTTAGACCGCATTTGGAGTACTGCGTCCAGTTCTGGTCACCTTACTACCGGAAGGACGTGGAGTCTCTGGAAAGGGTGCAGAGGAGGTTTACCAGGATGTTGCCTGGCATGGGGGGACTGGGTTACGAGGAGAGATTGAAGAAACTGGGGCTATTCTCCTTGGAAAGACAGAGATTGAGAGGGGACATGATAGAAGTATATAAGATACTGAAGGGAATAGATAGAGTTAATAGTGAGAGACTGCTCCCTAGACTGGGTACGAACACGAGAGGTCATCATTTAAGGGTGAGGGGGAAGAGGTATAATTTGGAGGTGAGAAGAAGGTTCTTTACGCAGAGAGTTGTGGGGGTCTGGAACGCGCTACCGAGTAGGGTGGTGGAGGCAGGAACGTTGGACTCGTTTAAGATGCAGTTAGATAGGCACATGAGTGAAACGAGAATGGAGGGATATGGTAGGGGCTATTAAATAGGGTTAAACCTCGGGAGACACCGGAAGGGCAGGCTGTATGATTAATATTTTTGTCTTTATTCCACGGGTGGAGGTCCACCTCGTGTCAAGCGAGGGGCATGCACACGGCGGGTCGTGCGTGGGCTGCTCTTGGAAGTCCAGGAGTGGCCTAGTACTTCATGTCGGTGCGTGTGCTTGATCCTGGACCGGTAGACGGGCGCCGCAACAGCTCGGTGACTAGCACTGCTGGCTGTGCAGACACATGGATTTGGGCCTGTGTCTGTGGGAGTTTGCGCATTCTCCCTGTGGTTGCGTGGGTTTCCTCCGGGTGCTCCGGTTTCCTCCCACACCCCAAAGGTGTGTTCTTAGGCTAATCGGTTTTTACCAAATTGACACTATTTCTTCCCTGAATCTGACTGAGTAGGCTTCCATTCGTAGACATGCAGGGTAGAATAGGTGTAGGGTGATGCGGCGGCGCGGGCTCGTTGGGCCGAAGGGCCTGTTTCCCGTGCTGGGTTGTTCTTTGTTCTTTGTATGATCGTTTGTAGTTTCAACATGGGAATTAGCAACATGAGAAAAAAGAATGAGGACTGTGAAGAAGAGAATGTCGAGAAATATGGTGAAAAGCTTGAACTGAATGTCTTATCCATACAGGATAAAGCACATAGATTCTGGGTGATTCTGAAGTTAAGTGGACAGTCTATTAGGATGGAAGTTGATACTGGTGCTGCTGTATCTTTTAATTCCTGAAACTGTATACAACAAAAGCTGAATCATCTTCCTTTAAACGAGCTGATGTGATTTTAAAGAGATAAAAGGTAGAGATTGTGCAAATAAAAGGTTACGTCATAGTCAACGTGGAGTTGAGTGGACAGAATTGCATATCCATGTGGTTTGCGGTAATTTTCCAGCTCTATTTGGGATATTGTGATTGGAGAAGATGAAGCTTAACTGGAGTGCTGGCAACAGATTGGACAATACTAAAACAGACCTGCAGCACCTTCTGGATAAACACAAGAGTGTATTCAAGGAGACACTTGGCTCAATGAAGAGAGTTCAAGTGAAACTCGAGATAAAACCTAATACTCAACCAAAGATTCTCAAGGCAAGAACAGTGCTATTTGCAATTCGTGTCAAGGTCCAAGTAGGATTAGTACGACTTGTTAACACTGACGTGTTAGAGACAGTTATAATGAGTGACTGGGTACCTTAACTGTATTTGTCGTGAAACCAGATGATTCGGTTTGTAATAGTGGTGACTTTTAAACAACCATAAATCCAGAAAAAGATCCCTTGATGCGGTAGGTGATGGATATGGTATTGAAAGGAATGATAGCTAGAAAACATTGTACACATCCTAATTTGAAGCCATTTGTGTCAAGAAAGTTTGAATTGACTGTCCAAGGTAGGTGTCTGTTGTAGGAAATCTGAGTGATCATTCCTCCTAGTCTGCATGGGAGAATTCTTGAACAACCATATGAAGAACATCCTGGTATAGTCCAAATGAAGGAATTAGCATGTAGTTATTGTTGGTGGCCAGGCTGGATACTCAGATTGAAGAAAAAGTTGGACGGTGTTCATCCTCTCCACAAATAAGAAATACACCACCGCTGTCTCCTTTACACCTTGGGAGTGGCCTAAGATGCCATGGCGACAATTGTATGTAGATTTTGCTGGTTTGTTTAAGGATTGCATGTTCTTAGTCATAATTGATGAACATGCAAAGTGACCAGAAGTTATCATGAGATCTACTGCAACTGAACAAACCATTGAAACACTTGATGAATTTTTTGCAAGATTTTGGAAACTGGCACAGACTATTAGAGATAACGGTTCACAGATTACCTCGCAAGAGTTTGAGTATTATCTCAAAGTGAATGGTATTCAGCAAATAAAATCAGTAATTTATCATTCATCAACCAATGGTTTTGCAGAAGATTTGTATAATCCTTGAACCACTCATTAAAAGCTTCAAGAGAGCAAGATTCGTCATCATGTAAATGACTTTTTGGCATCTTATAGAAACACTGCTCATGTGACCATCCAAAGTTTACCTGCATTATTATTTTTAAAGAGGAGGTTGAGAACTACGTTTGATTTGTTTTTACCTGCAGAAACTTCAGAGATAGTCAAGTGTCAACAACAATCTCAAGTTGCGAGATGAGAAGTGAGGGCAAAATTGCTCATTTCAACAAGGAGATCGAGCGTTAGTGTGTAATTATGCAACAAATGAGAAATGGGTATCCGTCATATCTGGTGATTGGCAGCTGTCAGTATTGAGTGCTGAGGCAGTTGCAGCAATGCTGTCATCGTGGAGGATGTTGGTGTAGCGTGCCGAGAAGTCCATTGTGACGAGGAGTGTTCCTGGTTCGACTGCATCATGGGTGCTGAGTTTGTTTAAGAAGTCTGTATTGTTACAACAGAACCCATCCTTGTGTGATGGGTTCCAAGATGACGTAGCCAAAGAGGTTCTCACACAGGGTCCCATTGCCTGATACAATGGGATGACCCGGTGTGATGACCTTGTGTATCTTCGGGAAGCAGTACAGATCACCATCGTGGGGAGTACGTGGGATGAGAGCATGGAGGGTGCTCTGAAGGTCTGGATGAAAGGCCTTGATCAGTCTGTTGAGTTGGCGGGTGTGTTTTTTGGTTAGATCTGCAGGTGGCTGTTGTTTCTGGTTGTTCCATTGTCAGTACACTTTGCAGTAATCCATTCTGTTCAGTATGACAGTGGCCCCTTTTTGTCTGCTGGTTTGATGACAATGTTGTGGTTGGTCTTGAGAATGCGAATGGCATTGAATTGTGCTTGGGTGACGTTCGGGGCTGTCTTGTGAGTACGGCTGTTGAATCTGGCATTGATGCATCTCCTGATGGCTTGGGCACACATGTTCAGTTGAGGCCAGCAGCCTTCCGTATGGATCCAATTTGACTTTTTCCTCTTCACTTGTTGCACTGGGGATCTCTCTGCTGGCTGTTCCCACATTGGGGATCTCTCTGCTGGCTGTTCCCACATTGGAGATCTCTACTGGCTCCTGAAAATGCACAAGGCCATCACGTCCCATCGTATCAAGCAATGGGACCCTGTATGAGAACCTCTCCAGCTACGTCGAGAGCATTCTGAAACCCACTGTACAAGGAACCCCCAGCTTCTGTCGTGACACTATGTACTACTTGTAGAAACTCAGCAATCATGAAGCAGTCAAACCAGGAACACTCCTCGTCACAATGGACGTCTCGGCACTCTATACCAGCATCCCTTCTGTGTTGTATGTCATTGGCAAGCTTGGAAGTATAGATTTCTAGTGTATAACGTAAGTTACAATAAATATGAATATTTATTCCCCGGCACAGATGATTGTTGGACATTGAGACATTTCCATCTAATTTGAATATGTGCCTATTTCTCCCTACCCTCTGCCTTTTATCATTTAACCAATCTCCTACCCAGGTCAATATTTGAATTCCATGAGCTTTTACTTTACATACAGATTCTTCAAAGTGGATCCTTATCAGGAGTTCCTGGAAGTCAAAACCATGGACGTTTTCCTGTCTGTGATCTTACTTCCTCAGATATTCACTTAGGTTTATTAAACCAGACCTACTCTTCTCAAATCTGTCACCAAGCTTTGTTATTTCATGAAACCATAGAATGCTGCAACACAGAAGGCAGCCATTTAGCCCTTTGTACACGTGCTTGATCTTTGAAAGAGCTTGCAGAACATAGAGTATCTTTGTTGGAAATTGAACTTGGTGTCCTTTATTCACTGTTCCAAGTTATCCCTTCACTGTGAAAGTTTTGGTTTTGCAAAGTATTCTCTGACTGAATCATAAAGTCTTGTTAGCTCTAATAGTTGAAATCATTTTGCTTTGTTACAGATAGATTTGAGGATTGACTCTATTAAGTTCTGTGTCATGGTCAGAATGAGTTGTTTGGTACTAAATTACTGCAAATGACACTCAGCTGGCATTAGGTCACAGAAACTACCACTTAACTCTCCAGATTGACATGCTTTCCCATACGGCTTCCTACCCTGGATGGTTGTTTCTGAGTGGCGAGTAGCCAAGTGCTGGGGTGAAATAGGCTAAACAATGCTATTTACTAGTCGTAACCCTACATGCATGTTCAGAATGGTACTTCCTTAAAAATTGAACAACATTGAATAACAACACCTGGCAGCACGGTGGCACACTGGGCAGCACAGTGACAAGCACTGTTGCCTCACATCGCCAGGACCCAGGTTCGATTCTTGGCTTGGGTCACTGTGTGAATTTTGTACATTCTCCCCATGTCTGCGTGGGTTTTCTCCGGGTGCTCCAGTTTCCTCCCACAATCCAAAGGTGTGCAGGTTAGGTGGATTGGCCATGTTAAATTGCTCCTGAGTGTCAGGGGGATTAACTAGGGTAAATGCATGGGATTATGGAGATAGCGCCTGGGTGGGATTGTGATTGGTGCAGATTCAATGGCCCGAATGGCCTCCTTCTGCACTGTAGGATTCTATGATGATGTTTATGATTTAACCAAACTCTAATCTCTTCCTTCAGACTTCAGGAAGATGTGCATGTATAATGTAGCCTTTGTAAATTTGCTAGTGCTATGATCCAAATCCCTCGACAGTTCCCTTTGTTGGATAGCTGAAGGACATAAATAGCAGATGTGAATATTTCTGACTGGCTTGAACAGAATTTTGAATCCATGCCAATGTTTTATGGACATGTCCTACCCTTCACAAATTCTTCCTGGCTCTCAAGTCAGTTGCCAAGCTATGAAATCATAGACTGCTGCAACACAGAAGGGAACCATAAACATAAGTGATCATCCTGCTATTTATTAAAGATCACAGTTATGCGGTTTTTGACCACCTGTTGACAGAGTAACAGAATTACATCTACTTTGACCAAACCGCAAGAAACTACAAAATGTTGCAAACGTAGCCCAGTCCATCACGCAAACCAACCTTCCATCCATTGACTCCATCTACACTTTCCACTGCCTCAGAAAAGCAGCCAGCATAATCAAGGACCCCACGCATCCCTGACATAATCTCTTTTTCCATTGGAAAAAAAATAGAAAAGTCAGGTTATGTGCCAACCAACTCGAATCACTTCGTCTCTGCTGTCATTAGACTTTTGAATGGGCTTACCATATATTAAGCTGATCTTTCCATACACCCTAGCTGTAACTGTAGCACTGTATTCTGCACCGTCTGCTTCCCTTCTCTATGAACGGTATGCTTTGTCTGTATAGTGCGCAAGAAACAATACTTTTCACTGTATCCCAATACTTGTGACAATAATAAATCAAATCAAAGTATAGAACCAATCTGGAGTTAGATCTGGAGCAGACGTGTGAATCTCTGTCACAGCATGGGGTAATCAAACTCCCTCCACTAAGTCTCAGAAAAATTCCTTATTCTCAACTCAAGAGACATCAAGGTGAAACTTTTTGCAATCCCTCTGGCTATTTTAAATGATCTTGGGAATTTAATGATGGATTAAGGGCAGTTATCTGGTTTGTGCATTCAGCCCAAGTCAAATTGGATTGAGAGGTCAACAAAACGAAGGAGATTGTCATCGATTTCAGGAAACATAAAGGAGAACATGCTTCTGTCTACATCCACAGGAACGAAGTAGAAAGGGTCAAGAGCTTCCAGTTTTTAGGTGTCCCGATCACAAACAAAACTCATCCTGGTCCCCCCATGCCAACACTATAGTTAAGGAAGCCCACCAATGCCTCTACTTCCTCAGAAGACTAAGGAAATTTGGCATGTCAGCTATGACTCTCCAACTTTTACAGATGCACCATGGAAAGCATTCTTTCTGGTTGTATCACAGCTTGCTATGGCTCCTGATGTGCTCAAGATCGCAAGGAACTACAGAAGGTCATGAGTGTAGCCCAATCCATCACGCAAACCAGCCTCCCATCCATTGACTCTGTCTACACTTCCTGCTGCTTCGGCAAAGCAGCCAGCATAATCAAGGACCCTGGACATTCTCCCTTCCACCTTCTTCTGTCAGGGAAAAAGGTACAAAAGTCTGAGGTCACATACCAGCCGACTGAAGAACAGCTTCTTCCCTTCTGAGTTTTGAATGGACTTACCTTGCATTAAGTTGATCGTTCTCTACACTGTAGCAATGACTGTAACACAACATTTTGCACTCTCTCGTTTCTTTCTCTATGAATGGTATGTTTTGTCTGTATAGTGTGCAGGAAACAATACTTTTCACTGTATGTTTATACATGTGACAATAATGAATCAAATCAAAGTCTAAACTCAGCTACTCCCAAAATAAAGAGCCAAAATCTAGCTCAATAAAATAATTTTAGTACATGTAACCAACAAGGTAGCACAGTGATGAGCACTGCTGCTTCACAGCACCTGGAACCCGGGTTTGATTCATAGCTTGGGTCACTGTATGGAGTTTGCACGTTCACCCCATGTCTGCGTAGGTTTCCTCCAAGTGCTCCAGTTTCCTCCCACATTCTGAAAGACGCGCTGGTTAAGTGCATTGACCCGAACAGGTGCTGGACTGAGGTGATTAGAGGAATTTCACAGTAACTTAATTGCAGTGTTAATGTAAGCCTTACTTGTGACTAATAAATAAACTCTCAACTCTTTGCTGAAGCTGTGAACGAATGTGTATCCCTTTGCTGACAAAGCATAGTATAAATAGAGAAGGAAAGGAGAGAGTGCAGAATGTAGTGCTACAGTCATAGCTAGAGTGTAGCGAAAGATCAACGAAAGTCTAATGGCAGCAAGAAAGAAGCTGTTCAGTCGGTTGGTATGTAACCTGAAGACTTCTGTATTTTTTTTTTCCCAATGGGCCCTTCCATTGCCACCACTAGCAGCAACAGACCTGTAATTACCACTATGTCTACATCTGAAATCCCATGTCCGAACACAGTCCAGACTGGAAGAACAAAGTCTACTGTTGTTCTGCCAGACCTTGAAGTATTTTTTAGTAAGTGTAAAAATTACTTCTGACCAGCCTTTTCAATATCAGGTTCTGTTTCTTGGACTGTGATTGCATGTGTAACAAAATAGTAAATAATCATTAAATTGCGGTCCCTGCGGGCTGTTGGATTTGCAAGGAATCTAAATTGAAATGTATTTTTGTGCAGAAAACAGAGAAGACGGAATTTCTGAGTTTCTTTTACAAACACTGCATGCATGTCCTGACTGCCCCCTTGCTGGCGAATACCACTGAGGAGAAGCCCAGCAAAGGTGAGCCATCTCCGTATAATGGTCAGTACCAATCATCATCTTATTTCAGCGTGGCATGCAAATACACTTGTGTCAAAATGTTGAATGGTGATGAAGGGACTTGCTTGGAAACTCAAGTCCCAGCATTACCTGTTCCTGAAATCCAGCAGCACTAGCTGTTAGTTCTTAGGTGGAATGCCTTTGCTTGAGGAAAGGAAACTGAGACTGTAGCCCTTATCGCAAATATGCTGCTTGCCAATGGATCAGAATCACTTTGCAAAAGCTATATAGAATTAAAGAGATTGACTTTTGATGGGGAAAGTCAATGGGATTAAATGACTGGAGTTGGGCAGCATTCTTAAAGTAAATGCTACAGAATAAGGACGGGGGTATATTTTCTTACGCTATCTGTTTAACTTTTGTGCATTTTTATTCCTTATGGAGCAGTTTTAAATTAAATCAAGCTTGATTCAGAGAATGCAGACTCGATGGGCCGAATGGCCTGTTTCTGCACTGTAGGGATTCTGTGATTCTATGTTTTTGAGAAGACATGTTGCTTTTGCCTTGGTCAACATTAAGGACTCCCAAGTTAGATATATGTGCAGACAAAGGCTCTTTTGATTGTATTAACATCCTCCATTGATGTGAATACAAACAAATATTCTATTGGTGTGTTGATTTTATATTTGTATGCAAGTGAAATTGTGTGTTTTGATTCGGAGTCCTGTGAGAACAGTTATTCTATACTTTTGTTGGACTAGAATGTGCAATTTGGTTTTTGTAACCTGATTTTAAGACCATCTCCCTCTGCCTCCCTCCTCCATGTCCTTACTCACAGTTGGGCACATGGGATGCTAATTATAGTCAGATTTCATGCCACTGATTACAGTTAAATGATGTTAAATGTTTAAATGGTATATCAGGTGATGGGTTGTTGTGTTACAAAGGGGACAACCTTGGATTTTGAGGAAAATGATCTGATTGTTTAATATTTTTATGTATGTTTAGAAATTATAATGATTCTAATTGAGCAGAGCTGCTGGTGTCAGAACTTGTAAAAACTTGTCATTGGTTTGAGAACCCTGACAGTAGGCAATGCAGTAGGCAAAACTTTTCTGTTTTGGAAAGTCTTGTTGTTTGCCACTTCATTGGGTTTTAGTCCAGCTACTTATTTTCAGAACCACCTTCCACTCTAATAAATAACCTGTATTCATGCTATTAGTCATTTTAACAATGGCAAATATTTAATTTTTTTATTTGGTTGTGCTTCCTGTCATGGGCCTGAGGTGAAGGACTTCCTCTAGAGACACCCACACAGTCCTGTACCAAAGAAGAAAGATTAACAGTCTCACTCATTAGCCTTAAAAGGCCGTAGGTATGTAAAGGTCTGACATTAGCTGTTTTGCTCAACAGAAACCGGAAATGATCTGTTTCGTCTCGTTTATAGAAAAGTCAATATTGTCGCAATAATAAGAGCATTAAAAATCAGTGGAATCTTATGCATTTGAACATTGGGATGAACAAGTGATAGTTAATATACTAAGCTATTTTTTTAATCATGGGGAACACTGTAGTATCCAACATAAAGCCCATATTATCAAACTTTGATATTGAAGTAGATGTTCTTCATAAGCTTCAAGGGGCAAAAAAACCATAAATATTCTAGCTAGTTAACAAATCCACTGTAAACTCTGCAATCAGAAATCTATGTTCCGAAACATCAGTTGTCCAGAATTCTTTTGAGCAGACCCAAGCAACTCCTGGCTTTTTCAAGAAGGAGTTAGATATAGCTCTTGGGGCGAAAGTAATCAAAGCATATGGGAGGAAGGCGGGGTCAGGCTGTTGAGTTGGATAGCCAGGTGTGATCATAATGAATGGCGGGATTTTCCAACCCCTGCTGCATGTTTACCATCACATTGGCCAGTGGTGGGATCTTCCAGTTCTGCTGATGTCAATGGCACCTTCTGTTACCAGGAAACCCATCACTGGCACTGCGGGAGGGGGATGGGGTCACCATCAGCAGGACCAGAAAATTCTACTGGCGAGAAGGGCTAGAAAATTCAACCCAGTATTTGAGTCAGCAATATTGTTTTTATTACTGCTTTATAATGTTTACCACTATTTTATGCTTTGGATAAATATTTATATCTATGGTGATTTCTGATTCATGCACTTGCGGTTCGACAATGTATCACCATTGTACAATCCAGAAAATTCCAAATTGCAGGAATGACTGGGCCCCAAGCGTTCTGGATCGGAGAGGTTACAGTGTGATTGTGATCCGCTGGCTATAATTTTCAAAGAGTCAATGAAAAGAGATTTTTTTCCTGACCAACTTCATAGAATCGTAGAAACTATACGGTGCAGAAAGAAGTCGTCGAGTCCGCACCAACCACAATTCCTATACAGGCCCTATCCCCGTATCGCTACACATTTACCCGCTAATCCCTCTAACCCTTTGCATCTCAGGACACTAAGGGGCAATTTAGCATGGCCAATCAACCTAACCCACATATCTTTGGACTGTGGGAGGAAACCCATGCAGATACAGGGAGAATGTGCAAACTCCACACAGACAGTGACCCAAGCTGGGAATTGAACCCAGGTCCCTGGAGCTGTGAAGCAGCAGTGCTAACCACTGTGCTTCCGTGCCACCCAATCTTAAATCTTTTTTAGGAGAGGTAATATTCCATATTGGTAAGGGGAGCTATCTGTTAACTTCCAAGTAATAAAAGGGCTGTAATAAACTATTGCACAAAAGATTCTTCACAAACTTAGTTCAGTAGATATCACAGATAAGACCTGGATATGGGTTAGTTACTGGTTGAAGCAAAGAGCAGAGGTGAGTAAAGGGAACTTTGGTCGCATTTGGATCCGTGCTCCCCTTTTTGGAATGCATAAATAACCTGGACTTGCAGTCTCAATGCAAGCTAGTCAGAACTGACAACACATACAGTTTGTACCTGGACTGATTGAAACATGATGTTCAGTGATGACATATGCCAGAAACTGTATGTATTGGAAATTTGAAAAAAGCACTTGTGATAACAAGGGGAAGATTTACAGATACCTGGAGTGCTGGTTAACTTGTCACTGTTTAATCACTGAGATAGGGCAATAAACATTAAAGTGCAGAAGATGCAACACCTGCCTTTTACTTTCTTCTTTCATGGTACAGGACCTAAAAGCACTTTCTAATTGAAACATTTAAATGTGCTTCTTTCAATGTAACTTGTTATATTCGCTGCTAATGATGCAGTCTCCTCTACATTGGAGGAAACCAAATGCAGGATGGGTGACTGATTTGCAGAGTATCTCTGGTGAGCCTGCAGGCATGATGCCAAACTTCCAGTCACCTGTCATTTTAATTCTCTATCCCATTCCCACTCAAAGTATGACATCACAGGAAAGCAGGTAAGTGATTGCTTAGTGAGTATTTTTCTTTTTCTCTCTTCCTAAACTAGGACACTTAAAGAGCCAAAGTTTTTAAAAAACGTTTGGGATAAATATAACAGGAGGTGAACTAATAATAAGATCCAGAGATTTTAATTAAGATTAATAGCTAAATAGAATCATATCTTGATTCTAAAAGGAGGAGTAGAATTTTTTCGATCATGGATGAGCAACTGAGCCCTGTACTTGCAATTCCTGCATCATTAACACTTTAAAGGTTATTTATTATTGCCACAAGTAGGCTTACATTAACACTGCAGTGAAGTTACTGTGAAAATCCCCTAGTTGCCACACTCCGATGCCTGTTTGGGTATTGAGGGAGAATTTAGCATGGTCAGTGCACCTAAAGTATGCCTTTCGGACTGTGGGAAGAAACCTGAGCACTCAGAAACTCTCATAGACACAGGGAGAACGTGCAGACTCCATACAGTCAGTGACCCAAGCTGGGAATTGAATCTAGGTACTGGCACTGTGAGGCAGCAGTACTAACCACGGTACCGCCCATTTCCGTGGGAATTTCAGGACACTTCATGTGTCTTGAGCGATCACCTGTGTAGGATATGTCTTCACCTGCTTCAGCTCAAGCTTATGGTTTCTAAACTTGCGGGGCAGCTGGAGTTTATATTTTTTGTGTTAACTGATCACCCATTTTGTTGCAGTTCATGGAGTCTTGTGTACAAAATTGCTGCCTCATTTGCCTGTCGAACATTGGACAGTGTATCTCAAAATAATTAATTGTATGAAATATAAAAATAATATTCTTGACTTATCTGTTATTACAAGACATTCGCAGGTGCTGTATCATGATAGAAATTAAATTAAACAAGGTGAGTCAGTTAGTAAAAGCTCAGAAATCTTATGAATTCAAACAGATAGGGGACATTTACTACATGTGATCAAGACATGTAGAGTGCCCTGAAGTTCCCACAGGAGTGATGCACAAATTGCAACCACAGAGGTCAGAAATTACATCTAGCCTGAAATGGTGAAGAGTGACTTGATGTTGGTATAAAGATGTAAGATCGAAAGAAGGGTTAAATAATGAAAGTGATTGCAAAAGAGATCATTGTGTTACCTCACCACGTAACCTCAAAGCTCAAAGTTTACTTATTAGTCACAAGTAAGGCTTACATTAACACTGCAATGAAGTTACTATGAAATTCCCCTGGTCCCCATAGTCCAGCGCCTGTTCTGGTCAACGCACCTAACCAGCATGTCTTTTAGAATGTGGGAGGAAAGCGGAGCACCTGAGGAAACCCATGCAGACACGGGGAGAAACTCCACACAGACAGTGACACAAGCCGGAAGTTGAACCCTAGTCCCAGATGCTGTGAAGCAGCAGTGCTAACCACTGTGCTAGAGTCGCCCACGGAACGGCACAATGATAAATAACCTTAACTCCTTCATTTCAGTATGTTGTTAGCATCTTGTTTCTGTTCAATTATTCTGAAAAATACATTTGAATTCAAGAGCATCTCATGACTTTCAGTGTCCATTGTATGGACAAATGCGGCAGCCACTTTGAACAGAAGATAATCCCACTGACAGCAATCAGATGAATGATCAGTTGGTACTGTTTTTTAGTCCTATTGCTTGAGGGAGGAATATTGGTTAAGACACTGAAAATTCCTTGCACTTCAAAAAGTATCATGAATCTTTATCTTGAACCGCTGGAGCAGGTGACTGCTACCTTAAAGCAGTGGCATGTCTGCTTCAGTGTGCTTCAATCCACAATCTTCTGGTGAGTGAGAGCAAAGCTGACAGACTGAAAAATAGATAATTGTTTCCTTCGTTGAACTTTGTTGAGAAGCTGAGTACTATATGATCATGGTGTATGATTAGTTGAAGCTAATATGAAGAATAACTATGTTATGTATCCGTACCTTGAGTAAACATGTGGTTTTCATTAGAGCACTAAATACAAAGTACATTTTATGCAGTACATAATTATCTTTTTACTGTACCCATATATTTCCTGTAGCTACTTATCAACATATTTTGTGGACTTGTTCTGTTAGAAATATCAATCTATTACATTTATATAGCATCCCCTTGGTATCTTAGACATTCAAAGCATTTTCACATGGAACAGAATTATACTGTGCAGTGACTGTTATGTGGACGTGCGCAACAAAGTCCCACTAGCTACAAAGACATGAATTACCATAAGCTTCAGAGATCTTTTTTCGAACAAGGCCAAGTATGGGAACTTGTTAAGAAAGAAAAATAAATTTGTGACTTACACATTAAGCCACTTGCTGGGTTATAAACACTGAACTCCTGTAGTTTGAAGCTTTGAAAACCAATGATTTCTTTCAATGCATTGCAGTTTGTTGCATTAATATTATTCACTTTTTTTGACTTTGTTACACTAAAGTTCTGCTTTCACACAAAATCAGAATTCAGATCAGATAACTGGTTTATAGCTCATTTCTGTTGGTTGCAATTTTTTTAAGAAAAATATTGTTTGTTGTTTAATAGTACAGAACTTGAGTATTGCTGAGCAAAACGTTTTTCGCCTTGCACTTGTGGTTAGAGAATGCCAAGTTTTTAATTTAGAACATTGGTTATATAAAGCAAAACTGAATGAAGTGTGGAAGTTTCACAGTTTTAAGTTAGGAGTGAAGAGTTCAAAACTTTGCAAGAATACTAATATCAGGGTAAAAAAATTATGCTGCATGAGAAAACTATTTATACTGTGTGAGAAGAAAATGGTGATTGGTTGCAGGTGACAGCCATTTGCTGATTAATTCCCCAGGGCAGTGCCAAGGCTAGTCAGTAGGGTCAATTTCAAACAATTCTTGGCAGTTATCCGTCAGTCACCATCAACTGGTGCATTTTTCATTGCCTGCCAACCAACCAACCAGCATTTTCTTCTCATACAGTATAAATTATTATTTTTCCATCATACTGACTTCAAAATGTCTTTTTTTCAGCAATACTCAAGAAAATATTGTTTTAAAAGTTGGTCAACCCACATTCTTATTTTGCTCTTCAGATGACTTCCAGACAGCTCAGCTTTTGGCCTTAATTTTAGAGCTACTCACCTTCTGCGTGGAGCACCACACTTATCATATCAAGAACTACATTATAAACAAGGACATTTTACGAAGAGTGCTTGTACTCATGGGTTCAAAGCATGCCTTTGTGGCATTGTGTAAGTAGTAGTTTGTTTTTTTTTTAAACTTAGTCTGCTGTCCTTTGTAAAATTTAGCTTTATGATGTTCAACATTTTATATTTCAAGCTGCATTTACTTGAATTCCAGGTGCACTTCGCTTCATGAGGAAAATAATTGGGCTGAAAGATGAGTTCTACAATCGCTACATAATGAAGGCCTTTCTGTTTGAAGCTGTGGTAAAGGCATTTCTGAATAATGGGTCCCGTTATAATTTGCTGAATTCGGCCATCATTGAAATGTTCGAGTTCATCAGAGTAGTAAGTATAGCTATCTGACTGACAAAAGAAGGTGAAGGTGTGGGAACTGGGGTAGAATGAGCAATGCTAAATTGCAGGTGCCATATCGTTCTGCTATATCTAGTTTCAGTTACAATTTAATAGTAATGTTTGTAGGTTTTTGTTAAAAGCTAAAGCATAGCATCTTATTTTTCTAAACAGGAAGACATCAAGTCTCTAACCGCCCATGTCATAGAAAATTACTGGAAAGCACTTGAAGATGTGGATTACGTGCAGACATTCAAAGGACTGAAACTTCGTTATGAGCAGCAAAGGGAAAGGCAGGATAACCCAAAACTTGACAGGTGAGCTTTTCAATAAATATTATTTCTCATCCTTGAGAACTCAGTGCAAACAGCCACAATCCATTGGATGGGACAAAACTGAGGATGGAAAGTGTGAAAGAAAGGTGACGTTCAAAAAGTTGTGGTTAGAGAATGCCAAGTTTTTAATTTAGAACATTCGGTATATAAAGCAAAACTGAATGAAATGTTGAAGTTTCACGGTTTTAAGTTAGGAGTGAAAAGTTCAAAACAAAAATGTTATAGGTGGGTGCCTCCATGGTTTGTAACATAAATCTGCTAAAGCAAGTGGGATCTTGCTGTGGCGTGATCTTGCCTCATTTCTTCCAGACCTCTTTTTTCAAGATCACAGACAGTACACTGATCTAACTTTGAAACCTGAGCATCATGCATATTCATGTATAATGCTCTCAGCATTTGTGGTATCCGGTGTTGTTGGTGTGAATCATATATTTATGTCCAACGACTTATTATTGGTAGGTAAACTCAGGATAAACACAACCTTAAGTTGATCTTTCTCTTCACCCTAGCTATGATTGTAACACTACATTCTGCACTCTCTCATTTCCTTCTCTATGAACAATATGCTTTGTCTGTATAGCAGGCAAGAAACAAGATTTTTTCATGTATGTTAATACATGGTACAACAATAAATCAAAACCAAAAAAATGCAAAAGCTAACATTCTCTCTCTGTTTGTCTCTCTCACACACAAATAGACACACACCCTCTCTATCTCCTCTCTCCCCCCACTCGTTCTGTCTCTCTTTCCCTCCTTTTTCTGGTTTGATCTGCAGGCTGAATTTCAAGTAATTTCCTACAACTAAATGTCGGAGTCACCCACTTAGAGCCACATAGAGTAACCTGGATAGGACTGCAGATTCAATTCAATTTCATAGAGAATATTAGTTTTTAAGAACAATCCTGCAGTTCCATGTTGATAAACTGGGAAATCTATTTCCAGTCTTTCTTTCCAACTAAGTTGAAATCTAATTGCCATAGTGAGATCAGAACCCCAGTTACCTGGATTACTACTCCAGTGAGGTAATTACTACCATTCTCCTATGTTAAAACCTTCTCATATTTTGTTTCGTTTCTGGAATATAGCATGCGCTCCATCTTACGGAATAACAGGTACCGACGAGATGCCCGCACCCTGGAAGAAGAGGAGGAGATGTGGTTCAACACGGATGAGGATGAAATGGAAGATGGAGAGTCAGTGCTACTCCCAACTGACAAGTCAAAAAATGATGATGAAATCATGGACCATTTTGGCAAATTTATGGAGAGGAAAAAATGTATGGAATCTGCCAATTAAGTGTAAATTCTTTTTTTTTATTACTGGACTGTAGGAATACAAAAAGACAAGTGGCTTTTGAGTTGAGCAGTATGCTCCAGTGCAACAGATTTGGGCAAAAGGCACCATGGTAGACAGGGCAGTGGGGGGTGTTAGATTTGGTTTCTGCAGCCCTGGGTTTGGGAGATGAGGGTAGAAATGAAGCCAAGTTCCCACTCTGAATGTTTATGCAGTAATTACTCTTGGGAAGTGTGCCTATGTAAGAACATAAGAAATAGGAGCAGGAGTAGGCCATCTAGCCCTTCGAGCCTGCCCCGCCATTCAATAAGATCATGGCTGATCTGTCGTGTCTCAGTCCCACATTCCCGCCCTCTCCCCATAACCCTTAATCCCCTTGCCTATCAAAAACCAATCAACCCGCGTCTTAAATATATTTAGCGAGGCAGCCTCCACCACTTCAACAGGCAGAGAATTCCAGAGATTCACCACCCTTGAGTGAAGAACTTCCTCCTCAACTCTGTTCTAAACCGCCCCCCCTTTATCTTGAGTCCTACTGTCCTTTCTGAGCGGGAAGAGCCTCTCCACTCAGTCCTACTGTCCTTTCTGAGCGGGAAGAGCCTCTCCACCTCAGATGTAGATGTCAAATGACTGAATTGACCTCAGCATTGATGTCCCAGCCAAAGATGAGTAGCTCATTGATCTCCACTCACTCAAGAAGATGATGGGGTGATGGGCAAAAGGATGTTTCTGGCATCAATGGAACCACAACTTGGCAACAGTCAGTACCTGCAGAAGAGACAGGAACAATGGAAAGGGATCTAGTGGATACAGCTCAAGATTGTGGAACAACTAATTATTATATTTTATAAATATGAAATTATGCATTACACATCAAATGAAACATTTATCTAACTGATCCGAGTTCAGGCCCAACATGATTTTTTTTTTAAATTTCAATATTAGTTTCACAAGTAGGCTTGCATTAACATTGCAATGAAGTTACTGTGAAAATCCCCTTGTAGCCACACTCCGGCACCTGTTTGGATACACTGAGGGAGAATTTAGCATGGCCGATGCACCCTAACCAGCCTGTCTTTCAGACTGTGGGAGGAAACCCACACAATCACAGGGAGAACATGCAGACTTTGCACAGACAGTGACCCAAGCCGGGAATTGAACCGGGTCCCTGGTCCTGACAGGCAGAAATACTAACCACTGTGCCACCATGCCACCCATTCCCATACAAAATAACAGGACAGCCAGTAGATTGAGAGGAACCTGATTAACAATGGAGGGGGGGAGATGGTGGGGTTGGACTCTCTGTTTACCAATCTGTTCATTTTTAAATTGAAACAAGTGTCACCACAACACTGTTTGATCCCTGCTCTTTGTGTTGTCACTATCACAAGCTCTCAAGCTGAATAGTGGATAATTCTGTTCCCTTGTTGTCTCCAGGATCTACTGTGAATATGTCCATTACTGCTAACATTCTGTTCTGATTTCACTTTTGTGCTGTGTGTGAAATTCACTACATAAAATACAGTTTGCAAATATCGTAAAATACAGTAATAGTCACTGCCTGAATTATTTTAGCTTTTCTTTGTGGATTTAATTTTACAGGAGGAATTTATTGGCAGTACTAATGACAAAGAAACTTTAATTTGGATGTTTAATCATCTTACAACTCCTTCACTTAATTCTCCTGTAAATCTAGTAGTTCAATTTGTCATACTTCTGATTTAAAGTGATGACTTGGGAACATGTTGAAACACCATTTTCATGTATTAAAATTAAATTGGTGGCTTTGTAAATATTTTAAATGTTTTTGAAGTAAATTATGCACTTGCCTTTTTAGTGAAGGACGGGGACGAAAAGGAGGTCCTGACAAAAAGTACTCTGACAGGGAGGCAAAGTCCCAGCTTTAAGCTTTCCTTCTCCAGCACCAGCAGTGGAAGCAGCAAGTCCAGCCTCACCAGCCAATCAGCCTCAAGTAACTCACCTGGATCGCCAGGTTCCCCGGGATCTCCAGGATCACCTGGAACAATAGCCAAAAGCACACCTCATATGGCAGCTATTACCACCAAGGTATTGTATTTAAATTAATGATTCCTGAAATCCTGGGGCATTTCAAGCATAATTGCTGCAGCCTCTCATTTCCATCTGATTAACTCACTCCTCAAAGTAGTATTCACTATGCATTTGTTCACATTGTAATCAAGTTGATCCTTCATTGCTTTTGTGTAATTGTATGAACAGAACGTTAACTCCAAAATCATCATTATTCAATCTCAAATCTTATTCGGTTGTTTTCTGCAAAGGTTCATCTTGTACAGGGAAGAAGCAAGTGTTGAGCTCCCTCAATCTTCAGCCAGTAAACTTAAAGCCCATCATGATAACTGGGATTATGGCTGTCTTTTATAAAATGCATAACAACCAAATATACATGTGCTGGACTGGAGACCCAAATGGATCCTGCAGTGCCAGAACTTAAGGACTTTCTCGATCAGATGAATGCCCTTCCTCATCTATAATTGTCTTGTGAGCTGAACCATGATGTGGTTGCTACCTTTTATTACTTTTGTGCCCAAACCATTTCTTTTTTTGAAGGTAACCATTCTTCAGCACGTTTTTCCTGCCAACCTTTTGTTCCAGTCCATCTAACCCAGCTCAGTTCTTACCCCATTGAAGTTGGCCCTTCCCCAGTTAATTATTCTTATTCTGAATTCCCTATTGGCCTTTTCTTTTGTCATTCTAAATCTTACAATATAATGATCACTGTTTCCTAACTATTCCCCCACTGGCACTTGATCTATTTGGCCCACCTTGTTTCCAAGAACCAGGTCCAACAGTGCATCCTTTCTTGTTGGACTGGACATATACTGCTGTAGAAAATTTTTCTGAGGACAATCTAGGAACATTCGCCCCTCTCCGCCTTTACACTGCCACTGTCCCAATCTACATTTGGGTATTTAAAGTTCCCCCATTATAGCTACAGTATAATATTTGCATCTCTCTGCAATTCGTTGCAGATATTTTCTCTAAATCCTTCCCACTAAGAAGGTTTTTTTTGTTCTTTAGCCAAATTGATTCTGTCCCTGAATACCCACGGACATCTACTTGAGCCAAAGGGTCCTATGTCTTTACTAATATTCTTTGATCATTTGATCATAGCAGCATTTGGATTAATCTGGCACTTTTTCCTTCTTTTATAAAGAATCACTGTATACAACTTTGAACTCTTCAATGTAACAACCACTTATCATTCTGCATTCTCGTGGTATGCCCCCTGCTGTTTTTCTAAAGCTGTGGCTTGAGATAACCCATTGTATGGTGATTGGATAAATTATTTTGGGCAATCTGTTGTCATCTGTTTATAGCACAAAACACCTCTCGGATATGGCATTTCTGTGTCGCCCTGGCTCAGTTGGTAGCGCTTTTACCGAGTCAGAATGTTGTGTCTTTAAGTCCCATTCCAGGACTTGACCACAACAATCTAAGCTAACACTCCAGTGCAATACTGAGGGGATGCTGCACTGTTCGCAGTGCCAGCTTTTGAATGACACTGTAAACCTAGTTCTGTCTGCCCCCTCAAGACATAAAACAGCAGAGGATTTATCCTCATTGTCCTGGCCAATATTTTTTCTTTAATCAACATTGCAAAAAACAGAATTATCTGGTCATTATCTCAGTATTATTTGTGATGTGCACAAGCTACTGCGATGTTTCCTACATTACAACAATGACCATTTGTTCAAAAGTAGTTAATTGACTGAAGTATTTTGGGACGCTTGGTGTTTGTGAACAGTGTTTTATAAATTCAGGTCTTTTGCCCTGTTTCCAGAAAGGTTGTTTGATTATGAAGTAACAGGAGCCAGTAGCAAACCGCAAACGATGTGAGCTATTTGTTGCATTGGACTGGTGCTACTGACCTGATGTTTGGATCATCTGATCCAATCAGTGCTTGGAAGAGGAGTGTAATATTCTCCTTTGACATCCAGGTCCCTTGTACTGGGCATAATTGTGACTTATAGTTGATATCCTGTGAAATTTCTCAAGGTGAATCATGAATAAATTCAATACAGAAATTTGGAGAAACATGTTTACCCAGAGAGTGGTGAGAATGTGGAAATCACTCCCACAAGGATTGGTTAGGGCAAAAGGCGTCATTTCAGGGAAAACTAGATATTTGCTCAAAGAAGGAGGAAATCAAAGGAATTGGGAACATGCTGTAAGGACCATAAATACTGGCATGGACCATTTGGGATTAATGGCCTGTTTCAGTGCTGTAAATTGTAAATTCTACATAATATGCAAAAATAAGGATGGAAAGATGCATTGAAGTCAGTGGATACTGTGAGTTCCTTCCCCAAACAGTATTGCAGGTATTCCTATGTCCCTTAAGGCCAATTAGGCATGGGCAATAAGAGTGCTGGTTGAGTCAGCGACACCCACATTCTATGAAAGAATTTTTTTCAATTCTCTGGCCTCCTGGGGTAGCCATGAAACTTGGTGTTTTTTTAACCTAACTCTGATTCCCAGCAACAATTCAGAATAACGTGAGCGATTTTTGTTCTACAGACAGCATTTCAAATGTGTTGCCCAGTATTTTACAAATACCTGTTCAATAACTGTTTGTTGTGCAGGGAGGTCTAATCGGCCTTGTAGATTACCCAGATGATGATGAGGAGGAAGAGGAAGAAGAGGAAGACAGTGATGAAAAAGAACAATCGGCGCCTTTGACAAAGAAATCCAGGCTTGGATCCTAATGGTGATCCCCTTCAGCCTTGCCTAGTGACACTTACTGACCTGCAAAAATCACCAGAAAGGTGTCTGAACCATTCTGTCCCACACAGACAAATGTACACGTGGAATTCTGCTGATCAAGTGCCAATCCAGTGAAGCGGGAAACAACAAAACAAAAGATCAGAACAAAGGATTTGGAACTTGTTGACACTCAAGTGTATCCAGGCTTTGACCTCACTCTACCCCCTTTCTCAGGGAAGGAAGATAAAAAAAAACAGCAGCCAGTGAGGGTGGAGAGTTTTCTGGTGCTACAGAATGTAGCATGACCGGCTCATTTTGATTCGGTCTGTAACAGTATGTGGGAAGGTCATTGGGAACCGGAAGGACACCGAGTTGTCCAGCAGTAATTCCTCCCTGGAGTGCCAGCAGCTTTCTCATATTCAAAGACCTGCCTTTCCATTGTATATTCAGGACATCGATGGTCACGATGAAAGAAAACATTTTAAAGGAACCTCTGTTGGGAGGGCTGAGAGTACACAATTTTTCTCTTTTTAACCTGTGCCCTTTAAAACTGCATCATTTTTTGAGAGAGAACCTCCCATCCCCTCTGACTAAAAAGTGAATGGAATTTCTAGATGTGATCATTTTTGTTTCATATCTTGCATTTTCTTCAGTTTTTTTTCTTGAGTGTACACTTAGTTGTTTAAGTATATTTGGGACCATTAAAGAAATTTTGATGTAATGTATTTCCCTCTGTTGTACTGGAACCCGTCATTGCGTGTGTTTGTGTGCGGGTGGGATTTTGTGGTTGGAACAGAAATTGTTTAGTTGCATGTAAAAGGTGGATTGTTTAATTTTCTTAAAAAAGCTGGTACATACTGACCATTTCATACAATGCTATTTTGATTACCAGTTGTACCTCAAGTTCTTTTTTATGGATATGGAAACAAAATTAACTTAAGAATGAGAAAAGCTTGTGGTAAAAGCCTGGCTGTTTACTAGGATCCACTATGTTTTTGCTTACATTAATATTTTGTACTTGGAAGTACAGGGTACAATTTTGAAAGTTGCAGATGCCATGGAACTTGAAAGTGTAAAGATAAAGGAAGATGGGAATAGACGCCAGGAGCATAGACAGGCTGGTGGAATGGGAGGACACATGGCAGATAAAATTCAACAGAGATGGGTGAGGTGATACATTTTGCTCAGAAGGAGACACAATACAAACTAAACGGTACAATTTTAAAGGGGTTGGATGAAAAACCTGGAGGTGTTTATGCACAGATCATTGAGGCAGTAGAACTGGTTAACCAATCAGTTATTAAAGCGTCTGGGATCCTGGGCTTGGTCAACAGACTTGTACTAAAGCCAAGAAATTATGCTCTATACCATACACTGGTTTCATTCCTGCTGGATTACTGTCCGATTCTGGGTGCCTTACTTTAGGAAGGACATAATGACTCTGGTGAGCGTACAGATGAGATTTACTGAAAGGTCCCGAGGATAAGGGATAGACTAGAGATTTTTCTCCATTGAGCAGAGAAGGCTACTAGATTTGAAAGCACATGGAGATGTTTCAGATGACTAAAGAGTTGATACCAAAGGGTAAGGCTTTAATATTATTGGCAGAAGAAGTGGAGACAATGTGTGGAAAAAAATTTTTAACAGTTTCCAGTTGTGGTTATCAGACTGATTTGAAATGAGCAATTTGTTAGAGTTGTGGATACCAATTCAGTGATAACCTTCAAAAGGGAATTGGTAACATACTTGGAGGAAATAAAGGAAACAAGGCGAGGGGAAGCAGGGAGTGGGATTTCTCTTCAATAGGCTCAAAGGGCTGAATAGCTTTCTGTCCTCAATTATGGAGTTCATGAACCATATAAGTTTTAAATTCATTTTACACTAATTTGCGTGTATCAAAGCTACACATATGAACAATAAATGCTCTGTCTGATCTAGGATTTATCCACCATTGGGACTGCAGAGCAAAGGGCCACACTTTCCAAGCCTGTCGTCCTATAAAGTTCCAAAGAGGACAAGGCCAGTATTTGTTGTCCATCCCTGATTGCCCTTGAATTTGGTTGGCTTGCTGGATCATTTGAGAGGGCAGTTAAGAACCAACCACATTGCTGTAAGTCCAGAGTCACATGCAGGCCACACAAGGTAAGGATTTCCTTCCCCAAAGGGCATTAGATTGATCTGTAAACAGAATGGAGTTGCCTTAGCTTTGAATGCTTGATTACTAGTTTTAGACACTATGCTACGCAGCAAAATTGCAGCCATTTTACCATCCTGGAAATGGTGCCAATGGGTAGGATTTTCCAGCCAGCGGGATCTTCCTGTCCCACCAAAGGCATCCCCCTCCCCCCGTGCTCTTCCCCAGTGGCACGACCAGTGAGCAATTCAAATGGCCACTGACTTTAGTGGGACTGGTAGATCTCACTAGTGGCCAATGGAGAGTCACCTCCACTACCAAAAACCTGGCTTGAATGAATGACCCTAATCTTTCCCATTGGTATTTAGCTGATTTTTATCATAGTTTAAACATGTGAAAGACCATCAGGATTGTTATCAACATCCCCTCACATTGGTGCCTTAACCCAAGATAAATGTAGAATTTTTTTAAAACGTTAATATTGGAGAAGCTAGGATTGTTCTCGATGGAGCAAAGGAGATTGAGGGGAGACCTGATTGAGATGCACAGTTACATAAGTTACAATAAATAAACAAGGAAAACTTCCTATTAGTTGATGTTATAACAACTGTGGGACACGCATTTAAAGCTGCAAGAGATGCAGTGAGGAAGTGCGGGAGAACATTTTTACATAAAAAGTGGTAATGACCTGGAGCTTACACCGTGGAAGGCTGGTGGAAGCAGAGATAAATGATTTCAAAAGGATGTTGGATGGGTATTTGCAGGAAATAAGCCTGTGGGGCTATGTGCATAGAGTAGGGGAAATAGAATAAACTGGTTTGCTCTGAGCTGCACAGGCTCAATGGGTCGAATAGCCTCCTGTGCCACAATTGACCCTACGTACTCAGCCTGATACAGGTGGCTGCGCAAGTAGGAAATGTTCAGATCAACGACAAAATCCAAATCATCATGTAGGAGTGCCACTTTACAATCATGTTCACGATGATTTTTTATTAGAACAGTCCATGTGGCCACCATGAGTTTGAAGTGTCTCAGTTTGGGATGGAAACAAAGCCTTCCTCGGTAATTTTCAACTTAAGTTTTCAAGATGTTCAATTTTTCCTGAATCCGCAAGGACTTAATGCCTTCAGAAATTGCAATGATAAGACAAAGAAAAGGAAAAACTGCAATTTCTGGAAGTTTAGAATGAAAGTGGTGAGTGCTGGAATTGGAAATTAGTCAAGTGCCTTGACAGAAAAAAATGCAGGTTGTGACATTTCACCCATATTGCCATCATCAGAACAAAACATCCAAAAAGCCTGCTGAAATATTACACTTCATGGTTGTTTGAA
Organism: Carcharhinus amblyrhynchos; assembly: GCF_965287045.1. NCBI lineage: Eukaryota > Metazoa > Chordata > Chondrichthyes > Carcharhiniformes > Carcharhinidae > Carcharhinus > Carcharhinus amblyrhynchos. The sequence continues at coordinate 5,165,159 of NC_137337.1, forward strand.
ATGTGTGTTGTATGATCACTACTGCACACAGTAGCTAATAGTCAAGACATCTTAATTTAGTAGCTAACGACAATGATGATAATCTATGTATATAGGTCGCTGGAGAATGTAGTGATGGTTGGAATTAAACATTCGTAAGTATAAAGTTGTTGGAGGGAGAAGCAGAGACCTTGACCTTAAGTAATGAGACCTAGAGGTATCGAAGAATCATAGAAATTTGTAGCGTAGAAGGAGGTCACTCTGTCCATTGTGCCTGTGCAGCTACCCAGCCTAATCTTATTTGCCAGCTCTTGACCCATAGCCTTGTTTGTAAGTTTATATCCAAGTACTTTTTAAATATGATGTGTTTCTTCCTCAACTATTCTTTCAGGCTGAGTTCCAGGCAGTCACTTTCAGTGGAAAAAAATTGTCAACTCCCATCTAATCTTCTTACTTGAAATCTCTGCTCCCTAATTATCCAGCTCTTTGCTTCCTGTCATTGAACCAATTTTGGATCCAACTCGCCCCTTCCTTTTGGGTCCTATTAATGTTTATTTCCCTGGTTAGTCAAATGGCACCTTGCTAAAATCCATGTAGACTATATCAAATGAGCTACCCCCTCAAAAAAAGCTAATTCAAGTTACACATGATTTTTCCTTAACAAAGCCATGCCAACTTGCTTTGCTTAATCTAGGCCTTATTAAATTATGACGTCCCTTTTATTTGCCCACCACCTAAATTAAGTCAACTGGCCTATATTACACAGTCCATACCTTTCTCCTTTTTTTAAGAACAGTACAAAATTGATAATCATCCAGCATTACACCTTTCGCCAGAGAGGATTGAAAAATGATGGTCAGAGCTTTTTTCTTTATTCATGTACAGAATGTGGATGTCACTTAACAGGTTAGGGTTCATTTCATCCAGGCCTGGAGATTTTGCCCACCTTTAAACATGCTAAACCGCTTGAATATTTCCTCTCTCGCTTTGTTTACCCCATCCCATACTTTGCACTGCCCCTCAACTGCATTGTCTTCACTATCCCCCTATTTTGCAAATTCAGACATTAAGACATATGACCACATGCTTCTGGCTTACAACAACAACTGGCATTTATAAATTGCATTTTGTACACTCAGAACACTCAAGTGTTTTACAGCCAATTAAATACTCCAGTTACTCTGGTAACACTGTATAGGAAGTGTGGCTGGCAATATGTGCAGAGTAAGCTCCCACAGCCAGCAATGTGTTAATGGCTAATGAGTCAGTATGGTACAGAAGGAGATAATTTTGCTCATTGAATTCATATTTGACTATACATAGAGCAATCCAGTCAACCCCACTTCTCTGCTCTATCCTGTTCTGGAAGTTTGTTCGCCTGAAGTGCCACTCCAATTTACGTTTCAAATTATTGTCTGTACCTCCACCAGCATGTTCCAGGTTAATATCATCATCACTTCCTCATGTCCTCCAGTATGTCCTGCCCGAAACCTTAAATCTCTGTCCCCTGGTCCAAATAGGAGCAGCTCTTAGTCTAATTTTGTGCACCTCTATCAAATCTCTACTCCATCTAGTTTGCTCCACGGCATGTTATGATCTGGAGGAGGGAACTGAGTGTATGGTGTCGAAATTTGCTGATGACACCAAGATTGGAGGAACGGCAAATTGTGCGGAGGGTATGGAGAGTCTGCAGAAGGATCTAGATAGGCTGGGCGAATGGGCCAGGAACGGCAAATGGAATTTAATGTTGGCAAGTGCGAGGTGGTCCACTTTGGTCGGAATAATGGTAGGAAGGATTATTACTTACGTGGAGAAAAACTGCAGCAGGCGACAGTGCAGAGGGACCTCGGGGTCCTTGTGCATGAGTCGCAAAAACCCAGCTTGCAAGTGCAGCAGGTGGTCAGGAAGGCGAATGGGATGCTGGCCTTCATAGCGAAGGGGATTGAATATAAAAGTAGGGAGGTCTTGCTGCGGCTATATAGGGCATTGGTGAGGCCGCAGCTGGAGTACTGTGTGCAGTTTTGGTTGCCGTACTTACGCAAGGATATTTTGGCCTTGGAGGGAGTGCAGAGGAGGTTTACTAGGCTGATGCCGGAGCTGAGGGGGTTGAGCTATGAGGAGAGGCTGAATAAACTAGGCTTGTACTCGTTAGAGTTTAGAAGAATGAGGGGAGATCTCATTGAGACGTATAAGATGATGAATGGGATGGATAGGATAGAGGTGGAGAGACTCTTCCCGCTCAGAAAGGACAGTAGGACTAGGGGGCACAGCCTCAAGATAAAGGGGGGGTGGTTTAGAACGGAGTTGAGGAGGAACTTCTTCACTCAAAGGGTGGTGAATCTCTGGAATTCTCTGCCCGTTGAAGTGGTGGAGGCCACCTCGCTAAATATTTTTAAGACGCGGGTTGATGGGTTTCTGATCAGAGAGGGGATTAAGGGTTATGGGGAGAGGGCGGGAATGTGGAACTGAGCCACGACAGATCAGCCATGATCTTATTGAATGGCGGGGCAGGCTCGAAGGGTCAGATGGCCTACTCCTGCCCCTATTTCTTATGTTCTTATGTTAAGCTTCTCAGTTGCCATCCAGTATAAAAGATGATGCAAGTCCAGCTTCTTCACAGATTCACTTTATTCTCTTTTACAACTCCACATACACACAGCCAACCCCCAATGCCACCTGTAACCCCTTTACATATCCCAGTGAGTACTATTAAACAACTAACATACAAATTAGGTCTAAAATGGAGGGTTATAGTTAATCCATTCCTAACAAGGACAACAACCCATTTTTCTAACCCAGTCTTGTGGTTAAAATCCCCCATTCCTGGAACCATTCTGGTAAATCTCTGCACCCTCTCAAAGACCCTTGCATCTTTATTTGAAGGTAGTGTTCAGACCTGGATGCAATACTCTAGTTGTGACCTAACAAGAGCTTTATGCCGGATCAGCGTAATTTACTTGCTTTTATTCTTCAAACCTCTATGAAGCCCAAGGTCCCATATATTTTGCTAACCACTTGCGTAATATGTCCTCTTTGTACACCACAAAGTGCCTAATTTGCCACCCCCAAAAAACTATGCACATGAATCCCACCACCACCCTGATCCCTCTGAACTTGAACAAACTTTATAACTTCTATTAAGTCTAAGTTGCCTCTATTGCTTCTGCCAAAATGCATTACCTCACATCTCTATATTGAATTCCACCTACCAGTTGTCTGTGCATGCTGCTAGGCTATCTAATGTCTAGTTGCAATCAATTGATACCATCTTCATTGCTTGCCATATCTCCAATTTTGGTATTAACAAATTTTGGTTAATGGGTGCTATTCGGATTGGCGGTTGGTGACTAGTGGAGTGCCCCAGGGGTCGGTGCTGGGGCCTCAGCTATTTATAGATGATCTGGAGGAGGGAACCGAGTGTATGGTGTCGAAATTTGCTGATGACACCAAGATTGGTGGTACGGCAAATTGCGCGGAGGGTGTGGAGAGTCTGCAGAAGGATCTAGATAGGCTGGGCGAATGGGCCAGGAAATGGCAAATGGAATTTAATGTTGGCAAGTGCGAGGTGGTCCACTTTGGTAGGAATAATGGTAGGAAGGACTATTACTTACGGGGCAAAAAACTGCAGCAGGTGACGGTGCAGAGGGACGGTGCATGAGTCGCAAAAACCCAGTCTGCAGATGCAGCAGGTGGTCAGGAAGGCTAATGGGATGCTGGCCTTCATAGCGAGTGGGATTGAATATAAAAGTAGGGAGGTCTTGCTGCAGCTGTATAGGGCATTGGTGAGGCCGCAGCTGGAGTACTGTGTGCAGTTTTGGTCGCCATACTTACGCAAGGATATTTTGGCCTTGGAGGGAGTGCAGAGGAGGTTTACTAGGCTGATACCGGAGTTGAGGGGGTTGAGCTATGAGGAGAGGCTGAATAAACTAGGCTTGTACTTGTTAGAGTTTAGAAGAATGAGGGGAGATCTCATTGAGACGTATAAGATGATGAATGGGATGGATAGGATAGAGGTGGAGAGACTCTTCCCGCTCAGAAAGGACAGTAGGACTAGAGGGCACAGTCTCAAGATAAAGGGGGGGCGGTTTAGAACGGAGTTGAGGAGGAACTTCTTCACTCAAAGGGTGGTGAATCTCTGGAATTCTCTGCCCATTGAGGTGGTGGAGGCTGCCTCGCTAAATATTTTTAAGACGTGGGTTGATGGGTTTTTGATAAGAGAGGGGATTAAGGGTTGTGGGGAGAGGGCGGGAATGTGGAACTGAGCAGCGACAGATCAGCCGTGATCTTATTGAATGGCGGGGCAGGCTCGAAGGGCTGGATGGCCTACTCCTGCTCCTATTTCTTATGTTCTTTCTTATTTCTTATGTTCTTATGAGACATTACTCTGCATTAAATTGTCCATTTAAATATATTTTTAAAAAGGCACTGGTCTGAATACTGACTTTTGGGAAACACCACTGTCTGCTTTCCTGCAGCCTGAAAAACAGCTATTTACCATAACTTGCTGTTTTCTGTCTTTAAACTAAATTTTTAATCCAGGCTGTACTGACCTTCCTATTCTGCGAGCCAGGCGCCAAGGGTTCGAGATGGTGAGGGGCCGGGAAGGGGTGGGTGTGTCAGCAAGCGAAGCGGCAAGTTCCATGCGGTGGCAGCAGTTACTGTAAGGGAAGATTGGAAAATTATGGCAAACCCTTCTATGTTCATTCTCACCACCTGCGATTCAAGCCATCGGACCATACAACTTACCAGCCAACCTTTCCATACCTTGTTCCTATCAATTTTCATTGCATCCGTTAATCATGGCCTGTGCCTAGGTGCCTATTTATGCCACTGCTTTACACATTAATCCTATGATTATCATATTGATATTCTCCAATTGGCTGTATTGATATTCTTGAACCACATGCTCCAGTACGGAGGCAAATGCTGTTAGTTTTTGTTGCTGCCCTAGAACCAGTTAAGTAGTAAAAGTAATGGACTCAAAGGTAAGGAACACAAAGGCAATCTTGACTTGCTGTTTAAGTGTACTGTAATATTTAGTGGCTGATTTTCTCCCTCTTCCATGTCATTTCTTTCTTCAGCGTCTTTAATAGTAACTGTTGCTTGGACTGGCAAAATGTTTTTGTATTTCTATGCTGATTCCTGACTAATATAGTGGACAATCACTGGAGATCACTCTTTCCAAGTGACTTTGGGGGTTTGCTTACCAGATACACAGTTTCAGCCGCAGCTGATTAGAACTACAAACCTGTTGTTTCCCAGGTTCTTTTAATGCATTTAATGTATCCCATGTCACAGCTCATGCATTTATCATAAGTAAAATAATGTAAAAGAGGAAGTTTCTGATCTGGAACATGCAATTTTTAAATTTTTATTGACCTAAACAAATTACAACTTGCTGTAGTGGTGAAGAATCTGAGTAGCTGAGTTGTAACAATTATCTGCTGCTGTGACTAGATTTTCCACCACTCGACTCTCCCAGCTGGTACCTGGCCCCCTTTCCCATCTTCTACCTCCGTAAATTTGTGTTTATCCAAAGTTCAACTGGCCAAATCCTAACACTCGCTCAGTTCCCAAACAACTACCACCCTGTTATATGCTGACGCACAGTTGTTCCCAGTTGAGCAAAATCTTGATTTTAAAATTCATAAACTCCAATTTAAGCATCTCCCTGGTCTAGCCTCTCTGTAATCTCTACCAGTCCTACAGCCATGTGAAATCTCTTGTGTTCCTCCAATTCTGCTCACTTGCCCATGTCCAATTTTAATTGCTCTGTGCCTTGAACTACCTAGGTCCTAAGCCCTGGAATTCCCTCCACCTCCCCACCACTTTTCCCTCCTTTAAGATGCTCCTTAAAACCTACCTCTTTGACCAAGGTTTCTGTTTACCTGACCCAATATTTCCTTATGTGGATCAGCGGTGAATTTTGTTTGATAACGCTTCTGTGAAGTGTGTTGGATGTTTTAGTATGTTTAAAAACGCTATATAAATACAAATTGTTAACTGGAAATGCCCTTTTCTCTCTGCAAGTTCTTGCATGTGTGTGGTACTGCTATGGTTGTTTTACTGCAAAAACTAGACTAATATTTCAGCAAGTGATGAGTTCAAATTCCACAAAGTCAAATAACTTGAATTCAGCATCATGTCAACTCCACAATCTAATCGGGGAGAGTAGATTCACACTTGAAGGATGTCCAGCAATCTCCCTCCTCTTCTTTTAAACATCTCCAAGTGCAGTCACAGGCTAAACAATGCTATCATTATATAGGTGTTGGATTGTTATTAATACCTACCTGCTTCACTAATGGCCTAACATCCTTACACAGCTTCAGATTCCAGTCCCAGAGTAATAGTGTTGGCTTCTTGGCCTTTTGGCTAAAATCAAGTGTAGTGTCGACATGCTGTGCTGGGTTGAAGTCATTAGGTTACATTTCAGCTTCATTTGAAACTATTTTTAAAAGCAGCATATTGGCTTTTTGGCTAAGATGCAAATAAGATCAAGCCTTGGAGGAGCAACTTGGATCGTGTAGATCAAGCCCGAGACAGGAGGTGAGAGCCCTGTCTTAGCTTGGATCAGGAATGTCTCAACTTGTTGAGACTCTGAATTGGACTTGATTTGATTGAATTGGATTTAAAAAATAGTGTTGGCTTGAAATGTTTTGCTAAAATTCCTTAATCATACTGAACAAGAAATAGCATTGTATCAATTAGCAGTGATTGGAAAAGGTGCAACACTGGACATCTTTACTCAGAGCATCAGAAAATAGAATTACGAGCTGCCTATTTGGCCAATCAAGCCTGCTCTGCTCCATAAGATTAGGGTTCTTTTGATCATGACATTTACATCACTTTTTTATCACTTATTGAAACATCTGCACTGGTTTCAATGAACGTAGAAGAAGCATTTCAAAACATTCTTACAGAAATTTACTGCATAGTTTCGCAGAAGCAGATTTCTGATCAATGGGCTCATGATGAATTGCCTGGCAACAACGTGGTAGACATCAGTGTGCCCCCAGTGACTGACAGACAAAAATCTAATAAACTGTAGTGTTGCCAGATATGTGACCTGCTTCAGCAACCCCTCTGCTCCCTACTTCTGCCTGTGCATTGTAGTATGTTGTGAATGTTTCTATTCAATGTCCGTGATTAATGAAATCAATTCAATGAGTTGTAACCATAGAGCTAATATTCATTTCTGCATCTGGGACATCCCTTTTAATGTGACTGCACTGCATGTGTCTCCCTCCTTTATCTTAATTATGAACGCTCAAGACTAAGTCAAGCCATACTTTATGTAGAGTCAGAGAGGTTTACAGCATGGAAACAGGCCCTTCGGCCCAATTTGTCCATGCCGCTCCTCTTTTAAAACCCCTAAGCAAATCCCAATGGTTCACATTTGGCCTATATCCCTCTATACACATTGTACCTGTATAACTACCTAAATGCTTTTTAAAAAATAAAAATATACCCGCCTCTACTACTGCCTCTGGCAACTTGTTCCAGACATTCACCACCCTCTGTGTGAAAAAATTGCTCTTCTGGACACTTTTGTATCTCTCCCCTCTCACCTTAAACCTATGTCCTCTAGTTTTAGATTCCCCTACCTTTGGGAAAAGATATTGACTACCTACCTAGTCTATGCCCCTCGTTATTTTATAGACCTCCATAAGATCACCCCTCAGCCTCCTATGCTCTAGAGAAAAAAGTCCCAGTCTATTCAGCCTCTCCTTATAACTCAATCCATCAAGTCCTGGTAGCATCCTAGTAAATTTTTTTGCACTCTTTCTCGTTTAATAATATCCTTTCTATAATAGGGTGACCAAAATTGCACACAGTATTTCAAGTGTGGCCTTACCAATGTCTTGTGCAACTTCAACAAGACGTCCCAACTCCTATATTCAATGTTCTGACCAATGAAACCAAGCATGCTGAATGCCTTCACCACTCAGTTGTCCACCTGTGACTCCACTTTCAAGGAGCTATGAACATGTACCTCTAGATCTCTTTGTTCTATAACTCTCCCCATTGTCTTACCATTAACTGAGTAAGTCCTGCTCTGGTTCAATCTACCAAAATGCATCACCTCACATTTGTCTAAAAAGAACAAAGAACAACCCAGCACGGGAAACAGGCCCTTCGGCCCAACAAGCCCGCGCCGCCGCATCACCCTACACCTATTCTACCCTGCGTATCTACAAATAGAACCCTGACTTAGCCAGATTCAGGGGAGAATAGTGTCAATTTGGTAAAACCAATTAGCCTAAGAGCACATCTTTGGAGTGTGGGAGGAAACCGGAGCGCCTGGAGGAAACCCATGCAACCACAGGGAGAATGCACAAACTCCCACAGACACAGGCCTAAATTAAACTCCATCTGCCATTTGTCAGCCCACTGGCCCAATTGATCAAGATTCTGTTGCAATTGGAGATAACTTTCTTCTTTGTCCATTATGCCACCAATCTTGGTGTCATCTGCAAACTTACTAAACATGCCTCCTATATTCTCATCCAAATCATTAATATAAATGACAAATAACTGTGGGCCCAGCACACCACTGGTCACGGGTTTCTAGTTCGAAAAACAACTTTCTACAACCACCCTAGCCAATTTTGTATCCATTTAGTACCTCACTCCGGATCTCATGAGATTTAACTTTATGCAACAACCTACTAGGCAGTACTTTGTCAAAGGCCTTGCTAAAGCCCATGCCGACAACATCAACTGCACTGCCCTCATCTTGGTTACCCCTTCAAAAAACTCAAATTTGTGAGACATGATTTTCCACTCACAAAGCCGTGCTGACTATCCTTGCATCTCTAAATGCCTGTAGATCCTGTCTTCCAAAATACCTTCCAACAACTTATCCACCACAGATGAAGCTCAGTGGCCTATAGTTCCCAGGCTTTTCCCTGCAACCCTTCTTAAACAAAGGCACAGTGTTTGCCACTCTCGAATCTTCAGGCACCTCACCCATGACTATCAATGATTCAGGACCTGCAATTTCCTCCCTAGCCTCCCACAACGTCCTGGGATATACTTCATCAGGTCCCAGAGATTTATCTACTTTGATGCGCTTTAAGACTTCCAGCACCACCTTCACTGTAAAATGTACACTGCTCAAGATATCATTATTTATTTCCCCAAGTTCCCTAACATCCATGCTTTTCTCAACAGTAAATATTGATGTGAAATATTAATTTAGGAACTCACCCATCTCTTGTGGATGTGCACATAGATGACCTTGTTGATCTTTAAGAGGCCCTACTGTCTCCCTTGTTACTCTTTTGTCCTTTATGTATTTTTAGAAGCTCTTTGGATTCTTCTTTGTTTTGGCAGATAAGGCAATTTCATGTTCCTTTTTTTCCCTCCTGATTTCTTAACTCTACTCCTACACCTCCTATACTCTTCAAGAGATTCACTTGATCCCAGCTGCCTTTGCATGTCATGTGCTTCTTTCTTCTTCTTGACCAGGGCCTCAATATCCTGAGTCATCCAGGGTTCCCAATTTCTGCCAGCCTTGCCCTTCACTCTGAGAGGAATGTGTTTACCCTGAACCCTGGTTAACACACTTCTGAAAGCATGCCACTTACCAGACGTCCCTTTGCCTTCCCACAGACTCCCCCAATTAACTGTTGAAAGTTCCTGCCTGATACCATCAAAATTGGCCTGGCCCCAATTTAGAATTTTAACTTTTTGGACAGATCTATCATTCTCCATAGCTATCTTGAACCTAATAGAATTACGGTCATTGGTCCCAAAGTGATCATTCACTAACACTCCTGTCACCTGCCCTTCCTTATTTCCTAAGAGGAGGTCAAGTTTTGCCCCCTTTCTAGTCAGGCCATCCACATATTGAATGAGAAATTCCTCCTGAATACACTCTCTCCATCCAACTCTCTAATACTACGGCTGTCCCAGTCAATGTTGGGAAAGTTAAAATCTCCGATTATTACCACCCTATTTTTCTTGGAGCTATCTGTAATCTCCTTACGTATTTTCTCCTCAATTTCCTGCTGACTATTTGTGGGCCTATGATACAACCCCATCAAAGTGATTTCCCCCTTTCTATTTCTCAGTTCTACCCATGTAGACTCAGTGGCTGAACCCTTGGATATATCCCCTCTCAGTATGGCCATGATGCGTTCCTAATCAAAACTCCCCCTCCTTTCTTACCTCCTGTTCTATCTTTCCTATAGCATCTGTATCCTGGAACATTACTCTGCCAGTCCTGCCCCTCCCTTAGCCATATTTCAGTAATAGCTATAATTTTCCAGTCCCATGTACCCGTCAATGCCCTGAGTTCATCTGCCTTGCCCATCAGGCCCCTTGCATTGAAATAAATGCAGTTTAATCTGGACTTCCCTTGCTCTCTGTCTTCCTTTTGCCTGATCTGCCTGGTACCAGGATCACTAACACTGCCTTTACTAATTGATGTGCTCTATTTAACTTCTGTGCTGTCCTCAGACTTCTCTTTTGTCTCCCTACTGCTTTGGATCCCGCCTCCCTGCCAAACTAGTTTGACACCTCCCGGGTGGCTCTAGCAAATCTCCCCACCAGGATGTTAGTTCCCTTCAGTTCAAATGTAACCCATCCCTCTTGGACAGATCAGCCCTTCCCCAGAAAAGATCTAAAAATCTAAATCCCTGCCCCCTGCACCAGTTCTCAAGCCAGGCATTCATCTGCCTAATACTTCTATTTCTACTCTGACTAGCACGTGGCACTGGTAGTAGTCCTGAAATTACTACCTTCGAGGTCCTGCACATTAGCTTTCTGTCTAACTCTCTATATTCACATTTCAGGGCCTAATTTTTTTGTACATAACTTGTTTGACAAGGGCTCATTATCAATCAAAAATCTGTCTAACTTTGCCTGAATATATTCAATGATCGAGCCCCCACTGCTATCTTTGGAAGAGATTTCCACAGACTAATGACTAGAAGAATCAAAATTCTTCCTTATCTCATGCAGCCTCTCCTCAGCAGTTCCGGGGAAAATGTAGAATATTTGTCTGGGGGAAGACAGTGAGCTCTTTTCCTGATTTGAAAGGCAACCCAAAGATCAGTTGCTTCCATTTCTGCTGCAGCTAATTCTATGTTCAACCACAACAGCACTTCAAAAGGACCTTCTTGTTTCTAAAGAGCTTTCAGACGACCTGAAACTGTGAAAGATGCTACAGAAATGGAAGTCAGGTTGTCCAACTGTGCCTCTTGGTTTTGATTGGCGAAAGAAGTGGTCTTTAAAGCTGTTTTTCCACCAATCAACATAGTTTTCCGAACTTTCTCCTATCTCCGAAAAGAATGAAGGCTGTCAGAGCATGGGACGAATTCTTTTTGTCAAGGAAGTCAACAACAACAACAACTTGCACTTATATAGCACCTTTACTCTCAGGGCACGTCACAGAAGAAAAAGTGTCAAAGTGAAAGAATTTAGGAAGACAGCAAAGGACATTTATGAACTGATATTTTGGAAGAACCACTTGACGTTGGAAAACAAGAGGACAGCAAGGGTTCAGGGAAGAGGTTCGGGGAAAGGGGGGCATGTGGACTCTGCCATCAAGATACAGGAGAAAGGGAAGCACAAACACACGTGCTGGTGCTGAAAGATATGCACTGGGATTTTGGGTAGATGCGCGTTGGCTATGGAGGTAAGAGTGGGGCAAAGTCAAGAAGGATACAAATAATACTCACTGTCACAAATTGTTAAATGGCCAGACATGAAGAAAAAGTTGTAGAATTTGGACCTGAACTCTGCTTTTGTTAACTCTCAGTGCAGCCAATGGCAAAATGTGAAGACATGGATAGGGAGTTGAGGCAAGTGTCAGTCTTTCAGAGAGCTATACTTTCTGTGCATTGTACTCGAGGCTGGCCTCTCCTGGGTAGAGAGGGGATTACAATGGCAGTGAGGTTTTGGTAATCTTCGCTCAGTAAATAGAATATTTTATACACTATGTTGAGAGCAAAAGTGAGATCTGCACTGACTTTACCGGCGAACAGAAAAAGGTTTAACAAGTAAAAAGGTAAAGTGAGGGATTAAATGTGTATAAGCTTTGAAATGAAGGTGTGGAATAATAGTAACTTCCTATAGTACAGCACCAGCCACACTTCAAACGTATTTTGTTGGGGACAGAACACTTCTGCACATCCTGAGTTCATAAAAGATGTGATATAAATTCAAGTCTTTCTGTACAAGTGCATAACCCCTTTGAAACTCTTGCCTTCAACTCTCCGAGTCCTCTGCTCTTGAATTCCCTTCTTAAACTTCTCTCCCCCTTCACCACATTTCTTTAGACTTTCCTTAAAACCTGCCTCTAACCAACAACTTGATCGTCTGTCCACATATCCCCATGTGCAGCTTAATGTCAGATTTTCTTTAATAACGCTTGTGCCTTGGGACTTTTGACAATGTTAAAGATGCTATGTGATTACAGATTGGTGGGTGTTGTTGGTTGGGGCAGTAGGGTGGTGTTGGTGGAATAGTGTGGAGGTGACGAACTCACCTCCAGTAATGGAGATAGAATCAGCTGGAACCTCCACCTCCAATTGTTGTCTCATGTTGGAAACTGCGTGTTAGTATTACTGCCTCACAGCACCAGGGCCTGGGTTCAATTCCCGGCTTGGGTTACTGTCTGTGTGGAGTCTGCACATTCTCCCCATGTGTGCGTGCCTCCGGTTTCCTCCCACAGTCCAAAGATGTGGGGGTTAGGTTGATTGGCCATGCTAAATTCTCTGTCAGTGTACCTGAGTGTGGTGACTAGGGGATTTTCACAGTAACTTCATTGCAGTGTTAACCTCAGCCTACTTGTGATGAATAATAGTATTAAAAATCCATCCAGAAGAAAGAAATGAGAGGCTGGCAGCCAGAATGATCATCCTCTGGGGTCTCTCCTAACCTGCACCCAGGGCTGAGCATATTGTCTGGGCCCAGGAAAAGACCCACAAAGAGATCCATCATTCACCTGCAGCCCTTCCCCCTCTGCACTGAGTGGCCTAAGATCAGGAGTGTGGGACTGAACTACAGCCTGATGTTTTAGAACAGCTCCTTCAGGTAGTGCTGAGTGTGTGATGTTGGCAGGGGCAATTTCCCAATGAGAGCATCTGGTGGATGGGACTTCCTGCCAGCTGTCTCTACTCCAGAGTCCTTTCCCTGTAAAATAATGTGCTCGATATAAACTATCAATTGTGTTAGCATGTAAGAGCGCAGGGGACAGGGAATGTGGCAGACATTCATCCAGTTCAGCAGTGATTATGGTCAAATGTAACTCAAAACATGGGTCATTCAAACAATCATCAAAAGGATGCAACTAATTTCCTCTTTGCACAATAGCACTCTCTCCTGGTGCCTTGTGTCAACACAATAAGAAGTCTGACAACACCAGGTTTAAGTCCAACCGATTTATTTGATAGTAAACTCATTCACCTGACGAAGGGGCAAACCCCGAAAGCTTGCAAGTTTACTATCAAATAAATCGGTTGGACCTAAACCTGGTGTGGTAAGACTTCTTACTGTGTTTACCCCAGTCCAACGCCGGCATCTCCATGCCTTGTGTCAACACCAGGTTTCAGGAGGATGTGAGGGGAAGCTTTATTACCCAGGTGGTGACGGTCTGGAATGCACTGTCTGGGAGGGTGGTGGAGGTGGGATGCCTCACATCCTTTAAAAAGTACCAGGATAAGCACTTGGCACATCATTACATTCAGAGCTATGGGCCAAGTGCTGGTAAATTGGATTAGGTGGGAAGTCAAGTGTTTCATATGTGTTGGTGCAGGCTCGATGGGCTGAAGGGCCTCTTCTGCACTGCATAATTCTATGATCCTGTGACTAGCTCATGGCATGAACATAGGGTACAACTAATAAATGCAATGACTCTCAGACTTGGAGCCTATAGTAGCGTTAATTTCACAAACTGACCTGAGTGCAGATTCCTGGGCAGCTGATGACAATAGAATAACAGATCATCTAAGAACAGAAAAAGAGCACCTGGGTTAAATAAGCTCATCCTGTCAACCAAAGATTCATCGTTCCCATCTGCCTTTCCACCTCAATTCGATAATTGTCCCAGAAATTATATTCTTACTGGGAATTTACTCGGAAATGGGACAGTGAGCAATGATCACCTAGTATCCACCCTTCAAAAGTGTCAGCTTTGGTTCGCCGCCTTCTTCAGAAGGTTTGAGCCCTCCTTCAGACACAAGCACACCAATCAAGACTTGACACTTCAGTGTCATGCTGCGGGAATGCAGGACAGGTAGAGGTGCTGACTTCAGATCTTGTTGGTTCTTATGCACTATTTGAAGGAGAGCAGCAGAGTTCTCAATATTTATCCCCCAACCTATATCATTAAAAAGAATACAAATGAATTTCACCCACTGTAAAATGCTTTGAAGCACCCTGAAGTAATGAAAGTTGCTGTATAAATTAAAGTTCTGCAGCACAGTCTCATAGAACCATGGAACCCCTACGGTGCAGATGGCAATCAGCCCATCAAGTTTTCACTGTGGGAGGAGATCAGAGCACCTGGAGGAAACCCACACAGACATGGGGAGAACATGTCAACTCCACACAGACAGTGACCCAAAGCCAGAATTGAACCCTGATCCCTGGCACTCTGAGACAGCAGTTGCTAACCACTGTACTGTGGAACTTCCCTGTCTAGAGAAGAGAATTTAATATAAGTTATTTGGATAAGACATCAAGGACTATGAACTTCTTATCTGTTTTTCGGTGGCTCAGTGGTGATGAGGAAAGTTGGTGGCTGATGGAGGAGTTTAAAAGGTTGTGGAGACGGTTTGGTAAGACCTTGGGCCATCTCTGCAGTGAGATACTCACCAGCAAGACAACAGCCTGGAAGATCAAGGCAATCCCTCTGGGTGGGAGGAGGGTCTTTTTGGGTGAGTTAAACTCAACAACAGCACAACTAGCCAATTAGAGAAACACTGTAATAACCACGGGGGAACTGTGTGAGAGGTATGGCATTTGAAAGCCTCACCCTAAGGTGATGCCCATACTTCCAGCTTCTGGACTACTTTAATCTGTGATTTTTTTGCAGTGGAATTATCCTTCTGCGGGACACATGGTTAATTTAAGCCTTATCCCATCTCCTACTGAGACTGTCCTTCACTTGGTTGGGTGGCACAGTGGTTAGCATTGCTGCCTCACGGTACCAGGGACCCAGGTTCGATTCCTGGCTCAGGTCACTTTCTGTGTGGAGTTTGCACATTCTCCTCGTGTCAGTGCGGGTTTCCTCTGGGTGCTCCGGTTTTCTCCCACAGTCTGAAATATGTGCTGGTTAGGTTCATTGACCCAAACAGGTGCTGAAGTATGGCGACTAGGGGAAATTCACATTAATTTCATTGCAGTGTCAACGTAAGCTCTTACTTTGACTAATAAATAAACTTTACTTCAGGAAGTCAGAGTTGCAGCAAACTTCATACAAATCTTGAGACAGTATTATCCTATTCTGATTTCTAAACAACTCTCATAGATTTCAATTTCACTTCCATGTTTATTTGTCATTAAAATTGTGTTCATTCAATTGATCCCGTAAAGTGATATATTATGAAAAGAGTATATGGTTTCAAAATAATGAGGAAAGGCTTGAATAATGAAGAAAGACTGCATTGTAATTCTGCCTCATTCTTAACCTCAACATCAGACTCTAGAATTATTACTCAATCTCCCTCTGTGTCTCGGTGTGGATCTTTATTAACCTCTTAATGTAATCTTGTCAGTTCCTGTCTTGCATTTCTTTGGAAAATTAGAGTCTAGGATTTTGAAGGGGACTTTGAGAATTGGGCCAGGTTAATTACTTCACCTTGATGAAGGGTTCAAATTTAAAGAGGGCACATTGACAGTGAGAGTGAGGAATGAACCAGGTAAAAACTTTTCTCCCAAAATTTGTTTGGGTGCTGGAATGGAAGGGCAGAGAAGCATGCAGAATAAAAGGGTCCAAATTCAATTGTGTGTTTTGAGAGAGATAAATGACTGAGGGAAGGGAGGAATGGAAATAAGTTACATTTCTATAGTGCCCCTTGCAACTTTAACTCTTTTACTCAACTTTAACTCTCAACTGAGCTTTAACTCTTAACTGCACATCAACTTTAATTATTTAACTGAAAATGGATACTAGATTACAAAAAACTTTGGCCAAGAAATATCCCTGATATAGAATCTATCTTCTTCTTTGAGAAAAATTCCTTCAGTATCCACATTTTACGATGGTTAGCCTCTGTAGAGTTGTAGTTGGCAAATAAAGGACTGCAGTGACTTTTTTCACAAATCCTCTACTTGATTTTTTTGTCATCCAGCCAACTGTGTAACCAGAAACTGATCACATGGCTCAGCCATCCAATGAAATTACTTATGAACGATGGCATTACACTTACTTTGCATGACATTTACCACACATAATGGCAATAAAATTCAAGGCCACAATGTCTGAGTCAATGTAAACAACTTCCCTTATTTGACCAAAAAGGGCAGAATAACTTTATGACTTGCATCTAGTTTTAATTACATGTTGACCAAAATTCCCAGCATGCTTAATTCTCAGCCAGAATAGCCATTTTAAAGCCACTATTGCCAATATTGTTATTAAATCATTGCTATAGCCATTATTTCTCTGTCCACAGAAAGGTACTGAACAGCTTTAACGTTACAAGGGAAACAAGAGCAAAGAAAATTACAGCACAGGAACAGGCTCTTCAGCCCTCCAAGCCTGCATTGACCATGCTGCCCGACTTAACTAAAACCCCCTATGCTTCCAGGGACCATATCTCTCTATTCCCATCTCATTCGTGTACTTGTCAAGGTGCCTCTTCAAAGTCACTACTGTATCCGCTTCCACTACCTCCTCCGGCAATGAGTTCCAGGCACCCACCACTCTCTGTGTAAAAAATCTGGCTCGTACATCTCTTTTAAAACTTGCCCTTGCACCTTAAACCTGTGCCCCCTAGTAATTGACTCTTCCACCCTGGGAAAAAGCTTCTGACTATCCACTCTGTCCATGCCTCTCATAATCTTGTAGACTTCTATCAGGTTTCCCTGCAACTTCCATCGCTCCAGTGAGAACAAACCAAGTTTCTCCAACCTCTACTCATAGCTAATGCCCTCCATACCAGGCAACATCCTGGTAAATCTTTTCTGTATCCTCTCCAAAGCCTCCATATCCTACTGGTAGTGTGGTGACCAGAATTGAACACTATATTCCAAATGAGGCCTCATTAAAGTTCTATAAAGCATCAACATGACTTGCCAATTTTTAAACTCAATACCTGAGCACCTGACCGATGACGATAAGCATGCTGTATGCCTTCTTGACTATCTCCTCCACCTATATTGCCACTTTCAGTGACCTGTGTACCTGTATACCCTGATCCCTCTGACTATCAATACTCTTAAGGGTTCTGCCATTTACTGTATATTTCCTATCTGTATTAGACCTTCCAAAATGCATTACTTCACATTTGTCCAGATTAAACTCCTTCTGCCATCTCTCCACCCAAGTCTCCAACTGATCTATATCCTGCTGTATCCTCTGATGGTCCTCATCACTATCTGCAAATCCACCAACTTTTTTGTCGTCCACAAACTTACTAATCAATCCAGTTACATTTTCCTCCAAATCATTTATATATATTACAAACAGCAAAGGTCCCAACACTGATCCCTGAGGAATGCCACTTGTCACAGCCCTCCATTCAGAAACGCACCCTTCCACTGCTACCCTCTGTCTTCTTTGACTGAGCCAGCTCACTTCTGATTCCATGTGACTTCACCTTCTGCACCAGTCTGCTATGAGGGACCTTGTCAAAGTTCTTATTGAAGTCCATGTAGACAACATCCGCTGCCCCACCCTCATCAACCTCTGAAACACCAAGTCAGAACAATTTTATAGCAGTCGGGGCCATGGCTGATGATGTTCAGGAGCTGCAAGATATCAAGGAAGCTGTGGCATCTATGTCAAAATTATGGGGGCCATTAATAAATACTTCAGCCTCAAGAGGAATTTGTTTATAGAAAGTGCAAAATTCAATCAGGGGAACCAAATGTTGGTGAAATCCATTGATTCCTTCATGAATGATTTATATCAATTAGCAAAAATTTATTTGCAACAGCATTGTTGATGGCTTGTTTCATGACAAGTTGTTGGAACTTTTTCAATATCAACAGAATTTGACTGTAGAAACGATTGAACAGATCACAAGATAGGCCGAGTTGCAATGCAAAAAAAATTGGAGGATGAAGTTGAGGCACAAGAGGAGTTGCAGTAGTTGCAGTATGTTATTTGGGGCTGTCCTGTATAATGTGCTGAGTTGCAGGGTGTGTTCTACAGGGGGAGCATCTATATAACATCCTGTAGTTACAGGTTGTGTTTTCTTTTCGCTTCACAAATTTGCATGTCATCCTTGTGCAGGGGCTACAGGTTGTGTTCTACAGGGAGTGCTCCTGTATAATGCCATGCAGTTGCTGATTGTGTCCTACAGGGGATGCTCTTGTATAATATCCTGTAATTACAGGCTGTGTCCTACAGGTGGTGGTCCTGTATAATGTTCTGTAGTTAGTGTGGTTCCTGCAGGGCGTTCCTGTGTGATTTGTCATAATTACAGTCTCTATCCTGCAGGGGCTGCTCTTGTATAGTTTCCTGTAGTTACAGTCTGTGTCCTGCAGGGGACACTCCTGTGTAAACATCTTGCCAAGGCCATCCCCACACGACACACGACAGCGCAGAGTCGCTGAACAGAGACTGATAGCCAAGTTCCGCACACATGAGGACGGTCTCAACAGGGATCTTGGGTTCATGTCGCACTATCTGTAACCCCCGTGACTTGCCTGGGTTTGCAAAACCTCACTTACTGTACTGTCTGGAGACAATACACATCTCTTTAAACTGTGATCAGTGCTCCTTCCACTCACATTATCAGCCACTTCAGGTCTTGAACAGCAGGTTAGGTGTAAGGATTCGCATTCTAATCAGTAATCTCTAAACTGTCTGTGCTTTATATGCTCTGTCTGAGGCCAGAACTCTCCATTCACCTGACGAAGGGGCTAACCCGAAAGCTTGCGAGTATATTATCAAATAAATAGGTTGGACTAAAACCTGGTGTTGTCAGACTTTTTACTGTGTTTACACCAGTCCAACGCCAGCATACCCACATCATCCCCACATCCCCATTTCTTGCCTTCAAACAACTGCACAACCTCAAACGGACCATTGTCCATAGCCTTCAGGAGAACAGTGACCACAATACCAAACAACCCTGCCACAGCAGCCTCTGCAAGACATGCCGGATCATCGACACAGATGCCATCATCTCATGAGAATTACCATTCACCAGGTACACCAATGTTGGCCTGATACGCTGCAGGAAAGGATGTCTCGAAGCATGGTACGTTGGCGAGACCATGCAGGTGCTACGACAACGGATGAATGAACGTTGCTCAACAATCACCAGGCAATACTGTTCTCTTCCAACTCTCCATTCACCTGACGAAGAGGCAGTCCCCTCGAAAGCTTGTGAGTATTATCAAATAAATCGGTTGGACTAAAACCTGGTGTTGTCAGACTTTTTACTGTGTTGAACACTTCAGCAGTCGTGTGCATTCAGCCTCTGATCTTCAGGTAAATGTTCTCCAAGGCAGCCTTCATGACACACAACAACACAGAGTTGCTAAGCGGAAACTGATAGCCAAGTTCCGCACACATGAGAACGGCCTCAACTGGGATCTTGGATTCATGTCACACTATCTGTAACCCCCATGATTTGCCTGGCCTTGCAACACTTACTGTCCTGGCTGGAGACAATACACACCTCTTTAACTTGTGCTAAATACTATCTCCACTCACATTGTCTGCACCTTTAAAACTCGACTAGCAGATGAGCTGTAAAGACTCGCATTCTAATCAGTATTCTGTAAACTGTGTGTGTCTTTATATGCTCTGTTTTTGATCAGAACGCCCACTCACGTGATGAAGGGGGCAAACCCCGAAAGCTAGTGGTGTTTGCTACCAAATAAACCTGTTGGACTTTAACCTGGTGTTGTGAGACTTCTTCCTGCGTTTCCTGTGGTTACCGGCTGTGTCCTACAGGGGGCGCTCCTGTGTGGTTTCATGTAATTACAGATTGTGTCCTGCAGAGGGCGATCCTCTGTGTCGTTCTTGTCTTCTGTGGTTCTTGTAGTTACACAGATATCCTGCAGGTGGCGCTCCTGTGTCGTTTCATGTAATTACATCTGTGTCCTGCAGGGGACGCTCCTATGCGGTTTCCTGTAGTTACTGGCTGGGTCCTACAGGGGGCGCTCCAGTGTGGTTTCCTGTAGTTACAGACTGGGTCCTACAGGGGACGCCACCTTCTCACTTTCCCGCTCTTTGGTCGCGGGCTCGGAATATTGTTCAAGCCCCGCCTCTACTCGGCGCTGATTGGTTGTGTGTGTGTCAGGCGCAGCCAATGGCCGACTGGAGGACAGCAGCCTGTGCTGTGATTGGCCGTTCCTCTGTCAGTCAGCGCAGTGGTTGGTTGCCGCTGGTAACAGTTCCAGTGCCGCGGGAGCGCCGCTTTGTTCCTGCATCGGAACTCAGTGTCCGGCCAGAGCCCGGCCGGCGTCCAGCCAGAGCCCGGCCAGTGTCCAGCCAGAGCCCGGCCAGATCCCGCACTGGAAGCGGCAGAGCCTCCCTCATCTCTCTCTGATCCTCACTCTGACTCTCACTGTCTGATCCTCTCTGACTCTCTGATCCTCACTCTGACTCTCACTGTCTGATCCTCACTCTGATCCTCTCTGACTCTCTGATCCTCACTCTTTCCAGTGGGAGGGTAAGGGGAGGCTCGGCCAGGTTGTTGTGGAGCTTCGGGAGTCCGCTTGAAGTTTTGCTGCTGGGCTTTGCGGGGATTTGGGCTGTTGAGAGATTGGGCTGAGCGGGGGGCGCTGATGTGAGGATCGGGAGCCTGGGACACACAGGCAGAAGCAGCCTGGGGTTCCTGCTTTTCAGCCAGCAACTCCCCATCTCAGAGGCTGCAGCAACCCGGGACTCTGCACGGAGCATGGTGTGAAGCTCAACTCAGTGCCCCCCACCCTCGCCTTATCCCTGTCTCTGCCAATGCGAACCATGGATGTGACCATTTCTGAGCTGATGGAGCAGTTTCTGGAGAGCCCGCTGGTGACCTGGGTAAGTATGTGCCCAGGTAGAGTAGGTTGAAACTGTGGCAGCGTGAGTGTGTGTGGCAGCGTGTGAGGTAATGTGAATGGGTGGCAGTGTTGTGAGTGCGTGTGGCAGTGTGCGTATGTGGCTTTGTGAGTGTGTATGTGTGTTGAGTTTGGCAGTGTTGTGAGTGTAATAGTGTTGAGTTTGGCAGTGTTGTGAGTGTGTAATAGTGTTGAGTTTGGCAGTGTTGTGAGTGTGTAATAGTGTTGAGTTTGGCAGTGTTGTGAGTGTGTAATAGTGTTGAGTTTGGCAGTGTTGTGAGTGTGTAATAGTGTTGAGTTTGGCAGTGTTGTGAGTGTAATAGTGTTGAGTTTGGCAGTGTTGTGAGTGTGTAACAGTGTTGAGTTTGGCAGTGTGGTTGGATGTAGCAGTGTTGTGAGTTTGCGGCAGTATTGTGAGTGTGTAGCAGTACTGAGTGTTGAATGTGGAGCAGTATTGTGAGTGTGTAGCAGTACTGAGTGTGGCAGTATTGTGAGTGTGCAACAGTGTTGTGAGTGTGAGTGTACAGCAGTGTTGAGTCTGTAGCAATTTTGTAAGTGTGAGTATACAGCAGTGTTGAGTGTGTAGCAGTGTTGTGAGTGAGTGTGCAGCAGTGTTGTGAGTGTGCAGCAGTGTTGTGAGTGTGCGGCAGTGTTGTGAGTGTGCGGCAGTGTTGTGAGTGAGTGTGCGGCAGTGTTGTGAGTGAGTGTGCAGCAGTGTTGTGAGTGAGTGTGTAGCAGTGTTGAGTGTGGATTTGTCTACTTCTGTTTGCAGCTAATGGTGGAAATATTGCAACCCATTCAGATGCTGCAGGTGGAAATTGTAGCATTTTTTTAAAAAAAATCACCTAGTTGTAATATTTTGTTTTAAATTGTGTTTCAGGTAAAAACCTTTGGGCCAGTGGGTGCAAAGAGTAGTGAGAAGGTCAGCACATTCATGGACCTAGTGGATGGAGTGTTTCTGCACAAAATCATGTTACAAATGTGAGTTTCTTTTTCTATCATTTTCAATATGACGGTTGTAACGGCTTCAGAGCAGATTTGATCATTCTAAAACCACATCCTCAACAGCCCTCAAGCTGCACACGTACCCTGGGCTCAGTGAGTGATTTGGGGAGTTTGGTTCAGGGAGACCCCTCCCCAGGCTGGTCCCTCTCTGCTCTGAATGTAACATTGAATAAAGCGTGGCCCACATTCGCTGGATTGTTCCTGATTGTGACATTATCCCCTCAGTCAGATTGGTTTGCGAGGTTAACAGACTGTGCTGTGCTGCGCCTGGGGAGTTGTGGATGGAGAGAGAGAGAGAGAGAAGCTGTTTTTACAGCAGAGCTTATCAAGTGTCCTGCTGGGTTGGGGTGCCTGCTGGGCTGTTTGATGGGGCAGGAAGTGGGATGGAGAGGAGAGATCCTGTGGAAGGGCTGGGGGTTGTTTGGGTAGAAAGCCAATAGTTATGTGAGGTTGGAAGAGGTTGTTGCTGTGTGCCCTGCCCAGAGGCATTGTGTGTGTGCCAGAGACTGATCCAGAAAACATGAGTGAATGGTGATAGAAAAACCTCCGCCTACCCACGGTGCACATTTATAAAGTGCAAACAACAACTTGTCTGGCTCCTGTAACACATAGAAAAATCCCAATGCACTTCAAGGGAATTAAAGAGTAGTTTTAAAACTCTCAGATGTCATTCATGGTGTGAAATAATTTCAGGCTATAGCTTATAATGGCAGTTCCAGAAACGTAGAAACTAGAAGCAGGAATAGGCCATTTGGCCCTTCAAGCCTGCTTCACCATTCATTATGATCATGGCTGATCATCCAACTCAATATCCTGATCCCGCCTTCCCCCCCATATCCTTTGACCCCCCCCCTTCACCCCGAGTACTATATCTAACTGCTTCTCGAAAACAGACCTTCCCCACCACAAGAATCATAGCGAGCAGGAACTGGATCGTGCAAAGATACGTTGACCTGGGGTGGGATTTTCTGGTTTTGAGGTGAGCGTGGCTGGAAATCCCACCCCCTATGTTTTGGCCTCAACAACTTTCTGTGGTAGCAAATTCCACAAACTCTGCACTCTCTGGGTGAAGAAATTACTCCTCTTCCATGTCCGAAAACATCTACCCTGTATCCTCAGACTGACCCCTGGTTCTGGACTCCCCCACCATCAGGAACATCCTTCTTGCATCTACTCTGTCTAGTCCTGTTAGACTTTCTGGTAAATCTTCTAGAACAAGAACACCTTTCTTTGGATAAGAAGACCAAAACTGCACACAGGATTCCAGGTGTGGCCTCACCAAGGCCCTGTATGACTGTAGCAAGACATCCCTGCTCCTGTACTCGAATCTGGAACAGTGGCCTCACAGTTCCAGGGACCTGGGTTCAACTCTGCCCTTGGGTGACTGTGTTCACCTTCTCCCCGTGTCTTCAAGTGCTCTGGTTTCCTCCCACAGCCTAAAGATGTACAGATTAGATGGATTGGCCATGCAAAATTGTCCCTTGGTGTCCAAAGATATGTAGGTTAGGGAGTAAGTACGTGGGGCTATGGAGATAGGGCCTGGGTGGAATGCAGTGTTGGAGCGTTGGTGAAGACTCAATGGGCCAAACAGCCTTCTTCTGCACTGTAGGGATTCTATGATTGTAGGGATTCTATTTTCCAATCCTCTTGCTATGAAGGCCAACATACCATTTACCTTTTGTACTGCCTGCTGCACCCACATGCTTAACTTCATTATCAGATCCTTCCATGGCCTCACCCCGTGACTAGCTGTAACCTCCCCTGGCCCCACAATCAAGGCAATAAAACTCTCTCAAGACACACTTTTACTACCTTTCACATCATCTCCCAAGTCGATTCACAGGAGTGATTATCAGACACAGTTTAATACTGAACGACAGGAGGAGATATTAAGAGCAGGCCAAAGCTTGGTTAAAGAGGTAAGTTTTAGGGAGTACCTTTCCAGAGGAGAATGATGAGTTGGGGCGAAGGGGCAGCGGATTGGAATTCCACAGCCTCAGGTTGAGAAAGCTGAAGGCACGGTCAACACTGGAGGCAGCTGTCAAGGATCTAAGCTCCGAAACTGCTTTCCCAGTCCCCTCCCTTCGGATACCCAGTGACCAAACCTGCCCTTTGCCCTACCTTGGGAAGACCAGACTGTGTGATCGCTTTGCAGAACCTCTCTGTTTAATCATAGAACCCTACAGTGCAGAAAGAGGCCCTTCGGCCCATCGAGTCTGCACCGAACACAATCCCACCCAGGTCCTACCCCCATATCCCTACATGTTATACCCACTAATCCCTCTAACCTACGCATCCCTGGACACGAAGGGGCAATTTCTTAGCACAGCCAATCAACCTAACCCACACATCTTTGGACTGTGGGAGGAAACTGGAGCACCCCCAGAGAAAACCCACGCAGACACGAGGAGAATGTGCAAACTCCACACAGACAGTGACCCGAGTCAGGAATTGAACCCAGGACCCTGGAGCTGTGAAGCAGCAGTGCTAGCTACTGTGTCGCCCACCTCGTGTGATCCCCCAGTGGCTTCCTGTCGTTTTAATTCCCCACCTCATTCCCACTTCATACATCCCCAAACAGATCGACCTTAAACTGAGTTTAAGATTTAAGTTAGCTCCTGGAGTCATGGAATATTGTGTCCCTTTTTGGGAATCACCGTTTAGGAAGGATTGCCAAGACTTGGAGAGTGTGCAGAGGAGGTGAATTGATTCCAGTGATCTGATTGGAGAGCCTGGGATTATTCTTCTTGGAGCAGAGATGGTTAATGGGGATTGAATGGAAATGTTTACAATGAGGAGTGGCTTTGATAGATTAATTAAAGAGTAACTGTTTGCAGTTTCAGAGGAGCTGATGATAACCAGAATGAACAATTGTTTTAATGCAGTGAATTGTGATGTGCAGGAGCGATGGGAATAGATTCAAACATCAAAATAATGTGCATTAATCAGATAAAGATTGGCAGGGCAACAGGGAAGTGGCTGTAATTTGAGAACAGTTTCAAAGAATGAGAATGCTTTCAAAGAATTTGCACAGATTTAATGGGCTGAATGGCCTCCTTCAGTGCTGAATCATGCAGTGAATGCAGTACAGGCGATCGAGTGATGGTTTTAAAAGCTCGCTGCAGTGAGATGGCACCTGTGACTGGGACAATGGGCCGGCAGCAATCTTTACAGTAATTACACACACTGCTTATATTGTTGAAGGCTTGTATTAACATTCATTGGTTCAGTATGTGTGTCAAATCGTCTGGGATCGTGTGAATTTTACTCAGATTGATTAAGGCTGATGCTCTGACTGGCTCCAACTGATAAAAGTATTTTAGGTTCACTTCTAAACCACAAGACCACAAATAAGCACTATCCACAGTCTGAAATAGGAATTGAGAAGTTCCTGACTTCCTGAGTTTATAAAGCTTTGGTTAGGCCGCAGTCTGAGTACTGCGTTCAGTTCTTTACAGGAAAGATGTAGAGACTTTGGAGAGAGTGCAGAAGAGGGTATGAGCTCTAAGGAGAGTCTGGACAAACTAGGAGTGGCGGAGGCTGAGGGGAGGCCTGATCGGAATGTATAAAATTCTGAGAGGCAGCAATAGGGTCGACAGTCAGAATCTTTTTCCCAGAGTTGAAATATCTAATACTCAGAGGCCGTGCACTTAAGGTGAGAGGGGGAAAGTTTGAAGATGACGGGAGGGGCAAGTTTTTTTACACAGAGAGGTGGGTGTCTAGAACGCACTGCCAGGGGCGATGGTGGAGGCAGATACGATAGGGACATTTAGGGGGCTTTTAGATTAAACACATGAAATGCAAGGAATAGAGGGATATGGACCAAGGGCAGGCAGAAGGGATTAGTCTAATTTGGCATCATGTTCGGCCCAACATTGTGGGCCGAAGGGCCTGTTCCTGTGCTGTGTGTGTACAATAGAGTATACCTGATTGAAATCTTTCAGAGGAGTATTGACAGGATGGATATGGAGAGGATGTTTCTTCTCATGGGGCAATCTCGGGCACGTTGTTAATAAATTCTCATTTCAGAATGATGGGAATATTTTTCTCTCAGAGGCTCCTGAATCTTTGGAACTCCCTCCAAAGGCAGTGGGAGCAGAGTCTTGGAGTATTTTTAAAGCAGAGTTGAGTAGATTCTTGATGGAGCTGATGGAATGGTGCAGCGCGCTCTCAGGACTAAGTGGCCGCCTCCTGTCCCAAATTCATATGTTGGTGTGGGAGACGGACACACTGGGAGATCTGAGCTGTCGGTGGGTGCTGGTGCCTGGTCTGGCTGGGCTGTTCCCAGCCTCTCTGTCTGTTTGCTTGGGGGGATCTTGTGTGTTGAGCTTTGAATTCTGACAATTGAGTTTAAATTCAGCCAGTGCTGACGAGGTGGAAATCCCCTCTGTGGCCTTGTTCCTTCCCCCGTCTCTGTCACCTCCTTCTCCAGCCTTAGAACTCTCCTCGAACCGAGTCTGGTTCCCTAGGAATCCCCTACTTGCATTGGCTTGTCACTGGCGGCCGTGCTTTCTGCTATTGGGAATTCCCTTCCCTAATCTTTAGCCTGTCCTAGTTTAAGCTCTTTAAACCTACCCCTTTGACTAAGCTGCTGGCCTCCTGAGCAGATGTTCAAGGTGCTATACAAATGCAAGTTTCTGTGTTGCAGGGGTTCAGTGTGAAATGAGGATTGACTCTCTCTCGGCCCAGTTCCCACTGGGTGTTGGCAGAGTTGGTGCCTGATTAATCATCTCACTCAAAGGGCATGAGGTGCAATGGAGGAACTTGGCAGCAAACCAGAGGCGACATGAAGGAGGATATTTTTTACACAGAGAGTTGTTGTGGTCCGGAATGCACAGCCTGAAAGGGAACTGGAAGCAGATTCAATAATAACTTCAACAAATGAAATCGGATAAATGTTTTCCAGGGAAAATGGGGCCAAAGGGAAGGAGCAGGGGATTGGATTAATTGGAAAGGTCTTTCAGAGTGTTGGCACAGACACAATGGGCCAAAAGATCTCCTTCTGTCCCCTCCCAGCCCAGTCCTGTCGTCCAAGTTCTGTAACCCAGAAATCACTTACAAAGTTCCAGCAAAACTAACGAGTGTAACTCCCACAGCCAACCGCTGGGGAGAATACCTGGGAAGGAATGAGGAGGGAAAAATTAAACCAGTATAAAACAAATAACCGAATAAAGGTTTGTGAATAGTTAGCCACTTCTCACGTTGAGTGGGTGAAGCAGACGGCTCGATGCATTGAGGGGAGGTCTTGATGAGAACAAGAAGAAGAGGGATTTGGGGCAGGCTGTGAAAGGGTTAATCGGCACGGAGCTGGGTTTCCGGTGCTGTAAGCTCCGCCCCTGATATATTCAACCGCTCATTTAAATATCATTTATCTCCCATTACTGAGCCCAGGACTGAACTCTCCGGGGCCCCCAGCATCCCCCCCTCCACCAGGAGTGGTTCACTCCAACAGGGTTTACTATAGGTGGCAGCCCAACCCCGCCGGAGCAAAGGGGCAATCAAGACACCACCCTCCTCCCCGCCCCCCCCCCCCCCCCCCCGACCCCCCCAACCCCCCCAACCCTCCCCAGATGGTCAGGCACCCACTGGGCAATGACAGCCCAGCAGTGCCAGCCTGGGCCCCTGACACTGCCCAAGCAGCAAAGTGCCAACGCCTAGTGGGTAGCACCAAGGTGTGGGGTCTAATGGGGGCAGGGCCTGACGAGGGCAGGACTTCGGGGGACAAATGTGAGGATGGGGGGGGGGGGGGTCCCACTGCCACTCTGCACTGGGATCTGTGATGAGGGGGGGAGGGGGGCTGAGGCCAGTGACTGGGGCTGGCCATTGAGGTGGCGGGGGGGGGGGCGTGGGAGCAGCCTGCTGGGGATGGTCGGGGCTGCGGGGGGGGGAGGGGAAGCAGATCGGAGAGGGGGCGCAGAAGAGCGAGGTGGGCCGACAAGGGGGGCAGGGATCGAGGCAGGCCTGGATCTGTCCAGGGTGCCAGTGGTTGGGCTGTGGGGGCGTTGCACGGCCAGTGGTATGGGGACCATGGGGCTGGCTAGAGATCGGGAGCTGGCAGTGGGGGGGGGCCACTGTGCGTGTGCCAGTCTCCGCTCTGACAGATTGGCACACACTCAGGTGCCGGTCTCTCCAGCGGGAATAGGCCCCACCCACTGAGTTTTGGACTGATTTACACAGTGTACAGCGTGTGAGAGATTCATTTCAAAAATCCTGTTATCCTGGGCGGTACGGTAGCACAGTGGTTAGCACTGCTGCTTCACAGCTCCAGGGTCCTCGGTTCGATTCCCAGCTCGGGTCACTGTCTGTGTGGAGTCTGCACATTCTCCTCATGTCTGCGTGGGTTTCCTCCAGGTATTCCAGTTTCCTCCCACAGTCCAAAGATGTGCAGGTTAGGTTGATTGGCCATCCTAAGAAATTACCCCTTAGTATCCAGGGATGTGTAGGTTAGAGGGATTAGTGGGTATAATATGTAGGGATATGGGGTAGGACCTGGGTGGGATTGTGTTCGGTGCAGACTCGATGGGCCGAAGGGCCTCTTTCTGCACTGTAGGGTTCTATGATTCTATGACCAGTGGAATTGACTCCACCTTTTACACAAATTCAACACTTAGGATTTTTGGGGGAGGATTCCAGCCCCTGTATTTGATTTTGGGAATGGGAATTATGTGGAATGTGGGCTTCTCCACTCGAATTATCCGACTCCTTTAAAACTTCCTGCGCTGCCGGGATAATTCTAAAATAAGCTATTGCATAGCAGAACTTTGGTTGCCAGGCTGCAAACAAAACCTTTCATGTATTGGGAGGTTTTGTAATGATTGTGACAAACACTGTCCAAAGAAATAGTTTATTGCAGTGTTGTTTTGATGTACGTCCAACAGCGAGATCAGAATCAAGGAATTGTGCTGTTTCTTAACTTATTTTACATCAAGAGATCTGCTTTTTGTACTTTTGAAGTCAGGACTGGAATATATTAGGTCTCTCAGGACATGGGGTTAGATACAGAGTAAAGCTCCCTCTACACTGTCCCCATCAAATACTCCCAGCACAGGTACAGCACGGGGTTAGATACAGAGTAAAGCTCCCTCTACACTGTCTCCCATCAAACACTCCCAGGACAGGTACAGCACGGGGTTAGATACAGAGTAAAGCTCCCTCTACACTGTCCCCCCATCAAACACTCCCAGGACAGGTACAGCACGGGGTTAGATACAGAGTAAAGCTCCCTCTACACTGTCCCCCCATGAAACACTCCCAGGACAGGGACAGCACGGGATGAGATACAGAGTAAAGCTCCCTCTACACTGTCCCCATCAAACACTCCCAGGACAAGTACAGCACGGGGTTAGATACAGAGTAAAGCTCCTTCTAATCTGCCCCATCAAACACTCCCAGGACAGGTACAGCACAGGGTTAGATACAGAGTAAAGCTCCCTCTACACTAGATTGGGTTATTATAGAGTGACGTCTAGACTAGACTGGGTAAGATCAGAGTGAGGTCTTGTCTAGACTGGGTAAGCTGAGAGTGAGGTGTAGTCTAGACTGGGTAAGGGCAGAAGGATAGTTCAGGATATTACCTGAAGGATATTTGTGAACCATTTGTGTTTTGAAAGCCTGGCAGTTTTCATCGCTGTGGACTTTGCCTGATTTACTGAATTTCACATCACATCATGAAGTTAGCCTTTGTGTTTCCAGTTCAATAACTTAAGCACTGGGTCAGTGGTTCCCAGAGTGCACGCCAGGGGGTAAAGCTGATGCCTCAAAGCCAATAGCCACCTGTGTCCACTGGCTTTTGGCAATTTGATTAGATTTATTATTGTCACGTGTATTAGTATACAATGAAAAGTATTGTTGCTTGCACACGATACAGACAAAGCATACTGTTCATAGAGAAGGAAACAAGAGTGTGCAGAATGTAAAAGAGTCAGAGTGAAGTTTTCGAAGCACAGAACGAGAGTAAAAGACAGAATGAGAAGGAAATCACCTCACTCCGGCACAGGGAGGTTTCCATTTCTTCCTCAAACAAAAGATGCCAACAGCAACTCAGTGTCCGAGTGAGTAGAAGCTGGGATGGCCACCACAAGTTGTGATTGTATGACTAAAGGAAAGCACCTCTCACTGGCGATATACAAATTCAGCCTGGATTCTCCCAAACTTCAAAGAATGAGAGGTAATCTCACTGAAAGCTTATCCCTTAAAGGGGTAAACAGGATAGATGCGGCTTTGGTTGGGGAGGTAGAACCAGGGAGCACAATTCCAAAATAAAGGAAAGGCACTTAGGATCGAGATGAGTCTTTACACTGGGAATTACGGACCTTGGAATTCTCTACCCCAGAGCATTGAGTGTGTTTAAAGCAGTTAACAGTTTGGGATATGGGGAACGTGTGGGTGGTGGGACGGGCAAAGTGGGAAGAGAGGGAAAGCAGGGGAGGGAAGGCATTGAAGTGGATAATCAGCTATGATTATAGTGAATGGCCTCCTCTTCCTCCTATATTCCATGTTCAGAAACTTGGGATGACTCTTTGTGCTTTACAGTCAATTAAGTACTTTTGATTTGATTTATTATTGTCACGTGTATTAGTATACAGTAAAAAGTATTGTTTCTTGCGTGTTATATGGACAAAGCATACCATTCATAGAGTACATGGGGAAAGGGAAATGAGAGAGCGCAGAATGTGGTGTTACAGTCATAGCGAGGTTGTAGAGAAAGATCAACTCAATGCGAGGTAGGTCCATTCAACAGTCTGACAGCAGCAGGGAAGAAGCTGTTCTTGAGTCGGTCGGTACGTGACCTCAGACTTTTGTATCTTTTTCTTGATGGAAGAAGGTGGAAGGGAGAATGTCCGGGGTGTGTGGGGTCCTTAATTATACTGGCTGCTTTGCTGAAGCAGCGGGAAGTGTAGACAGAGTCAATGGATGGGAGGCTGGTTTGCGTGATGGACTGGGCTACATTCACAATCCCTTGTTGTAGTCACTGTTGTATGAAGGAAGTTAGGTACTAAAAATGTTTTGCGTATGTAGATACAAATATTTCATTTGTCTAATAATGCTGATTCTGACTTCAGTAGAATTGAAGTATCAAATAGGGAGGCTGTGTGATGATCCTGTGTTTATGTAAACTGTGGGTTTCTCTGTGAGAATAGCTTTGTAATGAATGGTGCTGAGGCTACAGAAGGCATAGTGTGAAGCTGGGTGTTGTGGGCTTGTTCCTCAGAGACTGCTTAGCCATTCATTGGCCTTTAAGGGAATTAATGTGTGAGTTGAGCTTCCATTGCTGCCTGAAAGATCAGCTGGAAATATTCCTGCACTCTGTATCCAAGGAAGACAAATAGGAGCGTTTTCTAAATGGTGAGAAGCTCTGGGCTGGGAGATGTGTGTGTCCGAGTTGACGAATCATTAACAGCCAGTGTACAGGTACACAAACACAAATCTGAAAGCCTTTGCAATGTTAGCCTTTACCCCTGAGGGACTGGACAAAGAAGTGATCTCTCACCTACACAGAGCCTTGCTCAGACCCCGTTTAGAGACCAGCACAGCCGAGGAAGACATTGTTGTGTTGGTAATGTTACTGGGCGAGTAATCCAGAGGCCCCAGGCTAAAGCCCTGGGGACACGGGTTCAAATCCCACGGCAGCTGGTGGAATTTAAATTCACTTCATTAAACCTGGTTCCGGTGACCCATCGATTATGTAAAAACGCATTCACCAATGTCCTTTAGGGAAGGAAATCTGCCGTCCTTATCTGGTCTGGCCTCGGTGTGACTCCAGAGCCACAGCAACATGGCTGATTCTCAGCTGCCCTCTGACATGTCCGAGCCGGACACTCGGACCAGCTCAGTTCGGGATGGACAGTAAATGTTGGCCCAGCCAGCGATGCCCACACACCACGGAAGAATAAAAAGAAAGCTTGAACTCCAACAAAATCAAGTGGCCTTTTGTCTAGGCTGAATGAAGTATCATTGGACTCCTGGGGTAGAATTTAATGCCCCCACCCCCAGTGGAACATTTAACCAAGCAGAGGGGTGACGGGTTGGAACTCTGCCACCTTCCCCACTCTGCCCCCTGCAGGAAGGCTGCGGGGCCTCCCAGCTCACCCACTGAAGGGTACCATCGATGCCAATTTTAGGGCCTTGTTCCAATGCTGCTGATACCCATCCAACAGCGGGATGGGGCCTCACCACACGGGAAACCTCAACATGTCTGTCAGTGCTCTCTCCCTCACTCTGTCCCCCCCTTCCTGCCTCCCTCCGTCGCTGCCTCCCTGACTCCCTCCCTCCCTCGCTCCCACCTTCCCTGCTTCCCTCATTCACTCCGCCTTTCCCTCACTCCCTCCCTCTCTCCCTCCTTCCCTCCCTCCCCTCCTTCATTCAAAGGGATTCAGTGCCTAATCGAGGGACTGGCATTGGGAAGAGAGGGAGGGTGAGAACAATATCTGACACCCCCCCCACCACCCCGCCCCCCCATCCCACCCACTGTGTCACCCCCCCCTGCCCCGGCGAGGGGAGTTTTTGGAGAATTGGTGACTGAAGGGACGGTGGCTCATTCGGTTCCCCCCTTGGGCGCTGTGACATCGGCAACCTGACCCCAGCCAAACCTGCAACCGTTGAACAGAAGCGATCACATTCCGGTCTGTCCTGGCACCCCTCCTGCTTATCGTGTTGTTCCTCAGGGAGCACAGACAGCTAATGACAGGCTGCGTCCCCATCAATTTACTGTCATTTGTTGCTTAACTGTGTCAACAATAGTTCAGTGACTAACCTCCGGAGAGATGACAGCACAGAGAGCACTGCCCGGTCGATACACAAAGCTGAGAAAAGCCTTTGCTCGGAACCGGAGATCAAACTCCAGCTGAGGTGTTTCAGTAAAATACTGCACTGCTTACTGTTGGAGCACAGAAACCTGCCTCGTACTCCCTTGAGCTTTGAAGATTGAGGGGTTATCGGAACAATCTAATTTGAACGTTAAAAGGGATCAGTTTGGGTCGTTATGGAATCAGTTTTCTCCGGTGGGGAGCCGGAGAGCTGGGATTGAGAGACAGAGCAGGGAGTGATTCAGAAAGCTTTTCATTACAGACGGTCAGGGAAATCTGTAACCGGATAGAGGGGCTGAATGGCCTCCTTTTTGCGTTGCACCCATTCTTCCTCCAGTAGAAACACTCAGTGTAGGAGGGAAGTTCACTGTGTTATCCCTGAACATTAACACCATTCTCAAATGTGTCAGGTATTAATCTGAGATATTTGATAGGAATTGCAGTTTTAGCCCCAGACTGTTGGTCAGTTGCATGATCCACAGCTCAGCGGTTAGCACTGAGCCTGATTTTATGTGACGGGCACAAATTCTAAGTCTGGAGTTGGTGATACGTCTTTGTTTGATCGAGTACAGTCATGTGTATCATCTACTAACGTCCCGGGATTAACTCCCTAACTGACCCTCGGTTAACTCTCGCTCTCCTGGACCAGGTTAACAGTGGGGTTCAAGTTCCTCTAGAGAACCAGACACCCAGGGGATGAGTAACTCGGAACTGAGTGAGCTTCTTTCAGATAAACAAGATCAACAGAGTGAGGAATGAACCAAAAGGCAGCCCCTTAAAGGGGAACCTCGTCAGAGTGAACAGAATCGAGATGGAAACGTCAAACATCAACCAAAAATCTTCTTGAGGGGAGAATGATAAACAGCCCAGTCCCCTGCAGTGTCCGCTGGGCACGGAAGGCCTCACTGACACTGGAAGAGACCACCTGCTCTCTCCCCCAGGTCACCTGGCAGCAGACATAGCCACGGAGGAAGGACAGACAGTCAGAGTGGACGACCTGCTTGACCTTACACCGTCTAGACTTAGTAATGACCAGCTTGGCCAGCTGTAGGAGCAAGGGGAACGAGGAGATCCTTCTCCCTGCACTACCCCCCCACCCACTACACCCCCCCCACCACCCTCACAACCCCTGCACCCCCCCATCACCCCCCCACACCCCCCCCACCACCCTCACAACCCCTGCACCCCCCCATCACCCCCCCACGCCCCTGCACCCCCCACCACCCTCACAACCCCTGCACTCCCCCATCACCCCCCCACGCCCCTGCACCCCCCCCACCACCCTCACAACCCCTGCACCCCCCCATCACCCCCCCACACCCCTGCACCCCCCCATCACCCCCCCACGCCCCTGCACCCCCCACCACCCTCATGCCATCCCCCCATCCCCCTGCACCGGGTGCCCAAGCGTTGGTGTGAGCGCCCATGTCTCTCCTGAAGGGACTGGTTAGTTGGACAACATGGTTCTCGAATGGGAGAATTTGAACCAACACCAAACGTCAACCAATGGCCTGAACACAGGAGAAACAGTTCAAATGGAAGGGTTTTGTGAGGGGGAATTCCAGTCCCCCACAAAGGTCAAGAGAAAGGTCATTGTGTGAAATAAATATGTTTCA
Organism: Carcharhinus amblyrhynchos; assembly: GCF_965287045.1. Classification (NCBI taxonomy): domain Eukaryota; kingdom Metazoa; phylum Chordata; class Chondrichthyes; order Carcharhiniformes; family Carcharhinidae; genus Carcharhinus; species Carcharhinus amblyrhynchos. The sequence goes on from NC_137337.1 coordinate 5,199,744, forward strand.
TTAAGATAGACACTACCTTTAGTTTGATGGGCTGAGTGGCCTCCTCCTGCACAATAGAGTTTAAAGTTTATTTATTATTAGAGTCACAAGTAGGTTTACATTAACACTGCAATGAAGTTACTGTGAAAATCCCCTAGTTGCCACACTCCAGTGCCTGTTCGGGTTACACTGAGGGAGAATTTAGCACGGCCAATGCACATCTTTCAGACTGTGGGAGGAAACTGCAGCACCCAGAGGAAACCCACGCAGACACGGGGAGAATGTGCAGACTCCGTACAGACGGTGACCCAAGCTGGGAATCGAACCCAGGTCTCTGGCACGGTGAGGCAGCAGCGCCAACCACTGTGCCACCCTGGATTCAATGGTTCTCTGAAAGGAATACGGAGAAGAGCTGAAGCACGGTGTTAGCCTTGACTAATAACAGTGGGTGAGGTTGGCTGGATGGACTGAGTGGCCTCTTCCTACTTCCTGGAAGCTACTGAGGGAGACAGGGAGCCAGGCCAGCAGGATTAGTGCAGAAATTTGGCGACATTGTGTAAAACGTAAGCTGGGAAAGTTTGTGTTGGGACGATGTGTTGAGCCTGTGGGAGAACACAGGGCCTGTGGGGGGGTGGGGGGGGGGGCGTGGGGGGGTGATTGTCCCGGCTGAAATGAAAACAGTTTTGTCTTGAACACTGGCTGCACGATGAAAATGCAGCTACTGCTTGTGTGTGTTTAAAAAGAGCTGCTTTTCAGTGAATGGGCCCTCAGCTGCACTGCCTTTTGCTGAAATTAAATCATTGACACTTGGTGAATTGAATGCAGGAAGTGGGTAGTCAGTGGGTGCCCCGGGGAGGGGGGGGGGTGCGGGGATGGGATTCACAACCCTGGTTAGGCTGTTCCTCGGCTATTTCCTTTCGACCCAGGCTGGCTGCAGCTTCCTTCAGAGATCTGGATGTGTCCCAAATTGGATACGTGACAGGCCTGTGGTGTCGGCTCAGGAGAAAGACAGGATTTACACAGCGGCCTTCAAAACTCGACAGACCCCAAAGCACCGTGCAGCTGATAAAGTACTTACAAAGCGCGAGCAGTGTCGGAGTGACTGTGTGCACAGCAAGATCCCACAAGCTGCCCCGTGGCACACAGCTGAAAAGACTCGTAGGCGTCCGGCAACAAGCCTTCCATTCGGCCCATCACACACCTGCTGGCTTTCCGATCGAGTAGTCGTGTTTCTTCCCACTCCCCGCTCTGTCTGTAACTCTGCAAGTTCCTTATCCAGCTCACCCTTCAAACTACAAACACAATCAACTGGGACCGGTGTTCTGGAGTGAATGAAAAAGATATCCTCACCTCCCCTGCACCTCCCAGGCCCCCCCCTTCCCATTGAAATGAAGTAAATGGAAAATATGGTCGATAATCAATAGTTCAGTGTGCAGACCCGATGGGCTGAATGGCCTCCTGCAGCAGTGTAGGGATTCTGTGATGAGGTCCAGTCTTAAAGCTGCAAGTTGGGGAAGGTGGGTCAGGAGGGGGAGTGTTGGTCTGTCCGTGAGTTCTCGATTAACAATACTCTGAGAGCTGAGTATTGACAGATTTAGTGGGGTTTTAATAAACGATTCAGTTAAAGGAAACCTCAACAAGTGAGTCCTTTGAAAACAGATCAGAAATGGAGAATAGATTCTGAATTTAGGACTCTGATGTACGGTGGCCTTGAGCTGTAGCACTGGCCAGGCGTCAGTACAGGAGAGTTAATGAGTAGCGCACAGTACACAGCGGCAGGGCTGTAAAACAGGCTGTGGATAAACAATGGGCCAGTTGGTGAACTGAGACAAGCAGTTTCTGTTCTTGGTTTCCATTGATGCTCTGCAAACACTTGATCTACCTCACTGCCCCAGGAACCATCCTCCCAGACAGTGCCACATCCGAACTCTGCTGTGTCGAGCAAAGTACAGAGAGTGTAAACTGGACGGTCAATATTCGTGACATTGTCAACAGAGAGAGACTCTCACCCGAGAGCGACATGCTTTGGGTGCTGGAGAGAAAGCTGGAAAATGCTGGAAATGCTCCAATCTGGCAGCACCAGTGGAGTGAGAAACAGAATTCACATTTCAAGTTTATATTACAGTATTCCAAGTCAGGTCGGATATTTCAAGGTGTTCTGTAAAGCTGGCCTGCCCTATGATGTTTTATGTTGAGTTTGGCAAGGTGAGCGTGAGAGATTTCACTTCAGATGTGATTCATCTGACCAACAAAGAGCTTTTGTCAAAAACAAAATTAAGAATATTGTTGGCATGTCTAGTAAGACAATTAGCAAGAACATTTAACAATTACAAACAAGAAACACAACAACCATGATAATGTATAACTCTTAAGGAACATCTCTAATATGTTCCAACCAAAGCCAATATCCAATATATAAAACCCTCCAAATAAGCACAAGACAGCATAGGTTAACGCCACTCGTTACAGGAATCCCACCCACTGGGTTGAAAGCTCAAAATCCCTTGTGAAGAAACTCAGAAGAGGTTGTAGTCAAATCTGTTTCCCAAAGCACAGCTTCTTTAAGGCAGGTTGGCCATAAGCCTCTCCTTTAGCTAACTGATAATAGTTTCAGAACCAAACAACAAGAACAGGGGGAGAGAGAGAGACTGCTTCTTACATGCTGCTAAACAGTTTCACACTCCCCAAAGTCAAACTGAAAGCCCAAAGGGAAAAACCCGTCTCCCTGACTGCCACAGCTTAGCTCCACTGAAGCTGTAAGCTGCATAATTTTAAAAAATCTTTCTTAAAGATACACTCACATGACAACAGAGAGACTCGGATTATGGGTACAGCTCCTGAAGGGAATTCTCCCATCCCCAGCGTGCAAATAACTGGGTTCCTGTAATAATATAACAACCTTTCTACTGGGCATTGAAAGATATTATTTTGCTGAGGAGGGGGTTGTGTGTGAGTGTGTGTGTGAATGTTATGTGTGTGTATGTGTTGTGTGTATGAGTGTGCGTGTGTGTGTATGTGTTGTGTGTATGAGTGTGTGTGCATGTGTGTTGTGTGAGTGTGCGTGTGTGTGCATGTGTGTTGTGTGAGTATGTGTATGTGTGTGTGTGCATGTGTGTATGTTGTGCATGTGTGTGTGTGTGTGTGTGGGGGGGGTGCAGTATATTGTATGTGTGTGTGAATGTGTATATGTGTGTGAATGTGTGTGTGTGTGTGGGGGGAGTATATTGTGTATGTGAGTGTGTGAATGTGTGTAGGGGGAGTATATTGTGTGTGTGAGTGTGACTGTGTGTGTATGTGTGAGTGTGTGTGTGTGTGACTGTGTGTCTGTTTGTGTGTTGTGTGTGTGTGTGTGTATGTGTGTGTGTGTCTGTGTGAGTGTGTGTCTGTGTGAGTGTGTGTCTGTATGTGTGTCTGTATGAGTGTGTGTGTGACTGTGTGTCTGTGTGTGTGTGACTGTGTGTCTGTGTGTGTGTGAGTGTGTGACTGTATGTGTGACTGTGTGTGTGTATGTGTGACTGTGTGTGTGTATGTGTGACTGTGTGTGTGTATGTGTGACTGTGAGTGTGTGTATGTGTGACTGTGTGTGTGTGTGTGTATGTGTGACTGTGAGTGTGTGTGTGTGACTGTGAGTGTGTGTGTGTGACTGTGTGTGTGTGTGTGTGTGTGTGTGTGTGTGTGTGTTTTGTGTGTGTGTGTGTGTGTGTGTGTGTGTGTGTGTGAGTGTGTGTGTGTGTTTTGTGTGTGTGTGTGTGTGTGTGTGTGTGTGTGTGAGTGTGTGTGTGTGTGTGTGTGTGTATGTGTGACTGTGAGTGTGTGTGTGTGACTGTGTGTGTGTGTGTGTGTGTGTGTGTGTGTGAGTGTGTGTGTGTGTTTTGTGTGTGTGTGTGTGAGATTGGGGGAGTATATTGAGTGTGTGTGAGGTGGGGGGGGTTTGGAAATTGTATTTTGCTTGCTGTATCTATGATTAAATACTCAGGTCACTGACAATGTAACCATTCTGACATCAACAGAAAGGTGATGGCAGTCAGGAGGCGATTTCTCCGGCCTCCCATCAGCTTGTTAAACTTTATTTATGTAACGGGCATTTTATGCTGTTCTAATTTAATCCGGATCGTTTGGAGCTTACATGTTCTTTCCAGCTCATAAAAAACATAAGAAACAGGAGCATGAGTAGGCCATTTGGCCCTTTGAGCCCATTCTGCTATTCAACAAGATCGTGGCGGATCTTCTGCATCCACACCATTTCCCTGCACCATTCCCGTAGCCCTCAATGTTTTTGGGATGTAGAATCACACAAGCTTGTGCTTTTGAACAGGGGTAGGATTGTGGGACTGATTGTATGGCTGTTTGGAAGGGCTGACACGGGCACGATGGGCTGAATGGCCACTTCCTGTGCTGCCTCTGATATTTTTCTTTTTAAGACTGACTGGCGGCTCCTAAACTTCCCTGCTCCTTAACACGAGCTGTTTTGGAGCTGAACCTATAAAGGTTTCACGACTCTGACATTGGGCCTCACACAGGCTGGGTTGATCTCTGCTGGCAGTTTGTTGCGGTGGGGCATTCGCAGCTTCTAATAGGGTGTGAATTAACCCAGTGACACAGCCTCCACCCTCAGCCACCGATTGTGTCGGGAGATAAAATAAAGCAGGTAAAGTGTATTTATTAGTGTCTCAAATAGGCTTATATTAACACTGCAATGAAGTTACTGTGAAAACCCCCTGGTCACCACACTCCAGCACCTGTGGGGGTTACACTGAGGGAGAATTTAGCACGGCCAATGCACCCTTTTCAGACTTGTGGGAGGAAACCCACGCAGACACAGGGAGAACGTGCAGACTCTGCACAGACAGTGACCCGAGCTGGGAATTGAACCCAGGCCCCTGGCGCTGTGAGGCAAGTGGTGCTAACCCACTGTGCCGTTAACTCCCTGAGACAGGACTACTCGGAGGAAATTGAGTGCAGTATTTTACTCACATTCTTTATGCTTTCTTTTTTCTGATTCAGAGACCCAAGACCAACCAATCAAAGAGTCAATAAACATGTCAACAATGATGTCAACCTGCGTGTTCAGAACCTGACCATACTAGTCAGGCATATCAAGAATTACTACCAGGTATGTTCACCATTACTGCACCCAACTTCCTGCCTCTTGTGGTTTGTCTTTTCTGAAGGGACTGGACTGCCAGATGTAAGTGATATTTCTGTTCTCTTTCACACACCTCTTCCCCTTGTCACCACTTCCTGCCATGCTGACTGAAAGCGTGTCTCTGCGCTTGTTATTTTTAAGAGAATTGAAGCAGGTGGAAGTGTTTAGAGCACGTTCATCATTCAAACTCTGCGTGTGGAAGTAGTGCCTGCAAAGTGTGTAAGCGTTTTGAAATCGTTTTGTTGTTAGACAGATCGATATTGTCCTTTCCTCTCCTATCAAGTCCTCTTGGGGCAAAAGCATCAAAAAAACCGCGGGTGTACCTCCCCCAAGAGGCCTTTCAGTAACTGAAAGCCTCACTGCGAGGATCGTCATTGAAAAACATCAAAATACATTCCCCGACATTTTTACAGCCTTTCAGTGAAGGTGGTGAGGGGCAGGGATGGCGATCAGGACCAAGAATTGTGACTTTCCCAACCACAGGAGTGCTGGAAAACGGTTACATCGGGGATAGAAACTAGAACAGGAGTAGGCCATTCGGCCCTCCAAGCCTGCTCCACCGTTCATCTTGATCATGGCTGATCATCAAGTTCACTATCCTGATCCCTCCCTCCCCCATATCCCTCGATCCCTTTAGCCCCAACAGCTCTATCTAATTTCTTCTTGAAATCAGACAATATTTTGGCCTCAACTACATTCTGTGGTAGTGAACTCCACTTATTCACCACCCTCTGGGTGAAGAGATTTCTCCTCACCTCAGTTCTAAAAGGTTTACCCCCTTATCCTCAAACTCTGACCCCTAGTTCTGGACTCCCCCACCGTTGGGAACATTCTTTCTGAAACTACCCTGTCTAACCCTGTTAGAATTTTATAAGTTTCTATGAGATCCCCTCTCATTCTTCTAAACTCCAGTGAATAATATCCTAACCGACTTGGTCTCTCCTCATATGAAACCCACTGACTCTGTCTACACTTCCTGCTGCCTCAGGAAAACCGGCATAATTAAGGACCCCACGCAGCCCAGACATTCTCTCTTCCATCTTCTTCCGTCGTGAAAAGGATCCAAAAGTCTGAGGACACATACCGACAGCTCCTTCCCTGCTGCCATCAGACTTCTGAATGAACCAACCTCGCATTATTAAGTTGATCTTTCTCTACACCCTAGCTGTGACTGTAACACTACATTCTGCTCTCTCTCCTTTCTTTATGAACAGTATGTTTTGTCTGTATAGTGCGCAAGAAACAATACGTTTCACTGTATGTTAATAGATGTGACAATAATAAATCAAATCAGACCTGCTATCCCAGGAATCAGCCTGGTGAACCTTCGCTGTGCTCCCTCTATAGCAAGGACATCCTTCCTTGGATAAGGAGACCGAAACTGTACACAATACTCAAGGTGTGGCCTCACCAACACCCAATACAATTGCAGCAAAGCATCCCTATCCTATCCTCTCGCTATGAAGGCTGACAAACCATTTGATTTCTTTACTGCCTGCTGTACCTTTGTGCTTACTTTTAGCTACTGATACACAAGGACTCCAGGGTCTCATTGAGTACCCACCTCTCTCTATTTACACCCATTCAAATAATAATCTGTCTTCCTCTTGTTGCAACCAAAGTGGATACCCTCACAGTTATCCACATGATACTGTGTCTGCCCTGCAGTTACCCACACACTCAGCCTGTCCAAATCACACTGAAGTATCTCTGCATCCTCCTCACAGTGTGGATGTGCCGGCGTTGGACTGGGGTAAACGCAGTAAAAAGTCTGACAACACCAGGTTTTAGTCCAACCGATTTATTTGATAGTAAACTCACAAGCTTTCGAGGGGACTCCCTCTTCGTCAGGTGAATGGAGAGTTCTCAGGTGAAATCGGTTGGACTAAAACCTGGTGTTGCCAGACTTTTTACTGTGTCCTCCTCACAGCTCAGCCTCTCACCCAACTTTGTATCATCAGCAAATTTGGAGATAATACATTCAGTTCCCTCTTCATTGGATGATTTAACACCACAGCCAATCACAGGGAGCGCTGGTGAATTGTTACAGTGTGGCTAACACCACAGCCAATCACAGGGAGCGCTGGTGAATTGTTACAGTGTGGCTAACACCACAGCCAATCACAGGGAGAGTTGGTGAATAGTTACAGTGTGGCTAACACCACAGCCAATCACAGGGAGTGTTGGTGGCAGGAATTGCTCTGGGACTTTTTTGTTTGTACAGAACCCAATTGATTGTCATATTTTTATCACTGAACTATAAAGACAGTCTGCATTTCTGAAGGCAAATCCTTGTTTCCACCCCATCCTCCTCATCTCCTTCCCTGCAGCAAGCATGAGGCAAGGACAGTGCAGAATGAGTCTCTCCTTCAGTCTGTGTAACTCCCCGTACTTTCTCCACCTTTACTGAGGAACAGACCTGAACCAAAGCCCAGCAGCCTGAATACATGGGAAGCTGTTCATAAATCAATAACAGGGAGGCACAGTGGTTAGCACTGCTGCCTCACAGTGCTTAGGACCTGGGTTCAGTTCCTGGCTTGGGTCACTGTCTGTGTGAAGTTTGCATGTTCTCCCCATGTCTGTGTGGGTTTCCTTCCAGATGCTCTGGTTTCCTCCCACAGTCTGAAAGACGTGCTGGTTAGGGTGCGTTGGCCATGCTAAATTCTCCCTCAGTGTAACCCGAACAGGCTCCGGAGTGTGGCGACTAGGGGATTTTCACAGTAACTTCATTGCAGTGTTAATGTAAGCCTCCTTGCGACTAATAAATAAGCTGTAAACTTTAATAAATTTGACGTCCTGGCAAATGATTATCCTTCGTCCAGTATCACTAAGAACAGATCATCTGGTCATTATCGGATTGCCGTTGGAAGGCAGCTTGCTGTGTACAGAGATACAAACACAAAGAGACTCTGGGGATATCTGTCCAGAAATCTCTGAAGGAGAAAAAGCAGAACGGATCCTGGGCTTTCCAACTCGAGGCATCGAGTACAAAAACCAGCAAGTTATTTACAGGACGCTGCTTTAGACCCAGCTGGTGGGTCGGGTCCAATTCTGGACACACTTTAAGAATGACATGAAAGCTTTGGAGAGAGGACAGAAGATATTTAACTGCCGTGGTTCCGGGGAACAAGAGTTTTACAGTTAGGTGGGTAGATTGGAGAAGCTGGTGTTTTCCTTAGAACAAAGAAGGTTTCAGCAGTTTGAGTTATTCTATTCAATCCTGAGTGATTTTAAATAAAGAGAGATTGTATCAGATCGGCAAAGAGTTGATAAAAGGAGGGGACAGATTTAAACTAATTGTCAAAAACAAAACAGAGGCGACACGGGGGAAATGTTTAGTTGGTGAGTGGCTGGGATTTAGAGTGATGGAGCTGGTTGCTGCAAATTCCTGCTTTCCAAAGAGAATTAGATGAACGTTTGAAGGAGGATAGATTTGCAGGGATCTGGGAAAATCTCTTAGGAGCGGGGCTCAGTCTATTGCTACTGGCTCTGTAACGATGTCAGTGAGGCCCCTGAGATAGGCCGCTTGGAGTCTGAGCCCCAGGACTGAGGTTATAATTGTCTGTCCGATCAGGGAGCCTCACCTGTGTGTAGAAGTGGGAGTCCACTGACCCTGTGCACTCTGACTGTGCAGCAGAAACTCCCCGAGTGGAATCCAGTTTGTAAATGAAGGGAATCTGGTGAAGAAACAACGGCCTCTGCGGAGTTAAAATCAGGCTTGTTTACGATTGTACCAGCCACCGCAATTCAAAACTCCGACCCTCACTCGGGGGTGTCCTGAGTTTGTGAAAGTTTTTAATTGCACGCTCCTTCTGTAAAGAACACCCTGGCAGTGAGCGTGAATGTGTTAAAGTGAATGGCCGATAACTGTCTCCGGAGAAATCCTGCTGCAAGATATGGAGTTTGGAGCGAGTAACAGGAACAAAGTGTCAGTGTTAACGGAGCCTGAATGTGATGACGAGGGTCTGTGGCTGATTTACATTCTGGAAGTCGAGAATGGGACTGATTACAAAGCTGTTGTCCAGAGGGGGGGAAGTTTCAGCTCCTGATTGGTTAGCCACTGTGCGCATGGTTTGGCACGGTTCCTCATTGGTCAGATACAGAACTTTGGCCGTGTTTGATAGTTCAGGTTGCAGTAGAATAAACTCGGTACACACAGCAAGTTACCTCGAGGTGCTCGCTCACACTTTGGGAACACTGTGTTAAGAAGAGAAGCACAATTTGTTGTTCTGGGTAAAGAATTTGTTGTCTGCTCTCTAACACATTGACAGGAAGATGTGGCAGTCTTTGTCCTTACTGACCCGTGTGGTGCTACAGACAGAGAACAACTTGTCACCATCATTTTCACCCCCCCCTCTCCAGTTTAACGCACACAAAGCGATTCCTTCCCTTCCCCAAGTGCCATCGACACCTCTCCTGCAATGTGACATGTTTTAGATTGGGTTGGGGAAGCGTGAGGTCGGGGGAGAGGGTTGGTGCGTGGAGAATTTGCCCGCCGTTACCGATCATTAAACATTCAGGTGTGACGCTCTGAGCATCGCCAAGGTGCAGCAGAGAGATGGAGGAGTCGGAAGCTAACATCCCCTTGCCTCGCTGCCAGTCTTTGTACATTATACACATAAAAAGCAGCCCCGCAGATATTCTTTGTGTTTTGTACGCGGTTCCATTCAGTGTGGACGGAATATAGCGAAAGATTCTGTCCCGATCAGAATGAGATTGTGCGTTTGAAAGATCAGGAAGACTAATGGGATATCCTTTCTCATAGGGCCAGCACTGGCATGATGGGCTGAAAGGCCTCCTGCCTGCAGGGTTCTTGTAGGTGCTGCCGTTTCCTCCATTCTTCTGTATATATTTTTAAAGATTTTGTTCCCATTCTGCAACTTTGCCAAGTTGTCAATTTTCTTCAAATATCCCTGTCCAACTGCCACTGAGTTTATTCCCAGCAAAAGCAGCTACCATCTGTACCCGGGTGCTAAACCTGCACCTTATTTTAGATAAGTTTTACCTTAGGTTCTGTCTCCATAACAAGCAGCTCATATGGGCTTGTCTCCAGGCAGATTTCATGAGAGGTCACATCCCGCTCCTCTGCAAACTGCTCTGATTTGGGCTGTGGGAAGAAACTGGAGCATCCCAAGGAAACCCATGTCGACAAGGGGAGAATGTGCAAACTGCACAGAGTCACCCGAGGCTGGAATAGGACCCGGGTTCCTGACGCTCTGAGGCAGCAGCGTTAACCACTGCCATGTGATGGCTCACTTTCACTGGCTGAGTGTGAATCTGCCTGGTTTTGAACCACATTTGGCAGTGGGATTCGAACCCATGTCCTTACAGAGACTGGAGCCTTAATACCACATCTTAGAGCTCTGGGTGTACACCAGTGTGAAGGGGAGTTTGCGTTCGAGGCTACCTGGAAGATACAGAGCTCTGTTAGAAACTTGAGTAAGCGTGTGGGGAGCTGGCAGTGTGTGTGTGACACTGGAAAAGCTGCCAGTGGCACACGGAGGAGCTGACTCTTTGCTGTTAGTATCTGGTCGGGCATTTCCCCCTCATTGATCATGGACCACAATTACAAGTCCGATTTTCATTGGGTGCTGCCTCAGATCCTGTGAGAGACGTTTGTTCATAGAAAGAGTGTCACCCACTCAAAGTGAAGCATTATAGCAGAGGATTTCTTCCTCATGTTGCCAAGCACAGTTAGTTTCTCTTTCAGTTTTATTGTAACTGTACTGTGTTATCGCTGAGAGTGAGATCAGTGTAACATGTCCCTGGGGCGAGGTTAGCTATCTAGTCTCCACCACGTCCACCTCCCCACATCTCCACTCTGACTGCAACCCCACCTGGACCCGAGACTTCAGCCTTGATCTTCACTGTAGGATTCTCCGCGACCCCCCCACCCCGTCACAGAGCCCTCTGCCTTGCTGCCTCGCTCTCCCCTTTCAGACTGTGGCTCCGAGCGTTTCAGCGCTCGTTTGGTCAGTTCCAGTCACACTGAGCAGCTGTACTGGAGGACTGTCCTGGTTTATACAATCCTTCCCCATGATGTAGGCTGAGGAGTGTTTGTAACGTTCTGTGTCACCTTCACTCTGTTCCTTCCAAGGATAATATATCCTTCCCATGATGAGGTAACCAGAGCTGTACTCAATGCTCCAGGTGCCACTAGATCAGGGCTTTGTTTCACTACGGAACGTCCTTCTATTGTCCCGGTTTAACATTCCATCAACCATCTTCCTTGGCCATCAACTCCTGTCCTGGAACTCCAACCTGAGCTTTGAACTCAGCGGGCAGGGGCACTGCCCACTGCATCACGAGATCTCCACATTGTTCCTGGTTAGTACCACACTTACAGCATTCAGCTTCACCGACAACTTGCCATGGTAGTGGTTGAATTCATGGTGACGCAGTGATTAACACTGCTGCCTCACAGCGCCAGGGACTCAGATTCGATTCCCAGCTTGGGTCAATGTCTATGCAGAATCTGCACATTCTTCCCATGTCTGTGTGGGTTTCCTCTGGGTACTCCAGTTTCCTCCCACAGTCTGAAAGACGTGCTAGTTAGGTGCATTGGCCGTTCTAAATTCTCCCTCGGTGTACCCGAACAGGCACTGGATTGTGGTGACTAGGGGATTTTCACAGTAACTTCATTGCAGTGTTAATGTAAGCCTACTTGTGACATGGACACAGAAACAAAAATCCAAAAACAAACAAACAGTGGCCAAACTTTAACACCACAAGACTAATAAACTCTCCAAGTCCAGATTTTTAGCTAACATCCTCCTTCCCATTAACCTTTGTAACATAGTTATTCAATACTACATCAATATAACAGAAAAAAGAGACTTGCTCTTGATGTTTTCCACCTTGCAGTTATCAAGACAAAATTTGCAAGAATGGTAAATGTAACAACAATTTATTTTGCATGAGAAGAGAATGCTGATTGGTTGGCAAGTGGACTCGTATTGGTCAAAGCGTTGCCAGGGAAAATGTACCAGAGGACAGTTAACTGCCAAGCTTTTGTTCAAAGCCAAACCAGGCAGGTTGATTCTGACTGGTCAAGGCACTGCCATGGGGAATGACCTCGGGAATGACTGACCCCCAAGCTTTTGTTTAGTTGAAAAAGAGCACAACGCATAGATATGTTCTTCCTGCCTGCAAAGGACGGGGCCTGTGTGTGAGTATATGTAGCTTTTAGTTGTAACGTTCAGTTGTAACAGCCTTAGAGCACTGATCTGATCAGGGTAACCATTATCCCGAAGGGTGTATTTGATGTGCCCTATTTCAGCACCAAGCTGACACAGTGGTTTGGGACCTATTTATGAGGTTGCTGCCAAGGCCTTTCTTATAGCGTGTGGCACTGCAGGAACCCCAGTGACCAGATGCGGCAGAACTGTGATACAGAACTCCATTGGCAGATTTCCCTCCCCACTAGCACAGCGAGGAAAGGGAGATTATTTGCTCCGTCTCAGAGAGGAATTTGGGAAGAGGACGGAGCCTACAAGATGTGTGAGGACATTCTTACATCCAGCTGTGGGTTCAAATATAGCAAACTGATTATGTACGTATCAGGGGTAGGGGAGGTCAGAAGTCATTCCATCGAACACATGCGCCTTGTGGAGAACAGCAAAGATTTTAATGAGACCTCGGACTAGAGAGGATCCCATAGCAACAGCAGCTAATCAGGCATATGGACCATAGTTAAAACTGAATTCAACTGCATAGGTTCATATATATTATGTAGCTATATATTATATCGATATATGTTGTATCGATGTATATTGTATAGATAACTATTATATAGGTATATATTATATTGATATATGTTATATAGATAAATATATCAGTATTTATTACACAGGTATATATTATATAGGTATATATTATATAGGTATATATTGTCAGTATATATTATGTGCATGTATATTATATATATCATTATAAGCATGTATTATATTGGTATATATTGTGTAAGTATATATTATATAACTGTACATTGTACAGATATATATTGTATCAGTATATATTGTATGGGTATGTATTATATTGGTATATATTATGTTGGTATACATTATCTATAATGTGGATGTGAACACACTGTAATATACCAGGAATGAGCAATTAGCCTATGCCTGAGATTTAAACTTTTGTAAATAATGAGTCCAGATGGATTCTCTTGTTAACCGCTCATGAATTCTCCCTTTCAGCATCAGTGAGATTGTTTTGTGTGGATTTGAGGACTTGTCTTACAGTCTCTCAGGTCAAATAGAATTAATTACACAGAAAACCTCGCTGCCTCACGCTATCTCGGTACTCAGTCTTTAATCTCTGAAAGGCTTTAGTGCAATCGGCTACCAGCAAAATTGGTGCCTGATCTTTTATTAAATGGGCAGGATTAGTGTGAAGAATGAGGGTATCAGGCTGCATTGCCACATGCATAAGGAAGGGAACTGATCCTGGATGAAAGAGTATTTAATGGTATAATGAAGCTCTACTCACTGGATTCCCTTCAAAGTATTCCTGACATCAGAGATTTGGGAGTTTGTATATTTATAATGTTGCCTTCATTCATACAAAGCAGCTTTAGATTCATAGAATCCTGAAGTTTAGAGGGAGGCCATTTGGCCCATCAAGTCTGTACCAACCGCAATCCCACCCAGGCCCAATTCCCCTAACTCCATGCTAATCCCCCTGACACGAGGGGCAGTTTAGCACGGCCAATGCATCCTAACCAGCACGTCTTTCAGACTGTGGGAGGAAACTGGAGCACCCGGAGGAAACCCACGCAGACACAGGGAGAATGTGCAAACTCCACACAGACAGTGAGTGACCTGAGGCCAGAATTGAACCTTGGACCCTGGCACTGTGAGGCAGCAGTGCTAACCACTGTGCCACAGCCTCTCCTCAGAGGAGTTTGAAAACCATATTTCATGTCACAAGTGGGCCCTGACAGAGTGGGTTGTTGAGCCAGAAGGTCATGGGTTCAAATCCCACTGCAGAGACCTGACTGCCAACTGTTCTGCTGCCTGACCCTTCCAGTGAGTACCTGCTTCATACTCCTTATTCTAACAGCACTTTGGAATTCGATTTTATTTGGTTTATTATTGTCACATGTATTCGTATACAGTGAAAAGTATTATTCCTTTCATGCTATACAAAGCATACCATTGATAGAGAAGGAAACGAGAGAGTGCAGAATGTAGTGTTACAGTCATAGCTAGGGGTGTAGAGAAAGATCAATTAATGTGAGGTAGGTCCATTCAAAAGTCTGACAGCAGCAGGGAAGAAGCTGTTCTTGAGTCGGTTGATGTGTAACCTCAGACTTTTGTATAAAATAATAAAATAATAACTGTGCAATATTTTGGGATGTTGTGTGAGTCTGAAATGGGTTTCATAGGGCAAAACATTCCCTTCTCCCTCCCACTTTCTACAACTGTAGAAAGATTTCCTGACCACCTGCCAATCCCCGTACTAAAATCTCGGGATTGGGATCAGAATCCAGGTTGACTTGCATCCAAATGCTGCTAAAATCCTCGTGGATATTTCCATTCTCCTTGGTGCAATTTTTTAAAATTGATCTCACCCTTTCTTCCCCATTCCTGTCCCCTCCCCTTTTCTTTCTTTCTTCCTTTCTCTCTCTCTCTCACTCTTTCTTTTCCTCTTTCTCTTGCTCTTTCTTTCTGTCTGTCTTTCATTCTCTCTTCCTCTCTCTCTTTGTCTTTCTCTCTCTCGCTCAGTCTTTTTCTCTCTCTGTCTTTCTCTCTCTTTCTGTCTTTCTCTCTCTTTCCATCTTTCCCTTTCTTTCTGTCTTTTCCTCACTCTCTCTGTCTTTGTCTCTCTCTCTCTCTCCTTTCCTCCCATCACAGTATTTTGCTGGGAAAGGCTTCTGTATTTCTAAACTATCGAGACACTGAATCTAACTTGATTTCAGAATCAATGGTTGTCTGTTGTTCATTGAGCTAAAGGAACAGGATGGTGAATGCTGATTTCTGAAGCTGTGAGGAACATGTGTAACTGGCTCATATTACAAAATGAATATTCATTACATTGTGAAAAATTAGACCAGATTGTGGTGTGACTGGGGTAGACAGCTCCGTGCACTGTGGTAATGAACTGACCTGCCCTCCAGGCCTGGGAGGGGATAATAATGTAATTGCAGACAAGTAACTAAAGCTACTGGTTTCTCTATAAACTGGATATTGAGTGGAGAGTTTCCAGGCCCCATTTGCAATTAATGTTAAATCGAAAATCTGCAGAACTCTGCTCAGTGCAGTGTCTGGACAGTTGAGTAACTCTTGCACTAACTGTATTGACTGAGTCTTATGGAGTATTAATGTTGCATTGTCCAGTTGTCCAGTTTCTGCACCCGAGACTTATTATACTTCAGTTTTCAGATGAGGGATTTTCCAACTCCTTTCTACTTGGAGCTGGAGGACAGGAGGTTTGTTTCGGAGGTCAATCACTTTCTTACACAGAGGATAATTGTGATCTGGAATTCTCTGAACATCCCTCATTTCCCAAAGGAGTAAAGATATTGGGGTTATCTTAGGAGGACATGATGGTTTATGTCATTGGATTAATCCAGAGGCCCAGCAGGGTAGTTCTCCGGGGAGAGACAGGGGACACAAGTTCAAATCCCACTACAACAGCTGTCGGAAGTTAAATTCAATTAATAAATCTGGAATTATAAAGCTTTTTCAGTAACGCCAACCAGGAAACTAGCTTTGATTGTTGTAAAAAAAAACCCATCTGATTCACCAGTGTACTTTAGAGAAAGGAATCTGCCAACCTTACTCAGCCTGGCCTACATGAGACTCCAGAGCCACCTGTGGATGACTCTGAACTTGCCTTTAGAATAGCCTAGCAAACCTCAGCTCAACAATCAGAGTTGGGCAAACTTTCACAATCCTCCAAGTGAAGACATTTCTCCTGATCTCAGTCTAAATGGGCTGATCTCTTACCAGCGACAATGGTCACCAGGGCTAGACTTCCCAGCATTGCATGGAATATATTGGTGATGATTCATCCAGACTAGAATTGAGTCAGTTGGTGTGTGGCTTCAGACTTTTGTATCCTTTTCCCGATGGAAGAAAGTGGACGAGAGAATGTCCAGATGCATGGGGTCCTTAATTATGCTGACTGCTTTGCTGAGGCAGCAGGAGGTGTAGACGGAGTCAGTGGATGGGAGGCTGGTTTGCGTGATAGACTGGGCTACATTCACGACCCTTTGTAGTTTCTTGCGGTCTTGGGCAGAGAAGGAGACAAACCGTAATGAGCCATAATGTCTCATCAGAGAGACAGTACCTCTGGACAGTGCAGTGCTCCCTCAGTAATGCACTGAAGTGGAACCTAAACTATGGCCTTAAATGCTGAATTTCTTCACTTATGAGAACATTGACAGGCGCGGGTGAGAAGGGAGAGGATTGTAGTCAGATTAAAGCACGATAGTTTATGAAGGCAATTGGTTAAGTGTTGTACAGGAAGTGCTCTTCATAACAAGGGGGATTGAATATAAAAGTAGGGAGGTCTTGCTGCGGCTGTATAGGGCATTGGTGAGGCCGCAGCTGGAGTACTGTGTGCAGTTTTGGTCGCCGCACTTACGCAAGGGTATTTTGGCCTTGGAGGGAGTGCAGAGGAGGTTTACTAGGCTGATTCCGGAGTTGAGGGGGTTGAGCTATGAGGAGAGGCTGAATAAACTAGGCTTGTACTCGTTAGAGTTTAGAAGAATGAGGGGAGATCTCATTGAGACGTATAAGATGTTGAATGGGTTGGATAGGATAGAGGTGGAGAGGCTCTTCCCGCTCAGAAAGGACAGTAGGACTAGAGGGCACAGCCTCAAGATAAGGGGGGGGCAGTTTAGAACAGAGTTGAGGAGGAACTTCTTCACTCAAAGGGTGGTGAATCTCTGGAATTCTCTGCCCGTTGAAGTGGTGGAGGCTGCCTCACTAAATATTTTTAAGACGCAGGTTGATGGGTTTTTGGTAAGAGAGGGAATTAAGGGTTATGGGGAGAGGGCGGGAATGTGGAACTGAGCCATGACAGATCAGCCATATGCTCTTATGTTCTTTATGTTCTCTGGAAATCCTGGGTTCTTTATTGATTAGCTGAGGCGGGGGGAGAATGCGATGGAGATTTAAACTTTATTCCAATCCAATCAAGTCAAATTAAACCCAATTCAGAGTCCCAACAAGTTGGGACATTCCCGATCCAAGCTGACAAGACAGGGCTCTCACCTCCTGTCTTGGGCTTGATCTACATGATCCAAGCTGACTGGAGTAGGTGTAGCTCCTCCTCCAGGGCTTGATCTTATTTGCATATTAGCCAAATGGCCGAGATGCCGCTTTAAAAAATTGCTTCAAATGAAGCTGAAATGTAACCCAATGACTACAACCAAGTGCAGCATGTCGATACTACACTTGATCTTAGCCAAAAGGCCGAGAAGCGATGTCTGTCGCGAGTAACATCTTGAGTCAGCAAGACCCTGAGGTCTTGATTCATTTTCTGAGCATTAACTGAGCAGATTCCCATTACAGTGGAAGTTTGAACATTCTGGGAACAGTGGCAGTGACAACATCAGAGTCCAATCCAAAACTCTGCACTGATAGAGAAAGCCTTGTGCTATCGATTGTATAATAACTCCTCACACACGTGCTTGTCTTGTTGAGTGCATTTTTGAAACACTGAAGTGTTTGCGGTTTTATGAAAATGGTTCTGTTGTTGACACTGACTGTAAAGCTAGGGAAAGGAAAGTAAAAGCTTATTTATTAGCCATAAGTAGGCTTACATTAACACTGCAATGAAGTTACTGTGAAAATCCCCTAGTCGCCACACTCCGGCGCCTGTTCGGATTACACTGAGAACGGCCAGTGCACTTAACCAGCAAGTCTTTCAGACTGTGGGAATAAAACGGAGCACTTCGAGGAAACCCACACAGACATGGGGAGAATGTGCAGACCCTGCACAGACAGTGACCCAAGCTGGGAATTGAACCCAGGTCTCTGGCGCTGTGAGGCAGCAGTGCTAACCACTGTGCCATCCTTAGGATGTGTAATAAATATCGTCCTGGTCAGTGATGTCCACATCCCAGGAATGACTCTTTAAAAACTGTAAATTCAAGCACTTGAATCCCAAATACATCATCGAGATGGTTTATGCTGAACAGAATCACAGAATCTTTACAGAGCACAAGGAGGCCATTCAGCCCATCCAGTCTGTACTGGCTCTCTGTAACAACTTCGACCTGAACCCACTCCCTGCTGTATCTCCGTAACCTTGCACAGGCAATTTTTTCAGATAGCAATCCAACTCCCTCTTCTATACCTCGATCGAACCTGCCTCTATCACCCTCTCAGGAGGTTCATTCCAGATTTCAACCACCCTCTGGGTGAAAAAATGTTTCCTCATCACTTTCATTCCTCCTGTCCATTATTTTGAATCTGTGTCCTCTAGCTCTTGATGTTCTCTTGAGTGGGAATTGCTTTTCACTATCTACCCTGTCCATACCCCTCAGGATCTTGAATATCTCTAACAAGTCTCCTCTTAGCCTTCTTGAGGGCAATATGGTGGCACAGTGTCCTGGGCCTGGGTTCGATTTCCGGCTTGGGTCACCGTCGGTGTGGAGTTTGCACGTTCTCCTTGTGTCTGCATGGGTTTTCTCCGGGTATTCTGGTTTCCTCCCACAGTCCAAGAAACGTGCCGGTTAGGGTGCATCGGCCATGCTAAATTCTCCCTCGGTGTACCACAGTGTGGTGACAAGGGGATTTTCACAGTAACTTCATTGCAGTGTTAATGGAAGCCTACTTTTGACTAAGAAACAAACTTTTACTTGTCTCCAAGAAAAACAGCCCCAAGCTCTCCGATCGATCCTCATAGCGACAGTTCTTTATCACCAGAATCATTCTTGTGAATCCCCTCTGTATTCTCTCCAGTGGCTTCACATTCTTCCTCAGTATGACTCACAGACTGGGCACAGTGCTGCAGATGAGGCTGAACTAGCATCTTATACAACCATCTCTGAATTTCTGTTCATCCTCAGCTGGGATTTTGGTTTAATTCTGGGCACCGCACTTTGAAAAGGATGTCTGAGCTTTGGGGAGGTGATAGAACAAAACAGTTCCAGCGATAAGGGCAGTTTGAGAGACTTCAGCTGTGTGGACTGACGGGAGAAACTGGGTTTGTTCTCCATAGAGCAGAGAGGAATGAGAGGAACTGTTGAGAACTGAGGGACTGGGAAAGAGTCAATAAACAAAACCTGCTTATTCCAAAACATTTAGAAGACTGATAGGTATATTTGTATGTACACTGACACAGTGTATCTGGCAGTGCGTACGCTGGTGTGGTGTATCTGACAGTGTGTACACTGGTGTGTATCTGGCAGTGTGTACACTGGTGTGTATCTGACAGTGCGTAGACTGGCGTGGTGTATCTGGCAGTGCGTAGACTGGAGTGGTGTATCTGGCAGTGTGTACACTGGCGTGGTGTATCTGGCAGTGTGTACACTGGCGTGGTGTATCTGGCAGTGTGTACACTGGCGTGGTGTATTTGGCAGTGTGTACACTGGCGTGGTGTATCTGGCAGTGTGTACACTGGTGTGGTGTATCTGGCAGTGTGTAGACTGGCGTGGTGTATCTGGCAGTGTGTACACTGGCGTGGTGTATCTGGCAGTGTGTACACTGGCGTGGTGTATCTGGCAGTGTGTACACTGGCGTGGTGTATCTGGCAGTGTGTACACTGGCGTGGTGTATCTGGCAGTGTGTAGACTGGCGTGGTGTATCTGGCAGTGTGTACACTGGCGTGGTGTATCTGGCAGTGTGTACACTGGCGTGGTGTATCTGGCAGTGTGTACACTGGCGTGGTGTATCTGGCAGTGTGTAGACTGGCGTGGTGTATCTGGCAGTGTGTAGACTGGCGTGGTGTATCTGGCAGTGTGTAGACTGGCGTGGTGTATCTGGCAGTGTGTACACTGGCGTGGTGTATCTGGCAGTGTGTACACTGGCGTGGTGTATCTGGCAGTGTGTAGACTGGCGTGGTGTATCTGGCAGTGTGTAGACTGGCGTGGTGTATCTGGCAGTGTGTAGACTGGCGTGGTGTATCTGGCAGTGTGTACACTGGCGTGGTGTATCTGGCAGTGTGTACACTGGCGTGGTGTATCTGGCAGTGTGTACACTGGCGTGGTGTATCTGGCAGTGTGTAGACTGGCGTGGTGTATCTGGCAGTGTGTACACTGGCGTGGTGTATCTGGCAGTGTGTACACTGGCGTGGTGTATCTGGCAGTGTGTAGACTGGCGTGGTGTATCTGGCAGTGTGTAGACTGGCGTGGTGTATCTGGCAGTGTGTAGACTGGCGTGGTGTATCTGGCAGTGTGTAGACTGGCGTGGTGTATCTGGCAGTGTGTAGACTGGCGTGGTGTATCTGGCAGTGTGTACACTGGTGTGTGTAACTTTTACATGCCAGCAATCCCCACCTGTGCCGTGCAATTTGAAAGAGGCTAAATTCTCCTTGTGTAATCTCTTCTGGGTAATTTGGGAATAGTTGTAGGAGATTCCTCTGCATCACCAAAGCTATTGTAACGGGAGCTGCAGGTTCTCAGGGGGCTCGACAGAGTAGATACTGAGAGGATGCTTCTCCCATCCGGGAATCTAGAACTAGCGGGCACAGTTTCAATTCGCGGAGTCTCCCATTTCGGTGAAAATGAGGAATAAGCGTTCCCAGAGTGTGGTGAGTGTTTGGAATTCCCAGCCCCAGACGACACACTCGTTGCAGATTCCCAGCCTTTGAGCTGCTATAGTCATCACGGTGCTGACTGGTCTTGTTTAGAGAATGTATTTACACTAGCTTCCTATTGACATTAGTCAGTCCTCATCGAATCGTAGAACCCTACAGTGCTGACGGAGGCCCATCGAGTCTGCGCTGGTCACAACCCCACCCATAACCCCAATAATCTACCCTAGCTAATCCCCCTGACACTGAGGAGCAATTTAACATGGCCAGTCCATCTAACCCGCACAAGTACAGACTCTGGAAGAAAACTGGAGCACCGGGAGGAAACCCACGCAGACACGAGGAGAACGTGCAAACGTCACACAGACAGTGACCCGAGGCTGGAATTGAACCTGGGTCCCTGGCGCTGTGAGGCAGCAGTGCTAACACCGTGCTGCCCCACATTGTCTGCAAATACGTATTTTATGACAGCCCGTTATCATCAAAAATTAAAATATTGCTGGGAGTAATTAATCCCAAAATTCCTCTCACTCTGAACAACTCATCTGTGTCTAATTGGGGCTGTTTCTCTTGGCAGAGCTGTTGAGTAACCAGTTATCCAGCCATCAGAACGTTAGCTGGCTTTTGTTTTCTGTGCCTCTCCCTCTGTCTCTTCCTCTTTCTCACCCCAGTGATAATCCATCTGAAAACGAGCTCCGTGTTTTTGTTTCGCAGTGCGTCAGTAAATGGCATCATCTTGTTATTTCGCCCACACGGTGATGAGGGAGCAATTCTTGGGGGATCTGTGGTCTGGCCTGGTGGCTTCCTTGGTGAGGTGGTCAGCAGAGTCACCTCTGAGTCAGAGCGTGGTGAGTTCTGAGCCCCAGAGAGGCCTCCTATTCAGAGAGGAGCAGAAGCGATCTCCCAGCTCAATAACTATCCCGAATCCCAAATCACCCGCAACGACGTGGACTATCTGGTCATTGCAGGTTGTGGGATCTTGCTGTGTGCAAGTCGGCTGCCGTGTCTCCTGCCCTATTTCATTGGCTGGGGCATGGCCTAGGATGCTGCTAAAAATGCAACTTCTTCCTTTTATTCAAGTGGCAACAGTTGCTGTGCCAGATATCATTCAGAGGTGGCACGGTGGTTAGCACTTCTGCCTCACAGCACTAGGGACCCGGGTTCGATTCCTGACCCGGGTCACTGTCTGTGTGAGGTTGCACGTTTGCCCCGTACCTGCGTGGGTTTCCTCCGGGAGCTCCGGTTTCCTCCCATGGTCCGAAGATGTGTGCGTTAGGTGCATTGGCTGTGCTAAGTTGACCCTCGGTGTCGGGGGGTTAATAGGGTAAATACGTGGGGTTACAGGGATAGGGGCTGGATGGGATTGTGGTCGGTGCAGGCTCGACGGACCGAATGGCCTCCTTCTGCACTGCAGGGATCCTATGAATACGAAAGGCTGTCCATTTTGTGGGGAGACAGTGGGGCAGTGGTAATGTCACTGCATTAGTAATCCATAGGCTAACACTCTGGGCGCACAGGTTCGAATCCCATCACAGCAGCTGCTGGGATTTACATTCAGTGAATAGAAAGAAATCTGGAATTAAAAGCTAGTCTCAGTAATGGTGACCGGGATACTGTCATGGATTGTTGTAAAAACCCATCACTAATGTCCTTTCGGGAAGGAAATCTGCCCTCCTTACCCTGTCTGGCCTACATGTGACTGCAGAGACACGGCAATGTGGTTGACTCTCAAATGGCTGAGCCATTGACTCAGTTCAAGGGTGATTAGCGATGAGCAGCAAACTGCCAGCCGCGCCCATATCCCATGAAAGGAGTTTAAATAAAAATCTGGGTTAATAGGCAGTTCCTCGCTGCCAGATCTGTCCTGCTATTTGCAGAGTTTGCCAATTTGGACACTCTGTGTGAGCCTGCTGTGTGGCTAACCCTTTCTGTCTTGGTAAAACGGCAGAAAATAACCTCTGAGGGAACACTGTGGAACATCCTGTTATTTCGGGAGAAAGTATTGGGCTGGTTTGGAGGCTCTGTGCCCCGGGCAGGCTGTGTGATCAGCGCAGTTCAGCCGGGGCTGTTTGTTGCTGTGGGAAGGTGGCCTAAAACAGAATCATTGAAATTCCCAGGTGGGATCTCAGCACCGTCCAGAGTCGGGACTGGGGACAGGTTCACACCCAAGCGATGAAATACTGTAACGACAGGAGACTCTATGAGCCACTGCCACTCCCGTGTTGCCTGTTCTTTCACACTCCCGTGTTGCGTGTAAATATAATTCTCCTGCAAGTTTCCAGCGTTTGTGAACATACCCATCGGAAGCTGGAGTAGGCCATTCACCCCCTCCAGCCCTGCTCTGCCGTCCGGTGAGGCCACATTCCCGCCCACCCTCAACTAACTCTCTCAAATTCACCAGTTCTGGAAACACGCTTTTTAAATTATATTTACAAAGGGAATTGTAGAATTGGTACAGTTTCCATTCTAGGGAATATTCTACCCCTATCCGTGAGACAGTTAAAGGCTGTTAGTTAACAGGTGTAATATCAGGGCCATATTATACAATCATACAATCATACAGTGCAGACGGAGGCCATTCGGTTCATCAAATCTGCACCTACCACAATCCCACCCAGGCCCTATTCCTGTAAATCCCATCCATTTACCCTAGTTAGTCCTCCTGACACTAAGGGGCAATTTAGCACGGCCTATGCACCTAATCAAGACATCTTTTGGACTTTAGGAGGAAACTGAAGCATAGAATATAGAACATAGAAAAACTACAGCACAAACAGGCCCTTCAGCCCACAAATTGCACCGAACATATCCCTACCTATTAGGCTCACCTACAACCCTCTAGCTTACTAAGTCCCATGTACTCATCCAGAAGTCTCTTAAAAGACCCGATCGAATCCATCTCCACCACCACTGCCGGCAGCCCATTCCACTCACCCACCACCCTCTGAGTGAAAAACTTACCCCAGACATCTCCTCTGTACCTACTCCCCAGCACCCTAAACCTGTGTCCTCTTGTGGCAACCTGTGCCCTCATGTGAGCACCAAGAGGAAACCCACGCAGACACAGGGAGGATGTGTCCGCACAGACAGAGACCCAAGCTGGGAATCGAACCAGGTTCCTGGTGTTGTGAGGCAGCAGTGGTAACCACTGTGTCGCCATTAGTGACCCACATGCAGATCATGAGCGGGGGGGTGGTGGAGTTGACCTGGCTAGCCCGTGTTTGGGTTGGCAGATGCAGAATGTTCAGATTGCCCTCTTTCTGTGCAGTAAATATCTATAACCCCATGTGAAAAAATAGCATTTGTCACATTTATACGCCCCCCCCCCCCCCCCCCCCCCCCCCCCGGTTCTTATGTCCTTGATCTGATCTTAAATGTTGACATTTCCTTTAATATTTTATCTTCTCCCACACAGGGAAAGCGATGGCCTAGTGATATTATCACTAGACTATTAATCCAGAAACTCAGCTAACGTTCTGGGGACCCGGGTTCGAATCCCGCCACGGCAAGTGGTGGAGTTTGAATTCGATAAGAATAAAATCTGGAATTAAGAATCTACTGATGACCATGAAACCATTGTCGATTGTCAGAAAAACCCATCTGGTTCACCTTTAGGGAGGGAAATCTGCCGTCCTTACCTGGCCTGGCCTACATGTGACTCCAGAGCCACAGCAATGTGGTTGGCTCTCAACTGCCCCCTGAAATGTCCGAGCGAGTCACTCAGTTCTATCAATCGCTCTCCACCGCCCTCTCAATGGTGACTAGAGATGGGCAATAAATGCTGGCCAGCCAGCAATGCCCGTGTCCCACGAATGAGTTAAAGAAAACTTTCTGAACAGTGCTAATGAACTCTTGCTGCATCTCACTGGCCGGCACAGTGCCAGTCTCCATTAAATGCTGAATTACTGAAGTGGGCCATTCAGCCCCTTCAGGTCTGTCCCACTGCTCAATTAGATCATGACTACCTCTTGCCTCCTGCTCCATATCCCTCAAAGGTGCCTCCGATCAGGAACTTTCCCAGGAGGAGCAAGTGCAGGAAGTGGTACAGAGCTGTTAGGGCAGCATGGTGATAGCACTAATCCTCACAGCACCAGGGACCCGGGTTCAATCCTGGCCTTGGGTCACTGTCTGTGTGGAGTTTGCGCATTCCCCCAGGGTTTGCTCCGGTTTCCTCCCGGGTTAGGTTGATTGGCTGTGCTAAATTGACCCGAGTGTCGAGGATTTCGGAGGTTAAATATATGGGGTTACGGGGATAGGATCCGGGTGGGATTGTTGACTCGATAGACCAAATGGCCTCCTGTCCTGTAAATCCTATGATCAATGACCAGAGGAGATTTCTTTGCGAATAACCAACAGTTGCTTCATACAGCGATCGATGGTCTGAGCGCTTAACAGATGACATCAGGCTTTGAGTGTGTGTGCACGTGCCACACATCTTCTCCCATTGGCTGAAGGGTCGATAAGCAGAGGGCACAGAGTTAAGATGATTGGTGAATGAACTGGACATGGCATGAGTAAAATGAGTGGGTTCGAATTTGGATAGTGTGATATTTGATTTGATTTATTATTGTCACATGTATTAGTATAGAGTGAAAAATATTGTTTTTTGCACACTACACAGACAAAACATACTGTTCATAGAGAAGGAAACAAGAGAGCGCAGAATGTAGTGTTACAGTCATAGCTAGGGTGTAGAGAAAGCTCAACTTAATGCGAGGTAGGTCCATTCAAAAGCCTGACAGCAGCAGGGAAGAAGCTGTTCTTGAGTTGGTCGGTACATGTCCTCAGACATTTCCCCAAAGGAAGAAGGTGGAAGAGGGAATGTCGGGGACGTGTGGGATCCTTAACCATGCCGGCTGCTTTGCTGAGGCAGTGGGAAGTGTAGACAGAGTCAGTGGACAAGAGGCTGGTTTGCGTGATGGATTGGGCTACATTTACAACCTTTTGTAGTTCCATACGGTCTTGGGCAGAGCAGGAGCCCATACCAAGCTGTGATACACCCAGAAAGAATGTTTTCTGTGGTTCATCTGTAAAAGTTGGTGAGAGTTGTGGCTGATGTGCCAAATTTCCTTAGTCTTCTGAGAAAGTAGAGGCGTTGGTGGACTTTCTTTACTATAGTGTCAGCATGGGGGGACCAGGGGAATTGGGGAGAGAGTGAGGGGGGTGCGAGGGGGACCGGGGGAATTGGGGAGAGAGTGAGGGGGGTGCGAGGGGGACCGGGGGAATTGGGGAGAGAGTGAGGGGGGGTGCGAGGGGGACCGGGGGAATTGGGGAGAGAGTGAGGGGGGTGCGAGGGGGACCGGGGGAGATGGGGATAGAGTGAGGGGGGTTGGGGGGGGGTGGGAGCGGGTGTTTCACAGCTGATTCTGCCTCATTTGTCCAAATGGCCCCTTTCTCTACTCTCTGCTCCTGTGATTGGCTCACTGTCAAATTCTGTTTGGTTTCACTCGTGTGTCTGAGTGTTTCCTCTCTATGGAGGCACGATATAACCCCCAGTTTTTAATGTGGATTCTGAAGCTTCTTGCTGGCAGCATTGCCAGAACGGAACTGGCGTCGAGGTGAAGGGGGAGTGAGCTAATGATTGAATAGTTTCGCTCTGAGAGGGTGCAGCTTGTGTGAAAGTTACTGAGTGGGAATCAGGATTCTTCCTCTGCTTAATGGCTGCTTTAGTGGAAGCAGCTGTGTTATTCCATGTTAATGGTGAACTCCTCGGGGAGTTTTGCGATGGAATTGAGAAACTGCCAACAAACTCTGCGCATTTAAATTTCCCGCATCTCCCTTTTCTATGAATAACTGTTGTGCCCAGTGCCTGTGTGACAGTCACTGCTGTGTTGCTGCTGGATCTGGCCCTATAGAAACTCTCTGTTCAGTATCTTTCCCAGTGGGTGACCCTCAGAGCTGATGGACAGCAGGCTGGGTATCTGAGTCAGGACAGCATCGCGACTCAACCCAGTGCTCACACGCATCTGAATACTCACTCACTCCCCTCCTTTAGTCCCCTCCCTCACTCCCCTCCCTCACTCCCCTCCCTCACTCCCCTCCCTCACTCCCCTCCCTCACTCCCCTCCCTCACTCTCTTCCCTCATTCTCTTCCCTCACTCTCTTCCCTCCCTCCCTCACTCCCCTCCCTCACTCCCCTCCCTCACTCCCCTCAATCACTCCCCTCAATCACACCCCTCAATCACACCCCTCAATCACACCCCTCAATCACTCCCCTCAATCACACCCCTCAATCACTCCCCTCAATCACACCCCTCAATCACTCCCCTCAATCACACCCCTCAATCACACCCCTCAATCACTCCCCTCAATCACACCCCTCAATCACACCCCTCCCTCAATCACACCCCTCCCTCAATCACACCCCTCCCTCAATCACACCCCTCCCTCAATCACACCCCTCCCTCAATCACACCCCTCCCTCAATCACACCCCTCCCTCAATCACACCCCTCCCTCAATCACACCCCTCACTCACACCCCTCCCTCACTCACACCCCTCCCTCACTCACACCCCTCCCTCACTCACACCCCTCCCTCAATCACACCCCTCCCTCAATCACACCCCTCCCTCAATCACACCCCTCCCTCAATCACACCCCTCCCTCAATCACACCCCTCCCTCAATCACACCCCTCCCTCAATCACACCCCTCCCTCAATCACACCCCTCCCTCAATCACACCCCTCCCTCACAGGAAATGACTTGTCTAAATATGATATTTGGGGAAATGTTGTCACAGTAAGCTAATAGCCTGATGGTTCCAGGAATGAGTAAGTGTAGAATAAATCTGAGTGGCACTTCCTATGATCTGATAATCTGAAAAACATGCCGCGGTCTTTTCTGGGCTAATTCTTTTATTCTTGTTTTCATGTCACATTAAGCTTAAATATTGTGTGTGTGCCTGTCTATTGCGTATGTCTGTGTAAAAAATCCTCAGAGATGAAAGTCCTTTCACCAAAATTCCTTCATTTACAAGTTCCAGCATTACTGTACGGAGTGCTGTCAGAACACAGTCTACATCTGGAGTGCCAGAGGAACTGACACTCCTGTTTAAATACAGAACATGGAGCTCCCTGATTGGACCATCAACTTGGCCCTTAATCAGGGAGCCCATATTCAAGTAGGCCCATCTCAATTAAACTTTACAGTCATCACAGTATGTCAGTGCTTGGATTCTGTCTTGAGCCTCCAGAGACACCACAGCCTCCTGCTTCAGTTACCAAATGGACCAGTGGCTGACCCAGCATACCAAATAGGAGCAGGTGCAGGCCATTCGGCCCCTCGAGCCTGTTCCACCATTCAATAAGGTCATGGCTGATCTGATTGTAACCTGCAGTCTACTCCCGATAACCTTTCACCCCTTTGTTTAACAAGAATCTAACTAGCTCTGCCTTAAAAACATTCAAAGACTCTGTTCCCCCCACTCCTTTTTGAGGAAGAGAGTTCCAAAGACCCAAAGGAAAATATTTCTCCTCATCTCTTGTCTTAAATGGGTCACCCCTTATTTTTAAACACTCCCCCCTAGCTCTGGATTCTCCCACAAGAAGCAATGTCCTCTCCATACCCACCCTGTCCAACACCCTTCAGGATCTGAAAGGTTTCAATCAAATAACCAACTGATGTAGAAACAGAAGACGATGGAAAAAGTGCAGCAGGTCAGGCAGTACCTGTGAGGGAGCAAAACCTTCAGACCTCAGTGGAAGGGAACAGGAGTGAGGTGAGGTGAGATGGGGACAGCAAAAAGGAAGTCTCTTTTATTCATGTGCGGGACGTGGGCACCACTGGCTGAGCCAACATTTATTGCCCATCCCTAACTGCCCCTCGAGAAGGCGATGGGTGAGCTGCCTTCTTGAAGCACTGCAAGTCCCTGTGGTGTAGGTACACCCACCGTGCTGTTAGAGAGTAGGTTCCAGGGCTTTTCCCTGTGACAGGGTGGGGAATGGGACAGGTGAATGGTGTGAGGTAGCCGTGGGAAGGTGGTCCAAGGGCAGCAGCTGTCTGGAGAGAGTGACAATAATGTGAAATTGTTGAGTTGTTTCCTTCCAACCTCCACGTCCTGCTGGGTCACAGACAGTTTAGAGATTACTGATTAGAATGCGAATCCTTACACCTAACCTGCTGTTCAAGACCTGAAGTGGCTGATAATGTGAGTGAAAGGAGCACTGATCACAGTTTAAAGAGATGTGTATTGTCTCCAGACAGTACAGTAAGTGAGGTTTTGCAAACCCAGGCAAGTCACGGGGGTTACAGATAGTGCGACATGAACCCAAGATCCCTGTTGAGACCGTCCTCATGTTTACAGTGACAGGCGGTGATATTCACTGCCAGTTGATTTTCTCTGATTTGCCTCAGCTTCTCTGTATCATGAACCCTTACAGTTCCCATGGTGCTTAGTTTGTGCTTACCTTAGCACAGTTGGGTGTAACGGTGGCACTGTGGTTAGCACTGCTGCCTCACATTACTAGGGGCCCAGGTTCGATTCCCAGCTTGGGTCACCGTCTGTGTGGAGTCTGCACATTCTCCTCGTGTCTGCGTGGGTTTCCTCTGGGTGCTCCGGTTTCCTCCCACAGTCCGAAAGACATGCTGGTTAGGGTACATTGACCCAAGCAGGTGCCGGACTGTGGCAACTCGGGGAATTTCACAGTAACTTTGCAGTGTTGATGTAAGCCTCCTTGTGACAATAATAAATAAACTTTAATACTTCCGTCATTCATTAGAAGCTCTGAGAAACTGGTAAACGTTGGGTCTCTCAGACAGATAGGGTCAGATCGGATGGAGATCGGGTATGTGGTGGAGGTTATATTGCTGGATTTATGAAGTCACGGAGCAAGAACTCAAATCCCACCACTGGCAGCTTGAGAATGCTGAACCCAACCCTTGAACAAAAATCTGGTGACAATGTCTGGTCGAGGTAAAGGTGAAGCTGCTGGTGATATTTAGGGAAGGAAATCTGCCCTCCTTACCCGGCCTGGCCTATATGTGAGTCCAGAGCCACAGCAAGTGGCTGATTCTTAACCCCCCCCCGAAATAGGCCAGTGAGCCACTGGGTTACATTCAGAAGGCAGCTCACCACCACCTTCTCGAGGGCAGTTAGGGATGGGCAGTAAATACTGGCCTTGATGCCAACACTCACATTGCTGAAATAAATGTTAAAAATCGCCAACAAAACCCAACTGATTCAATACAACAATAACATGCATTTGTATAGCATCTACAACAGAGTAAATTGTCCTCCAGCCAAGTACTTTACCATATAAAAAATATAATTTTTCTCCGGGTGTGGGTACTGCGGGCAAGGCCAGCAAATGTTACCCAACTCTAAGTGCCTTTGGCCTTCTGAAGCGAATTCAGATTCGAGCACATTGCTGTGGGCTAGAGTCACTCGGGGGTCGAACTGCCTCCAGGCAGGACAGCAGGCTCCCTTTGCTGGGCTGTTGCCCCTCTGAAAGTGGAGAGCAAACCTCTGAACTTGTCTCTGAAATGGCCGAGAGCGAAGCAGTGCTTGTTTCTGAGACGGTGAGGGACATGGTCAGTAAATACCGGCCTCGGCAGACATCGCAGGGAGGGTTTGAGTGAAAGATCGGTGTGTGTATCACGGTCCCCGTGCCATCCTTAACGGCTGTCGGTGGAATGAACCTTGCTCAGGTGGAACGAGGCAGGAGGCAAGACCGGACTTGCAGCATCAAGATTGCATCTTGCCGGGGGATTGTACAAAGCAATCATATTCACATTCAGGGAAGAGGACAAAGGAAAAGCCTGTTGTTGTTGGGAGGTTCTCCAGTCACTGCTTCTGCAGTAGCTTCAGCTGCTGTCCCACCCCCAGTGCGCGCTGCTCTGTTTCGGTTGGTTTGGATCATTGTCGGTACAGACTCGATGGGCTGAATGGCCTCCTCCTGCACTGTCGGGATTCTATGCTGTTGACGTGAATTTGAGATATGGAATGGTTTTTGTTTCCAGCTCTGGGAATCTTCTATCAGGCACCTCACTGCATTAAAGGTAAAAGTGGAAATGATTGCAGCAGCCAATCGCTTGAGTTTTTGTAGCTTTCTTTTATCCATTTGTGGGGTAGACACGACCAGCGTCTATTGCCCCTCCCTAAATGCCCCTGAGGGGATGCTGGGAGCCGCCCACCACCACCTTCAAGTACAGCGCAGTGATCGATGATGCCATTTCAGGGGTAGTTCAGACCCGAGCACGTTGCTGTGGATCTGGAGTCAGACCCATCACCCTGTCGCTAACCCAGCTCCCCCGCTCAGTGCCAGACACACCCACACCTTCTCCTCTGGCTGCACGATGCTACAATCTCAAATCAAACTGAGCATCATCCCTCTCAGCCCAAGTTCACGTCTACTGGAATCAAACTCAATCTATCGACGGAGAAAAAAGACTTTCGTTTCTCCACCTTTCCTGACCTCAGGGTCTCCTAAGGAATGTGGCAGATCATTCCTACATAGCAAACTCCCATGACAACAATGTGGGAGGGGTTGGCTCAGTAGGCAAAGTAAAGTAAAGTTTATTTATTCGTCGCAAGTAAGCTGACATTAACACTGTGAAAATCCCGTAGTTGCCACACTCCGGCGCCTGTTCGGGTACACTGAGGGAGAATTTAGCACAGCCAATGCACTTCACCAGCACATCTTTCAGACTGTGGGAGGAAACCGGAGCACCCGGAGCAAACCCAGGCAGACACGGGTAGAATGTGCAGACTCGACACAGACTGTGCTCCCCTCACAGATAGCGAGGGGGGCACAGGAATCGTAGCCGGGGGAGGGGGGGGGGCACAGGAATCGTAGCCGGGGGGATGGAGGCATGGAGAGGGGGCACAGGAATCGTAACCAGGGTGGGGAGTCGGTGGGGGGTGGGGGGGGGAGGTGGGGGGGGGGCCGTGGTGGGGGAGGCAAAAACCCGTTGTCCTCAGGTTGGATTTTCCAGTTTTGGGATGAGTGTGGCCGGATAATCCCACTCCATGAGTTCTGGCTGGGGTGGATTTGGGAGCTGCCCCCTTGCTGTACCCTGAGAGTGGCGGTGGGCAGAGCCTGAGCTGACAGTGAGTGAAGGAACCAGCCTTCAGGCAGAGGGCACCTGAGTGACTCAGTAATCGGTCCTTGTGACACTCAGGGATAAATATTGCCCAGGACACAGAGAGAATCCCCACTTGCTCGTTTCGGATTGGCATCATGGGGTCTTTTACATCCGAGGGCAGACAGGGGCCTCGTGTTAAGATGGTAGCTGTGATAATGCTGCACTCCCTTAGTACTGCACTGGGGCGGCACAGTGGCACAGTGGTTAACACTGCTGCCTCACTCTGCCAAGGACCTGGGTTCGATTCCTTGGGTCTCTGACTGTGTGGAGTTTGCATGTCCTCCCCATGTCTGCATGGGTTTCCTCCGGGTGCTGTGGTTCCCTCCCACAGTCCGAAAGACTTGCTGGTTAGGGCGCATTGACCTGAACAGGCACCGGACTGTGGCGATTAGGGGAATTCCACAGTAACTTCATTGCAGTGTTAATGTAAGCCTTATTTGTGACAAATAAATAAATAAACTTTACTTTTAAAAGGGTGCCCTTCCTAAATGATGTGGGTGTCGCTGAGTGCGATTGGGTTCTGGGCACACTGACTGATTTGGAAGCAATCGCTTCCATTTTTGTACGAAAGCGAGATTAGTTCTCAGCTGGCCACAGCGTTTGATCATTTATCTTCAGTATGTGCTCACAGGGTCAGTGGGTGCGGTGTCGGAACGGTGTGGCCAGTGGGTCACTTTCTGTAGTGATTATTGATTCGGAGCGCGCCGGAATAACACTGTCTACCCTCAGAATTTTATTTTTCTTTTGTTCTTTAATGGGGTGTGAGCAGTTTGTTGCCCATCCCTAATTGCCCCCAGTGTCTCACGGGGCAGTTAAGAGTCAACCACATTGCTGTGGCTCCGAATCGTAGAACCCCTACGTTGGAGATGGAGGCCATTGGGCCCATCGAGTCTACACTGACCACAATCCCATCCAGGCACAATCCTCAGAACCCCACATATTTACCCTGCTAATCCCCTGACACCATTTCGCATGGCCAATCAACCTAACCCACTCATTTTTGGACCATGGGAGGAAACTGGAACACCCGGAGGAAACCCACGCAGACACGGGGAGAATGTGCAGATTCCACACGGACAGTGACCCCAAGGCTGGAATTGAATGCCAGTCCCTGGCGCTGTGAGGCAGCAGCACTAACTACTGTGCTCCCATGCCGCCCATGACTCTGAGTCACATGTAGGCCAGACCAGGTAAGCACGGCAGATTTCCTTCCCAGAACCAGGTGGGTTTTTAATAACATAATTTTCAATACTAAATTTTGAATTATGTTTAAATTCCACCAGCTGCCATGGTGGGATTTGAACCCATGTCCATCAATCATGACCCTGCGTCTCTGGGTTACTGGTCCAGTCACAACTGGGGCGGCACGGTGGCACAGTGGGTTAGCACTGCTGCTTCACAGCTCCAGAGGCCTGGGTTCGATTCCCAGCTCGGGTCACTGTCTGTGTGGAGTTTGCACATTCTCCTCGTGTCTGCGTGGGTTTCCTCTGGGTGCTCCAGTTTCCTCCCACAGCCCAAAGATGTGTGGGTTAGGTTGATTGGCCGTGCTAAAATTGTACCTTAGTGTGTGGGGATGCGTCGGTTTGAGGGGATTAGTGGGTATAATATGTAGGGATATGGGGTAGGGCCTGGGTGGGACTGTGTTCAGTCCAGACTCGATGGGCTGAAGGGCCTCTTTCTGCACTGTAGGGTTCTATGATTTCTATGATTCTAATTCCACTACATTACCATCTATCTCTCCATGTAGCCAACATATTGTTGATAGTTTGGTGTGTCACAAATCAGTGTTGTTGCAGTTATAGCTTCCGTAACATGGTGAAATATACTGAGGGAATCTCCCCTGAATAAACGGGGACACAGACTGACATTGAACCACTAGTGATACTGCAACAGAGGAACAACGGTTTGAGCGGACGAGTAGGTTGTAGAGAGGATCTTTAAAACAGAGGGAGAGTTTAGGAGGGGGATTGCTGAGGTTAGATCGCTAATTGTGGAGTGATTAAAATGAGAATGCCAGTATTGAGAGGGGTGAATGTTGAAGGGGATGGAGGAGATTACAGAGGGACAGGGACATGGGAGAAATCAGGATGAGAATTTTGAAAAGAAGGCATTGCTTAGCCGAGAGTGGGTGTAGAACAGTGAGGATAGGGGGGCGCGGAATGATTGGGGCTTGTTCCGAGTGAGGGCATCCTCTGCATCCTCT
Organism: Carcharhinus amblyrhynchos; assembly: GCF_965287045.1. Classification (NCBI taxonomy): domain Eukaryota; kingdom Metazoa; phylum Chordata; class Chondrichthyes; order Carcharhiniformes; family Carcharhinidae; genus Carcharhinus; species Carcharhinus amblyrhynchos. The sequence continues at coordinate 5,233,867 of NC_137337.1, forward strand.
GAAGGCAACCCATTACCATGAGTGAAGGGACACTGGAATGGGAAGGATCTATGAAAGCCATGTCCCAGTTTGAAACTGATGGGAGCCCTGACTGTCGCGAGCAGAATACAGGAGCTGACTACATCACTCACTACCCCCCGGGGCTGAGTGTTTGGTTGTTAATGGGTGAGTTACCATTACAGCAAGTGATTCATTATCACCCTGAATCTAACAGTCCCATTGCCTTCGGGGGGGAGGGGGTTGTAGGCTCTGGTTGATGATTCAGTCTGCGTTTGGGAACAGTGACTGATGTGCCAGAAGAATCTGACCCACATATTTCCCCCTCATTGACTGCGCTGCTGCTGTGATTTCGGACAAGAGACATTTATTAATTCATTCGCACTAATGACCTCTGACAGGATTCTGGACCTGTTTTCTGAGGCGTCCGTTTGCAGTTTTAGTAAAGGTATATCTGGCTGGGACTGAGTGCGTGGCCAGAGGCAGATTTCTCTCCTGTCTGTTACCTCATTTATTTCACCCTGACATCCAGTGCTGCTCACAGCTCCGGTGTCAACACCGCAACCCATCCCTGTCAGTCACATGGGGGGAAGGGACCTCTCGGGTCCCAGGCAGAGGGAGATCCCAAGGTCCCTGGGCAGGGGGAGACCCCGGAGTCTCTGGGCAGAGGGAGACCCTGGGGTCACTGGGCAGAGGGAGACCCTGGGGTCTGGGCAGAGGGAGACCGTGGGGTCACTGGTCAGAGGGAGACCGTGGGGTCACTGGTCAGAGAGAGACCGTGGGGTCACTGGTCAGAGGGAGACCCCCGGGGTCACTGGTCAGAGGGAGACCCCCGGGGTCACTGGTCAGAGAGAGACCGTGGGGTCACTGGTCAGAGGGAGACCCCCGGGGTCACTGGTCAGAGGGAGACCCCCGGGGTCAGTGGTCAGAGGGAGACCCTCGGGGTCAGTGGGCAGCCCAGGTAGGGAGAGCCTGTGGCCTCCCATTTATTTGCAGCAGCTCACACAGATTGTGGAACTGAGCTCTTCCAACTGACCCTCTACCTGGCAGTACCTCCATTGAAAACTCTCATCCTTCTTATCAGATTGCTCCTGTTCTCACCTTCAACTCCCCTCCCCCCCACTCCGTAACCGTAACCTCCCCCCGCTCTCTGTAATCTCCCCGCTCTCTGTAATCTCCCCGCTCTCTGTAATCTCCCCGCTCTCTGTAACTTCCTCAATCGCAGGGAGCTGCTGAGATAACCGCACTCTAACCCTGCCCATTCGACTAGCCCTGGTTTTTAATGATTCCCCTTTGGAGGCCGTGCCTTCAGCTGCCTCGAAACCCAACCCCAAAATCCCCACCCTGAGCCTACCCACCTCTTTATCCCTCCCCCCCACTCTCTCTCTCTCTCCAGAAAGATCTGGAGTTGCCCTGCTGCAGATGGGAGACAAAGACCTGCCTTATCGATGCTGCGTAAAGTGGCCCAAACCTCCTTTATGACATTCCATATTGTGGATTTATGTTAATAAATACCAGAGTAATAAATGTTCCTGCGGGAGGGGCCTGCAGCTTAACTGCCTTTTATTGTAAACCAGGCAGACAGTTCCAGGTCAGCAGACACCTGTTTTTATTGGGTTTAATCCAGCAGCTCACAATTACAGGATTGGCTTTTTGTTAAGGCTGGGAATAAAAGTGTACATTTACCTGGTGATGTGTGACTCTGTGCCAACCTCTAACTGACACAATGGAGTCAGCTAGTGAACCAACCAACAATCACGGGCCAGCGTCACCCACACTCTCAGCGTGAGGAATATCCGCGGCTCTATCACTCACCGCAGCTCCCTCCGTTCATCCCTGGGACATGGGCGTCGCTGCCCAGCAATCATTCCCAATCCCGAGCTTCATCGAGCAAAACCATTGTCGGAAAAACCCACCTGGTTTCACTAATGTCCTTTAGGGAGGGAAATCTGCCGTCCTTACCTGGCCTGGCCTACACGTGACTCCAGAGCCACAGCAATGTGGTCAACTCTCGACTGCCCTCGAGCAACGAGGGATGGGTAATAAATACTAGCCAGCCAGCGACGCCCATGTCCCATAAATGAAGAAAATAAAAAAAGCCTGACCTGCCACTTGCTGCCCTTTATCGGACTGAGAGTAACAGAGCTGATAACCTTGTCGACTCTGCAATCTCCCACAAACAGCAATGGCCGGTTTGACTGATGTTGGTTGAGGGTTGAATTTTGTCCAGGGGATCAGGGGCAGCTCCCCTGAAAGTTTCCGAATAGTGCTGGCCGATCTTTTAGATCCATCAGAGAGCCTTAGTTCAGTGTCTGCATTAGGGTTAGGGTTAGGGAAAGACAGCTCCTTCGACAGTGCAGGACTCCCGCAGTCCTGCTATGGGAGCGTCCTTTTTGGATTCTGTTCCTTTTGCCACATCTTCAGAGGAAATGATGTAGGGGAGGAATATACCAGCACGGCACAGTGGCACGGTGGTGCTGCCTCACAAGGACCCAGGTTCGATTCAGATCACTGTCTGTGAGGAGTCTGCACATTCTCCCCGTGTCTGCGTGGGTTTCCTCCGGGTGCTCCGGTTTCCTCCCACACCCCAAAGATGTGCGAGTTAGGTGGATTGGCCGTGCTAAATCGCCCCTTAGTGTCAGGGGGATTAGCAGGGTAAATATGAGGGGTTATGGGAATAGGGCCTGGGTGGGATTGTGGTCAGTGCAGACTCGATGGGCCGAATAGCCTCCTTCTGCACGGAAGATTTTAAAATCGATGATGCTAAACCACTAAGGCTCTGTGTAATTACAGTGAAACATCAGTCCTATAGATGCAGATTCAGCTCAAAGTTAATCTCAGTGACTGGGATTTATATCCTGGGTTCTAGGGAAAAGGAATTCTATCCTCAGTGCGACTGGATTTTATGCCAGGATCTTTCGTGTCTGTCAATTCTGTACATGGGGAACAAAGGGATTAGCTTTCGCTCGCTCCGGCTGCACAGCAGGTGCTGGGTGTCTCTGCAATGGGTGGCAGTCCAGCTGTCTCCGTGCAGCTAACTCTGGTTTTGTTTTACACGGAGAGCTTTGCACTGCTTTACACCCCTCTGTATTTCCGATCGATCCCCTCTCCTCCAACAGCCTGCGCTGGGTGACGGTGTTCGAGTGGAGTTTAGACCCTGTGATCCAGCAATGGCAGAGAGCGATAATCCCTCTCTTATCCATCTCTCTGAGTGGTTCCTTTCACATTTTCACCCCATTGTTAAAGTTACAAAGCCAGTGTTCAGAGTGGACCCGGTTAAACCCAAACCTGTCCCTGCCTCACTCTAAAAAACCAAATCCAAATTCCAACTGAACCCAATTCAAGCTCCCCACAAGATCCAAGCTGACAAGATGAACATTCCCCACCCCCCACCCTGGGCTGGATCTGACCCTCGATCTGAGCCCAGAGACTGGGGAGTGACCATCTTTGTACTGATGGGGAAACAGTGGCAAGATGAGTGCAGCTGAATCACTGCGTAGCCACTGTGCTCAAACTAATCTTTCACACATCTGGCTCCTGGGGGCTGGATGGACCACAGTCGCGTATCGGAGAATGTTTAATGATATCTTGGAGCGTGTATCCACTCGGGAAACAGAGGGTGTTTACATTGTGGTGGGCTTCAGGTCAGGGTCAGGGGTCACACTGGACCTGTCCGCAGGCATTGACGGGTTGAAAAGGATCGACACTCTTGGATCAGGATTCTGGGCGAGAGATTAGCCTTTGAGATATTTTTAGTGTGTGAGTGACAATGTCCTCAATGTCACGGGACTCCCACTTACAACCTGTGCAGCTCCGGGAGAAATAGATTCGAAAATCCGAGTCCTCACTGCGTGTGAGGATTCAATTCTGCGTTGCCGAGGGAGAGCTGCGGTGCCGAGGGAGAGCTGCGGTGCCGAGGGAGAGCTGCGGTGCCGAGGGGGCGCCGCGGTGCCGAGGGAGAGCCGCGGTGCCGAGCGGGTGCCGCGGTGCTGACGGGGTGCCGCGGTGCTGAGGGGGTGCTGCGGAGCTGACGGGGGTGCTGCGGTGCTGACGGGGGTGCTGAGGGGGTGCTGCGGTGCTGAGGGGGTGCTGCGGTGCTGAGGGGGTGCTGCGGTGCTGACGGGGGTGCTGCGGTGCTGACGGGGGTGCTGCGGTGCTGACGGGGGTGCCGCGGTGCTGACGGGGGTGCCGCGGTGCTGAGGGGGTGCCGCGGTGCTGAGGGGGTGCTGCGGTGCTGAGGGGGTGCTGCGGTGCTGACGGGGGTGCTGCGGTGCTGAGGGGGTGCCGCGGTGCTGAGGGGGTGCCGCGGTGCTGAGGGGGTGCTGCGGTGCTGACGGGGGTGCTGCGGTGCTGACGGGGGTGCTGAGGGGGTGCTGCGGTGCTGAGGGGGTGCTGCGGTGCTGACGGGGGTGCCGCGGTGCTGACGGGGGTGCCGCGGTGCTGACGGGGGTGCTGCGGTGCTGACGGGGGTGCCGCGGTGCTGACGGGGAGCTGCGGTGCTGAGGGGGCGCTGCGGTGCTTTTGTTGACCATGTTCTGACCCCAGAAAGCAGGAAAGGGTCGTCCAGAGTTGGCAGACGGACATTTGGTGACATAAATAATGATGGTGTAATCCAGATGCTTAAAGAGGACATTAAAATGCTTTGTGATGTTGGGAATTAATGTGATTAGTCTCATCCCATGAATAGTTTAAAATGTAATTATCTGTGGGTTTTAGACATTGATCTCAGTGACGGGCTGGTTTTAAATTGGATCAAAGAGTCTATTCCCAATGGATTGTCACACCTAGTTTTGTTTAATTCGATTATCTCCCTCAGGTTTTGTTAAAGTTCGATTGTAATGTAATAAATATCAGGTTAATCTACATTTTTAGATTCTCTCAGTTGTACAAACTCTCAGCATTCCTGCGTGCAGTTTCTGTTCACAGGAATTATTAATAACCTAGCTGCTGGAATGTTTGATTTGAATATCTTTTCATCTTTGATACCTGTAACAATGTGAAGCCAGCACACACCACAGAGTTTCAGGCAATGGGTGGAGATGTTAACCCTGGCACTGGAATTCATTGTAAAAATCACAAGTTAACAGGGCCAGCAGAAGCTGGGAGCACGGATTTATGTCGGATTTATTTTCCTATCTTGTTGTTGCTTTAAAAATCCCCCTGTTGTAATTGGACAGAAATGGAGTTAATGAATGACATGGTTTCTTATAGAATTCACAGATATTGGGTCCTCACTGGCAATAGGCCAGTCTCTTTCCCAGTTCCGGGATTTGGATCTTTCTACAATCTGTTTCTAACAATATCCTCTCCATCACCTTCCTCCACTGCTTCATCTCATCTCAATACTGCTGTCTCAGTCTCACCCCGTCTCATTTGTATCTTTAATTAGGTCTGCATTTTATTATTCCAATCCAGCTCTGACCCACCTTCCAGCCTCTGCAGACCTGAGATCATCCAAAACATCACCCCCTGATGGTGGGGGGAGTCCAGAACCAGGGCTCACAGTCTGAGGATTCAGGGTAGACCGTTTAGGACGGAGGTGAGGAGACATTTCTTCACCCAAAGAGTGATGAGCCTGTGGCATTCACTACCACAGGAAGTAGTTGATGCCAAAACATTGAATGTATTCAAGGAGTGGCTGGATATCGCACTTGGGGTGAATGGGATCAAAGGTTATGGGGAGAAAGCAGGATTAGGCTACTGAATTTGATGATTGGCCATGATCATGATGAATGGTGGAGCAGGCCCAAAGGGCTGAATGGCCTCCTGCTTCTATCTTCTATGTTTCTCTGTAACTCGCATCAAATCCTGTTCGCCCTGTGTAGCACGCTCACTGACCTACACAGGAATCCCAGGCCACCAGTGTCAAATTCCCATCCTTCTATTGAAATCCCTGGATAGGGTTTTCGCCTTTCCCTGTCTCTGTAATTCCCATGATGTGGAGATGCCGGTGTTGGACTGGGGTAAACACAGTGAGAAGTTTCACAACACCAGGTTAAAGTCCAACAGGTTTGTCTGGTAGCAAACACCATAGCTTTCGGTACTCCTCATAGCTATTACCCTACATACCAGGCAACATCCTGGTAAATCTTTCCTGTACCCTCTCCAAAGCCTCCACATCCTCCTGGTAGTGTGGCGACCAGAATGGAACACTATATTCCAAGTGAGGCCTCACTAAGATTCTATAAAGCTGCAACTTGACTTGCCATTTTTTAAACTCAGTGTCCCAGCTGATGACGATAAGCATGCCGTATGCCTTCTTGACTACCTTCCCCACCTGCATTGCCACTTTCAGTGACCTGTGTACCTGGACACCCTGATCCCTCTGCCTCCCTGATCCCTCTGCCTATCAATACTCATAAGGGTTCTGCCACTTACTGTATATTTCCTATCTGTATTAGACCTTTCAAAATGCATTACCTCACATTTGTCCGGATTAAACTCCATTTGCCATCTCTGTGCCCAAATCTCCAACTGATCTATATCCTGCTGTATCATCTGATGGTCCTCATTGCTATCCACAAATCCATCAATTTTTGTATCATCTGCAAACTTACTATCAAATCAATTACATTTTCCTCCAAATCATTTATATATATTACAAACAGCAAAGGTCCCAGCACTGATCCCTGAGGAACACCACTTGTCACAGCCCTCCATTCAGAAACACACCCTTCCACTGCTACCCTCTGTCTCCTTTGACCGAGCCAGTTCTGAATCCACCTTGCCAGCTCACCTCTGATCCCATGCGACTTCACCTTCTCCCTTTCTCTTAAACCTCCTCTAACTCTATACTTTCTCGGATCTTTTTATTCCTGCAATTCCAGCTTCTTGACCATCCCAGATTTCTCTTGTTCCCGTATGGCACCTGTACTTCCAGCAGTCTGGGCCCTAATCCTGGAATTCCCACTCTGAAACTCAACATCCCTCTGGTCTCTGCTCCTTTAAGACCCTCCTAAGCACCCGCCTTGTTGACCAAGCTTTTGGATCACGTCTGCTACTCCTGTGACCTTTGGTCTGGTGGCCCTCCTGTGAAGTGCTTTTTGGACACTTTGTTATGCTATAGGCGCTAAACAAATGCAGACTGTTGTGTTCAGGATGAACTATTGACTGTTCTCTTTCCTGAGCCTTGTATGTAAATCACATCAATCTGTTCAAGTTCCTTATTTGCATACAAGAATCTTTATTATTCCTAGGAAATATTTGAGGGGAGAACTTTGTTATTCATTTTTGGGATATGGGTGTCGCTGGCTGGGCCAGCGGTTATTACCCATCCCTAGTTGCCCTTGAGAAGGTGGTGGTGAGCTGCCTTCTTCAACCGCTGCACTCCCATGTGGTGTAGGTACACCCACAGTGCTGTTAGGGAGGGAGTTCCAGGATTTTGACCCAGTGACAATGAAGGAACGGCCGATACATTTCCAAGTCAGGATGGTTAATGACTTGGAGGGGACTTTGCAGATGGGGGTGTTCCTGTATACCTGTTGCCCTTGTCCTTCTAGCTGGTGAAAGTCATGGCTTTGGGAGGTGCTGTTGAAGAAGCCGTGATGAGTTTGTTGCCGTGTAGATGGTACGCACGGCTGCCACTGTGTGTTGATGGTGGAGGGAGCGAATGTTAAGGTGGTGGAATATAGTGTTCAATTCTGGTCGCCACACTACCAGAAGGATATGGAGGTTTGGGAGGGGGTCCAGAAAAGATTTACCAGGACGTTGCTTGGTATGGAGGGCATTAGCTATGAGGAATCCGGAAAGGCGTTTACTACCAATTAATTGGGCTGCTTTGTCCGTAAGATGTAGGAGCAGAAGTGGGCCATTTGTCCCTTCGAGTCTGTTCCACTATCCAGTGAGATTCTGACTGATCCGATATGATAATCCTCAACTCTGCCTACGTTAGCTTTGAAAATTCTTAACAACCCAGCCTCTCCAGCCCTCCGAGGAAAGAATTCCACAGGTTCACTCCCCTCTGAGAGAAGAAATTCCTCCTCATGTCTGTCTTAAATGGCTGACCCCCTTACTCTGAGATGATGCCCTCTGCTCCTAGATTCTCCTGATGTGGAGATGCCAGCGTTGGACTGGGGTAAGTCTCACAACACCAGGTTAAAGTCCAACAGGTTTATTTGGTAACAAACACCGCTAGCTTTCAGAGCGCCTGCTGCTCCTTCGTCAGGTTAGTCACCCAAGTCACCTGATGAAGGAGCAGCGCTCCGAAAGCTAGTGGTGTTTACTACCAAATAAACCTGTTGGACTTTAACCTGGTGTTGTGAGACTTCTTACCTAGATTCTCCCCCAGGCGGAAACAGCCTTTCAGTATGTACCCTGTCAAAGCGTCTGAGAATCCCATATGTCTCTATAAGATTCGTAAGTTCATAAGATATAGGACAGAATGAGGCCATTCGGCCCATTGAGTCCACTCCTCCATTCGATCGTGGCTGATATGCTCCTCACCCCAATTTTCCTGTCTTCTCCCCATGACCCTTCAACCCATTCCCAATTAAAAATCTGTCTAACTCCTGCTTAAATATACTCACTGTCCCAGCATCCACCGCACTTTGGGGTAGTGAATTCCACAGACTCACAACCCTTTGGGAGAAGTAGTTTCTACTCAGCTCTGTTTTAAATTTGCTACCCCCTTATCCTCAGACTATGACCCTCTCGCTCTAGAATGCCCCACAAGATTTGATTTTTTTTTGATTTTTGATTTATTATTGTCACATGTATTAACATACAGTGAAAAGTATTGTTTCTTGCGCCCTATACAGACAAAGCATACTGTTCACAGAGAAGGAAAGGAGGGAGCGCAGAATGTAGTGTTACAGTCATAGCTAGGGTGTAGAGAAAGATTAACTTAATGCGAGGTAGGTCCATTCAATAGTCTGACAACAGCAGGGAAGAAGTTGTTCTTGAGTTAGTTGGTATATGATTTTAGACTTTTCTATCTTTTTCCTGACTGACAAAGGTGGAAGAGAGAATGTCCGGGGTGCGTGGGGTCCTTAATTATACTGGCTGCTTTGCTGATACAGTGGGAAGTGTAGACAGAGTCAATGGCTGGTGTGTGTGATGGATTGGGCCACATTCATGACCTCTTGTAGCTCCTTGCGGTCTTGGGCAGAGCAGGAGCCCAGACCAAGCTGTGATACAACCAGAAAGAATGTTTTCTACGGTTCATCTGTAAAAGTTGGTGAGAGTCGTAGCGGACATGCCAAATTTCCTTAGTCTTCTGAGAAAGTAGAGGTGTTGGTGGACTTTCAGAACTATAGTGTCAGCATCGGGGGACCAGTACAAGTTGTTGGTGATTTGGACAGTTGAAACCTTGAAGATCTCAACCCTTTCTACATCATCCCTCATTGATGTAGACAGGGGCATGTCCTCCTTTACACTTCCTGAAGTCGATGACCATCTCCTTTGTTTTGTTGACATTATTGTCATTGTACCAGTTCACCAGATTCTCTGTCTCATTCCTGCACTCTGTCTTGTCATTGTTTGAGATCCAACCCACTACGGTGGTGCCGTCAGTAAAATTGGAGGGGAATTTGGCCGCATGTGCTCCAGGTCCACTTTCTCCACACCATTTATCATCTTGTATTCCTCAATTTGATCTCCCCTCATTCTTCTAGATTCCAATAAGTTTCACAACACGAGGTTAAAGTCCAAATAAATCTGTTAGACTCTAACCTGGTGATGTGAGACTTCTTACTATGCTTACCCCAGTCCAACGCCAGCATCTCCACATCATGGCTACCTTCTAAATTCCAGAGAGCGTCGGCCTAAACTAAAGGTTGCCTCTCATTCTTCTAAACTCCAATGAGAACAGGCCCAACCTACTCAACCTCTCCTCATAAGAAAATCCCTCTATAACTATGATCAGCCGAGTGAACCTCCTCTGGACTGCTTCCACTGCCAGTAATCTTTCCTTAGATAAGGGAACCAAAACTTGTCCTAGTTGCTGTTGAGCTTCTTGAGTGTTGTTGAAGCAGCTGTTATCCAGGCAAGTGGAGAGTATCCCACCACATTCCTGACTTGTCCCATGTAGATGGTGGGCAGGCTCTGGGAGGTGAGTTATTCACTGTAGGATTGCCAGCCTCTGAGCTGTTTTTGTAGTTTATCTGGCTGGTCCAGTTCAGTTCCTGGGCAATGGTATCACCAGGATACTGATACTGTTGTGGAAATTCTTCCAAAACATCGTTATTTTTGCAGAGATCGGAACCTTTCTGGGTAGAGTGTCCACAATTATGACCAAAACCAGTGTTTAAGCCGAAGTCATGATGAGTGCAAGTCAGCACTGTGATTCTGAAAGAGTTAAACTCATTCAGCCAGTGAATTACAGAGTGTAACCTATGGCATCGCTGCCTCTCCGCAGAAATGCCCTGATTCTCAGAGGTGTCTGGTTTCCAATAAACTATTCACCCAGATCTTGTTTAAGAAAATGCCTTTCTTCAGCGGAGCTGACAAGTGGAAATACATTGAGTTGAAGCCGTGTGTGAATCTGACCAGCCACTGACAGTATGATGTAATGCCTGATAGTGTTTCAGCACAGCCATTCACCAACTGCACGCAGCAGACTGAAGCTGGCTTACCTTTCCATCATTCTGAAAGCTGGGCTTTAGGTGCCCTCCTTTGGTTCAGCAGTAGCTTCTGAACCCTCTCTCCCTGGGGCTAGAGCAGATTGGGATCTTGCTGTGCACAGTATGGCTGCCACATTTCCTACATGACAACAGCGACTACACTCCAGGGGTATTTGTTGTGCTGAACTATCCTCCATTGTTCTAAACCTACACCACCAACAGTTTATTAGTCACATGTTGGGAAGGCAATGGCCTAATGGTATTGTTGCTTGATTATTCATCCAGAAACTCAGTTCCGGGGATCCGGGTTCGAATCCCAACTCGGTAGGTGGTGGAATTTGAATTCAATTCAAAAAAAAAATCTGGAATTAAGAATCTGCTGATGACTATGAAACCATTGCTGATTGTCAGAAAAAACCCATCTGATTCAACAATGTCCTTTAGGGAAGGAAATCTGCCATCCTTACCTGGTCTGGCCTACATGTGACTCCAGAGCCACAGCAATGTGGTTGACCCTCAACTGCCCTCGGGCAATTAGGGATGGGTAATAGATGCTGGCCCAGCCAGTGATGCCCATGTCCCACAAATGAATTTTTAAAAAGTAGGCTTATGTTAACACTGCAATGAAGTTACTGTGAGAATCCCTTAGTTGCCACACTCTGGTGCCTGTTTGGGTACACTGAGGGAGAATTTAGCATGGCAAATGCACCCAAACCAGCACATCTTTTGGACTATGGGGGGAAACCGGAGCACCTGGAGGAAACCCAGGCAGACACAGGGAGAATGTGCAGACTCCACACAGACAGTAACCCCAAGCTGGGAATCGAACCCGGGTTTGTTCATTTTTAATACTAAGCACAAATAATAACTGATAAATAATATTCATCATTTGAAAATGTATTTCTGTCTGTGACGTGAATTGGAAGTTTCCCGAGCTGCCATTAATCCTGCTGAGTTATTTTGCCGTGGGGTCGGTGGATCTCTGGGCATTTTTCTGACCCATTGCGTTCGAACGTTCGAGTCGCAGAGATCTCGATAAAGGGAGGAGCCCTATAGATGGTAGACAAGTGGTATCAGCTTCCTGTTCTACTGATTCAGTTACTGATGTGTTAATGGCACGCTGCTGATATGTGTTCAGTACAATGCTGCTGAACAAATTGTGTGATTTCATTTGCAAAGTGTTAATCACAGAGGAAAACATTCCAATTCCATTGTGATCCCAGAGATTGTTGAGTAACTTCACCAGCCTGTGTCTGCTGTTTGGGATCTTTACACTTGTGTCCCTGAGGATTTCCTTCACAAAGTTCCTTACAAACTACAAGAAACCTGGTTTGAGTTTCACAGTTTAGCTGCTGCTCCAGTCTGATCTCTTACACATCCTCGATTTTCTTGGCTCCACCCTTAGCTGCCTGGGCCCGGGCTTCGAATTCCCTCCCTGAACCCCTCCCCTTCTCTGCTGTGTCTCCTCTTGAAGATACTGGTTAAACGCTGCTTCTTTGACCAAGCTTTTGAACACGTGATTTGATTTATTATTGTCACGTGTATTGGGATAAGTATTGTTTCTTTCAAAGCATACCATTCATAGAGAAGGAAATGAGAGTGTGCAGAATGTAGTCATACAATCCTACAGCGCAGAGGGAGGCCATTCAGCCCATTGAGCCTGCACCGACCACAATCCTACCCAGACCCTATCCCTATAATCTCATACATTTACCCTGCTAATCCTCCTGACACTAACGGGCAACTTTAGCCTGGCCAATCCACCTAACCTGCACACCTTTGGACTGTGGGAGAAAACCGGAGCACCCGGAGGAAACCCACACAGACATGGGGAGAACATGCAGACTCCACACAGACAGTGACCCAAGCTGGGAATTGAACCCAGGTCGCTGGTGCTGTGAGGCAGCAGTGCTAACCACTGTAGTGTTACAGTCATAGCTAGGGGTGTAGAGAAAGATCAACTTAATGTGCGGTGGGTCCATTCAGAAGTCTGACAGCAGCAGGGAAGAAGCTGTTCTTGAGTCGGTCGGTACGTGACCTCAGACTTCTGTATCTTTATCCCGATGGAAGAAGGTGGAAGAGAGAATGTCCGGGGTGTGTAGGGTCTATATCTCCTTACAAAAGGATATTACTGGAAAGGTGCAATATACTAACAGACTGTGGTGCAAATAGTTAGCAAGTCAGGCAGAGAGAGGGACAGCTCAAGTTCCAGGGTCCAGATAACTTTTCTTTAGAACTCTGAAAGATCGTTGAATGAAATTATCATCTCATTGTTTTATTTCCCTTGGGGTTCAGAGGTCAAATCCCATCTGATAACAATCCTGTGATACACCTTTGAACTCCATTGGTGGGACTGTATAAACACAAGTTATTGTGTAAAGTTTTTTAAAGTTTGTTTATTCGTGTCACAAGCAGGCTTACATTAACACTGCAATGAAGTTACTGTGAAAATCCCCTAGCTGTCACATTTGGGAGCCTGTTTGGGTACACTGAGGGAGAATTTAGCATGGTTTATGCACCCTCACCAGAGGAAACCGCAGACCCAGTCATGTATTTAATTGTTCTTCCACAGGTTTATTTAAATTCCTTCACACAGTATGTTGGCTAGGCCAGTGTTTGTTGCCCATCCCTATTGGCCCATGGGAACGTGGTGGTGAGCTACTTTCTTGAATCACTGCAGTCCATCAGGTGTAGGTGCACCCGTGGTGCTGTTAGGGAGGGAGTCCCAGGATTGTGAGCCAGCCTATGGTCCGCTCCTGCTCGCGAGGGAAGCCACACCAGGCAGTGCCGAGCATTCACATATCAGTGAGTCTGAAAGTAGGCAGTGACAGAGACAGATACCCTGACCACAGTGAGGGAGAGCTTCTCTTCCCAGCAGGGGGACAGGACAGTTAGCCATGGAGGAAAGGGGGAGGAATTCTATCTTGGTGCATCTCAGTGACTCAAAGGAGAGCTGGAGATCGGAGCGGACTGGTTAAATGGGGAAGCAAGAGTATTCCCGATTGCTACCCCATCCCATGTACCGCTCCCTCATTTGCTGCGTAATGCTGTTGCAATGGTGTGGGCAGCATGGTGGCACAGTAGTTAGCACTGCTGCCTCACAGCGCCAGGGACCCGGGTTCGATTCCCAGCTTGGGTCACTGTCTGTGTGGAGCTCACACATTCTCCCCGTGTCTGCGTGGGTTTCCTCCGGGTGCTCCAGTTTCCTCCCACGGTCCGAAAGACGTGCTGGGTAGGGTGCATTGGCATTCCTGCCCCAAGATGTGTCGGCTAGGGGGAGGGTTGGCGGGGTTACGGGCATAGGGCCTGGGTGGGATGCTGTCTCGGGAAGTCAGTGCAGTCTCGATGGGCCGAATGGATTCTGCGATTCCCTCTTTATCGGTGAGAATCTGTTGCCATTCACAGGGTATCCGGTCTGCTATTGGCTGCCACTTTGCGGGGTATCTGGTCTGCTATTGGCCGTTTGGTGACATGACCTGTTGAACCAGAAAATGGAGAAATGGGTGAGGGGGTAGGGGGAGGGGGGTTTGTTGGGGGGGTAGGGGGAGGGGTGTTTGTTGGGGGGGTAGGGGGAGGGGGGTTTGTTGGGGGGGTAGGGGGAGGGGTGTTTGTTGGGGGGGTAGGGGGAGGGGGGTTTGTTGGGGGGGTAGGGGGAGGGGGGTTTGTTGGGGGGGTAGGGGGAGGGGTGTTTGTTGGGGGGGTAGGGGGAGGGGGGTTTGTTGGGGGGGGAGGGGGAGGGGGGTTTGTTGGGGGGGTAGGGGAGGGGGGTTTGTTGGGGGGGTAGGGGGAGGGGGGTTTGTTGGGGGGGAGGGGTGTTTGTTGGGGGGGTGGGGGGGGGGTTTGTTGGGGGGGTAGGGGGAGGGGGGTTTGTTGGGGGGGTAGGGGGAGGGGGGTTTGTTGGGGGGGTAGGGGGAGGGGGGTTTGTTGGGGGGGTAAGGGGAGGGGGGTTTGTTGGGGGGGTAGGGGAGGGGGGTTTGTTGGGGGGGTAGGGGGAGGGGGGTTTGTTGGGGGGGAGGGGTGTTTGTTGGGGGGGTAGGGGGAGGGGGGTTTGTTGGGGGTGTAGGGGGAGGGGGGTTTGTTGGGGGGGTAGGGGAGGGGGGTTTGTTGGGGGGGTGGGGGGTTTGTTGGGGGGGTAGGGGGAGGGGGGTTTGTTGGGGGGGTAGGGGGAGGGGGGTTTGTTGGGGGGGTGGGGGGAGGGGGGTTTGTTGGGGGGGAGGGGGGTTTGTTGGGGGGGAGGGGGGTTTGTTGGGGGGGTGGGGGGAGGGGGGGGGTGGGGGGAGGAGGGGGGTTTGTTGGGGGGGAGGGGGGTTTGTTGGGGGGGGTAGGGGGAGGGGGGTTTGTTGGGGGGGTAGGGGTAGGGGAGGGGCTTTGTTTGGGGGGGAGGGGGAGGGGGGTTTGTTGGGGGGGAGGGGGTTTGTTGGGGGGAGGGGGGTTTGTTGGGGGGGTAGGGGGAGGGGGTTTGTTGGGGGGGTAGGGGGAGGGGGGTTTGTTGGGGGGTGGGGGGGTGGGGGAGGGGGTTGTGGGGGTAGGGGGGGGGTTTGTTGGGGGAGGAGGGTGTTTGTTGGGGGGGTAGGGGGAGGGGGGTTTGTTGGGGGGGTGGGGTGTTTTGTTGGGGGGGTAGGGGAGGGGGGTTTGTTGGGGGAGGGGTGTTTGTGGGGGGGTAGGGGGAGGGGGTTTGTTGGGGGGTAGGGGGAGGGGGGTGTTGTGGGGAGGGGGGAGGGGGTTTTGTTGGGGGGAGGGGGGTTTGTGGGGGGGGGTAGGGGAGGGGGGGTTTGTTGGGGGGGTAGGGGGGGGGGTTTGTTGGGGGGGAGGGGGGTTTGTTGGGGGGGAGGGGGGTTTGTGGGGGGGTAGGGGGAGGGGGGTTTGTTGGGGGGAGGGGGGAGGGGTTTGGGGGGAGGGGGGTTTGTGGGGGGGTAGGGGGAGGGGGTTTGTTGGGGTGGGGGGTGGGGAGGGGGTTTGTTGGGGGGGTAGGGGGAGGGGGGTTTGTTGGGGGGGGGGGGTTTGTGGGGGGGGTGGGGGGGAGGGGGTTTGTTGGGGGGGTGGGGGAGGGGGGTTTATTGGGGGGGGTGGGGGGAGGGGGGTTTGTTGGGGGGGAGGGGGTTTGTTGGGGGGGAGGGGAGGGGGGTTTGTTGGGGGGGGTGGGAGGGGGGTTTGTTGGGGGGGTAGGGGGAGGGGGGTTTGTTGGGGGGGAGGGGGGTTTGTTGGGGGGTAGGGGGAGGGGGGTTTGTTGGGGGGGAGGGGGGAGGGGGGTTTGTTGGGGGGGAGGGGGGTTTTGTTGGGGGGGGAGGGGAGGGGGGTTTGTTGGGGGGGGTGGGAGGGGGGTTGTTGTGGGGGGGGAGGAAATGTCCCGTAAATACATTCCAGCCGGCCGTGGAAATCTGCCCCGTGTTTTTTTTGTTGGGTGTTTCCACCCCCGGCTCAGCAGGGTGGCAGCAGATGGCACGGTGTCTGGTTGGGGGAAGGGGACGGGAGAGAGGGAGAAGAGGAATTTCCTTGGAGCATCTGCTGTATACCCGGGGAGATCCCCCCCCGCCCAGCCCAGCCCAGCCTGGCTGCTTTGTGTGCTGTCACTGGAGTGTCCGTGCTCCCTGCCCACCGAGAGAGAGAGAGAGAGAGAGAGAGAGAGCTGACTTGTGTTTGAGACGTTAATTGAGCGCACTTTCCTCAGCTACCCCCAGGGTTCTGAGCCAGGAGCTTTCCACACAAACAGACAATCATTCTGAATGCCTGGTTACCCCCTCCCCCTTTCTCCATTCAGCGCGAGCTGGCTGACTTTACAACACTGCCTGTGGTATAGGTTTTCACTCGGAAGTGTTGGGGGAAGATTCCAGAAGGTTCTGTGATCAGAGCAACAAATGTTCTGGCTAAATTGGCCTTTTGTTTAGCCCTGACTCTCTGGTGTTCATTCCACCGCGATGGGAGAGTTAGTTGTCCCAGTTTTATTGAATCATTGCCCTGAATTGCCCATTTTGATGGTTTATTTTGTGACCTCCAGCCTGCACTGTGGGTCATTCTGACAGGACACTGTGTGCCCGTGCCAATCTGGCTGATTTATAAACTCCACAACTCCCTCCCTAAAGCCTCTCTACTTCCCCATCCCTGAACAAACTTCTGCTCATTCGCCCGAATCATTCCTTATTTGCACCTCACAAGTATTATTCCCGACCCTTTGAGGAATCTTGCAATGTTAACTGTGTTATTCCGATGGACGATTGATTCTCAGTCCATATTTGAATGAAAGTGTTAAGAGAAAGTGAATCAAACATTTTGTAGAAATCCTCCAGTGCAGAGGAGGCTGTTTGGCCCCAATAACAATCCTACCAGGGCCCTATTCCCCACAACCCCACCTATTTACCCGACTAATCCCCCTGATATAAAGGGAGAATTTAGCACCTAACCTGCACATCTTTCAGACTGTGGGAAGAAACCACAGCACCCGGAGGAAACCCAGGCAGACACGGGGAGAATGTGCAGATTCCGCACAGACCCAAGGCCAGGAATCGAACCCGGGTCCCTGAAGCTGTGCTAGCCACGGTGCCGCCCCAAAAAGAGAAAGGAAAGTATTGCAGGGCTGTGGATAAAGTGTGAGGGAGTGGGACTAACTGGATAGCTTCTTCAGAAGAGCCTGTACAGGCAGGATGGGCCAAATGGCCTTCTGCATTGTGTCGTTTGATGATTTAATTGTGGGAGTGAAACAAAGAGGTTCAGCCTCAGAACAGGCAAATCCTAGAATTCCTGACATGTTTCCATTTGGTATTCCTGTTCCTGGCCCAGGAGATTAATTATAGCGTTGAAGTCTTTAATCGAGCAGTGAATTGGAGACAAACAGGGAATCGAGTCCTGGGATCCTCACCCACCTGAGCGAGGCTCCGATTCACAAAGGAAAGAACACAATATGCTTTTCCCAGAAGAAAATAACGTTTACCATCTCCAAATCCAATTCCAGTGGAGCTCACTTTTAAAGCTGCCTTCTTTTCGGATACCCAGCTTTAGAAACAGATGCTGGTTGAGAAATGTATGCAGCCGCCTGGATAACCTTGGAGAGAGTCTCAGGGAAGGAACCCCTCGCCGTGGGAGCGGGCCGCGCAGGGGTTGGCAGGGAGGCTTGTGAAAAATCAATGTTGACACAGCTCCTTGCATGTTAAAGCCCTGGGTCAGGACAAAAGTCGCAAGGTCACGGCCTGCACACTTGCCCCCGCTCAGTGTTTGGTCCCCGTGTTAGCTCAGCCCTGTTGGGTTTGAACATCCTGTGAGCTGTGGTGTCAGAGAGGCATTTTGTGCCCTTTTGTTCTGTTCAGTGTTGACTGAGATCGATAACTGGCTGGGTGGGGTAGGGGAGGGAGGGAGGGTGCGTTGCCGCAGTTTTCTAATAAAGAGAAGTGTAGCTTGCTGAGTAGGCCTCTGGCCTCTGGTTCGGAAGGTTGTGTGTTTAACTCCCACATCAGAAAGTTCATAGAATCCCTACAGAGCAGCAGGAGGCCATTCAGTCCATCGAGTCTGCATGGACCACAGTAACACCCAGGCCCTAACCTCATACATTTCCCTTACTAGTCCCCCTGTCTCTAAGGGGCAATTTTAGCATGGCCAACCCAGCTAACCCGCAAACCTTTGGACTTTAGGAGGAAACCGGAGCACCAGGAGGAAACCCAGGCAGACACGGGGAGAATGTGCAGAATCCACACACTCAGCGACCCGAGGCTGGAATCGAATCCGGGTCTCCTGGTGCTATGAAGCAGCAGTGCTAATCACTGTGCCGCACTAAAAGTCTAAGTTTCCGCTCCGTGTGTGGGTGCTGAGGGAGTGCTGCCTCGTTGGAGGTGCTACCTTTTTGAGATTACACACCGACTCTCCCTCTACCCTCTCGGTGGTTGTTAGAAATCATGTCGCACCATCCAGTGAGCTGCTCGCTAATGTCCCCACCAATTATTGATCACCCATTCATCGTAAGAACATAAGCCATAGGAGCAGAATTAGGCCACTCGGCCCATCGAGTCTGTTCTGCCATTCAATCATGGCTGATATTTTTCTCATCCCCATTCTCCTGCTTTTTCCCCATAATCCCTGATCCCCTTATTAATCAGGAACCTATCTGTCTCTGTCTTAAAGACACTCAATGACCTGGCCCCCACAGCCTTCTGTGGCAAAGAGTTCCACAGATTTCCCACCCTCCGACTGAAGAAATTCCTCCTCATCTCTGTTTTAAAGGATCGTCCCTTTAACCTGAGGTTGCACCCTCTGGTTCTCGCTTTTCCTACTATTGGAAGCACCCTCTCCATGTCCACTCTATCCAGGCCTCGCAGTATCCTGTATCAGCATCAGGCAAGCCAATTCTCTGGTCACGGCTGCTTGTGGGATCTTGCTGTGCGTTTCCTACATAGCAACAGTAACTAGATTTCTAACGTACTTCATTGGCTGTAAAGCACTCTGGGATATCCTGAGGCTGTGAATGGTGCTATAGAAATGCAGTTCCTTGTGTGCAGCTGGCGATGTTGAGGTTGAGTGATGGCACCTTGCTGTGCACAGCCTCTGGGCTGTGAGCCGGGTGTGGGGTGCTGGGTGTTTCACTGTTAATCCTGTTACCAGCTCCACTGGCAAAGTAGGTACACAATTCAAGGGCATCACGGTGGCACAGTGGTTAGCGCTGCTGCCTCACAGCACCAAGGACCCGGGTTCAATTCCTGCCTCGGGTCACTGTGCACATTCTCCCCATCTCTGCGTGGGTTTCCTCTGGGTGCTCCAGTTTCCTCCCCCAGTCCACAAAATGTGCTGGCTTGGTGCATTGGCCATGCTGTGGGGGGATTAGCCATGGTAAATGCAAGGGGTTATGTGGATACGGCAGAGAGTCGGGTCTGAGTAAGATAATCTGTCAGAGAGTCAGTGCAGACTTGATGGGCCAAATGGCCTGACTTTGTACTTAGGGATTGTATAGATTGTAATTAGCTGTAGTTAGTGAGGGAGATTTGCTGTTTAAGTCGGGTTTTTGTTGTTAGTCAGGCTGGGACAGAAGGCCAGGGTGAGAGCAGATTAACTCGAGATTAATATGGAAGCAGCCGTTTTGTAATTGCTACAACAGCTGGAGCAGCACAAACGTGTGTGTGTGTGTGTGTGTGTGTGTGTGTGTGTGTGTGTAAATATTTATATGTGTGTGTGTGTAAATATTTATATGTGTGTGTGTGTAAATATTTATATGTGTGTGTGTGTGTGTAAATATTTATATGTGTGTGTGTGTGTAAATATTTATATGTGTGTGTAAATATTTATATGTGTGTGTGTGTCAGTATTTGTGTGTGTGTGTGTCAGTATTTGTGTGTGTGTGTGTCAGTATTTGTGTGTGTCAGTATTTATGTGTGTGTGTGTCAGTATTTATGTGTGTGTGTGTGTGTCAGTATTTATGTGTGTGTGTGTGTGTGAGTATTTATGTGTGTGTGTGTGTGTCAGTATTTATGTGTGTGTGTCAGTATTTATTTATGTGTGTGTGTGTGTCAGTATTTATTTATATGTGTGTGTGTGTGTGTCAGTATTTATGTGTGTGTGTCAGTATTTATGTGTGTGTGTGTGTCAGTATTTATGTGTGTGTGTGTGTCAGTATTTATATGTGTGTGTGTGTGTGTCAGTATTTATGTGTGTGTGTGTCAGTATTTATGTGTGTGTGTGTGTGTCAGTATTTATATGTGTGTGTGTGTGTCAGTATTTATATGTGTGTGTGTGTCAGTATTTATACGTTTGTGTGTGTCAGTATTTATATGTGTGTGTGTCAGTATATGTGTGTGTGTGTGTGTGTGTGTGTGTCAGTATTTATATGTGTGTGTGTGTCAGTATATATGTGTGTGTGTGTGTGTCAGTATTTATATGTGTGTGTGTGTGTGTCAGTGTTTATGTGTGTGTGTGTGTGCCTGTGTGTATGTGTATGTCTGCATGATGGAGTGTGTGTGTTTGAGTATATGTGTGTGTGAGTGTGTGTCTGCATGTGTGTGTGTCTATGAGTGCCTGTGTTTGTGTTTTTCTACACAGTGCGGGTGGGGTTGTGGGGGTGGGGTTATGGGGGGTGATGGGGTGGATTGTCCGTTCCTATTTTTTGGGGGGACAGTATCAGCAGCAGGGATGGGGAAATCCCGCGGGAGCCCCGGTGCGGCTGTTACGCTGGCACAAGGCCTACAATCGATTATTTCTGAGGGACAGGAACCCCAAATTTAAAAGTTGTCAGTGAGTCTGCCCCCACCCTGCTGTCGGTCAGGGTCTGACAGACCTGATGTATCGTCCCAAATGGCCAGTCACCTGTGACAGTCTGCTCCAGACATTCTCTCATTGCCCTGAACCGGGGCGGAGGGGGATTTGGGCAATGGGATAATGATCCAGGGAGTTATAGGGTTTAAGCTGGTGTATTAGTGTTACAAGTAGCCTTACACTAACACTGCACCGTGTGAAAATCCCTCCTGTGTTAAAGCTCTCAACAAACACAAGTCAGATTGAACAGGGAAATCAGCCCATTTGAATTTGCATCTAAATTTGACTAGTTCGTTTTGCAAATACAAGCTTTTATTAACAAACAGTGGCATGAATAGGATTGTCAGTATATCCTGCAGGTATATATTCAGAGGTAGTGGAACACATGGTTGGAATTTGGTTCCTGGATAGCAGCCGGTGTTTGTATCAGTCTCCACCACAAATTTCCTTCACTAGCGCCGACTCTGCTCCCCTCCTAATGTTGAATGTTTCTTCCTTTATTCTTCGATGGGTGTCGCTGGCATTTGTTGTCCATCCCTAATTGCCCCTGAATTGAATGACTTGCCGGGTCATTTCGGAGACCCCCTATTTGACCCTGACCTGGATCCAAATTCCAAATCCACGTCCGCTCCATCCGCCATCTCGGGAATCTCCCCGATCTGCACCAACTCTCAGCTTGTCCGCTCAAACCGTCACCCGGTAACTTTGCAACCTTCAGACGTTGCGACGCTGTCTGCTCGGGGTTCCAGTGTGGTGCCGTCTGTAAACCTGAGCTCAGCCAAAACTCTGCAGATGCTGCTGTGTGTGTGCTGACTGACACTGACACACAGCACAGCAAGGCTCCAGACAGTCAGCACGGTGGTACAATGGCTAACCAGCAAAATTAAGGATCCCACACACCCCGGACATTCTCTCTTTCACCTTCTTCCATCGGGAAAAAGATACAAAAGTCTGAGGTCACGTACCGACCGACTCAAGAACAGCTTCTTCCCTGCTGCTGTCAGACTTTTGAATGGACCTACCCTACCTCACATTAAGTTGACCTTTCTCTACACCCTCGCTATGACTGTAACACTACATTCTGCACACTCTCATTTCCTTCTCTATGAACAGTATATTTTGTCTGTTTAGTACGCAAGAGACAATACTTTTCACTCTGTGTTAATATATGTGACAATAATAAATCAAATCGAAAGCACTGCTGCCTCACAGTGCCAGGGACCCGGGTTTGATTCCCGGCTTGGGTCACTTTCTGCATGTTCTCCCAGTGTCTCTGTGGGTTTCCTCCGGGGGCTCCGGTTTCCTCCCACAGTCCAAAACAATGTGCTGGTTTAAGAAATAGGAGGAGGAGTAGGCCATCTAGCCCTTCGAGCCTGCCCCGCCATTCAATAAGATCATGGCTGATCTGTCGTGGCTCAGTTCCACATTCCCGCCCTCTCCCCATAACCCTTAATCCCCTTGCCTATCAAAAACCCATCAACCCGCGTCTTAAAAATATTTAGCGAGGTAGCCTGTGGATTGGCCGTGCTAAATTCTCCCTCAGTGTACCTGAACAGGAGCTGGAGCTTGGCGACTCGGGGATTTTCACAGTAACTTCATTGCAGTGTTAATGTAAGCTGACTTGTGACACTAATAAATAAATAATTTGCCATCTTTTTATTAAAGATAAAATAATCCCATTCATTGCATTACAGAATGACACAGGACAGAAGGAGGCCATTGGGCCGTTTAGCTCTTTACAAATACTAGCCATTGAATCATAGAATCTCTACAGAGCAGAAGAGGCCATTCAGCCCATTGAGTCTGCACTGACCCAGGCCCTCTTTCCCACCCTACACCTGTAAACCCACGCGTTTCCCAAGGCTAATGCATCTAACCTACACGTATTGGGACACTAAGGGGCAATTTAGCATGGCCAACCCACCTAACCCGCACATCTTTGGACTGTGGGAGGAAACCGGAGCACCCGGAGGAAACCCACACAGACACGGGGAGAATGTGTAGACTCCACACAGACAGTGACCCGAGCCGAGAATCGAACCCGGGTCCCTGGCGCTGTGAGGCAGCAGTGCTAACCCACTGTGCCAATGAATCCCATTCCCCTACTCACGCCCCATAACTGTGTATTGTTTTTTCCCTTCATGCCATTTTGTTTTGAATGTTGCTATGGTATCTGTTTCCACGGCCCAGTCACTAATCAGATCTGTGTTCCTCCACTCAGTTCACAGGGATTCTATTGGAGTATTTATCTATTTGAAAATTTCTTACACTCCAGCTTTGCAGTGAGCTGCTGCCTTCCCCGTCCTGATCATTGTACACCCAGCAGTATTGAGTTGCCAATCTCAGCATTGCGAGGCCGGGGCTATTGAAACGCAGTGGGGCCAATGGGTCGGTATGAACTGAAACACCAGATCACAGAAGGCTGAAGTTACCTGGAATCTCGCAGCTCTTTGCGAAAGGGAAGTATTCCCGCTTCCCTGTTCATTCCCCATTGATTTGCAATTCTTATTTTGGTTTCAAGTGTATATTAATTTTGGTTTGGAAGCCAGTGAGGTTCTGTTTCCACCAGTCTAACAGCTCACTGTGTTTAAAAAAAAAACTCACTCCACCTTTACTTTGGTTCTTTATGCTAAATATCTTACCCGTACGGATCCTGACTGACCTGCCAAAGAAAACAGTTTCTCCCTGTTGACTCCATCAAAACCTTTCAGGATTTTCCACACCTCCCCTTCGCTGCCTCTGTTTTAAGGATAATCCCAGACTCGCCACAGAGCTGAGATCCTTCATTCCCGGTCACTATCGTCACCACAAGTGTCCTCCGAAACAGAGGGCGGTTCGGGATGGCGAATAAATATCGGCCCAGCCGGCGATACCCTGAGCGAATAGAAGAAATAAAGAGAAAAATATATATTCTCCAATTCACCCGAGACTTTTGCATCCTGGCTAAAGGATTGTGTGGAGAGTTGAACCCAATGGCTGGGGATTTTCTGTAGTCTTACCCAACCACCCCCACCCCCTCCGGTGACCCCACCCTCCCGTCACCCCCACCCAACCACCCCCCCATCACCCCTACCTGATTACCCAAACCCCCCATCACCCCCACCCAACCAACCCTCCTCCCCGTCACCCCCACCCAACAACCCCACCCCCATCACCCCCACCCAATTACCCAACCCCACCCCCATCACCCCCACCCAATTACCCAAACCCCCCATCACCCCCACCCAACAACCCCACCCCCATCACCCCCACCCAACCAACCCTCCTCCCCGTCACCCCCACCCAACAACCCCACCCCCCCGTCACCCCCACCCGATTACCCAAACCCCCCATCACCCCCACCCAACCAACCCTCCTCCCCGTCACCCCCACCCAACAACCCCACCCCCCCGTCACCCCCACCCGATTACCCAAACCCCCCATCACCCCCACCCAACCAACCCTCCTCCCCGTCACCCCCACCCAACCACCCCACCCCCCCGTCACCCCCACCCGATTACCCAAACCCCCATCACCCCCACCTGACCAACCCACCCCCCGTCACCCCCACCCAACAACCCCACCCCCCGTCACCCCCACCCAACAACCCCACCCCCCATCACCCCCACCCAACAACCCCACCCCCCGTCACCCCCACCCAACCACCCCACCCCCTGCCACCCCCACCCGATTACCCCACCCACCTGTCACCCCCACCCAACACCCCCATCGCCCCCACCCAACCACCCCAACCCCCTTCACCCCCACCCCCGTCACCCCCACCCAACAACCCCACCCCCTGCCACCCCCACCCAACAACCCCACCCCCCGTCACCCCCACCCAACAACCCCACCCCCTGTCACCCCCACCCAACAACCCCACCCTCCTGTCACCCCCACCCAACACCCCCATCGCCCCCACCCAACCACCCCAACCCCCTTCACCCCCACCCCCCGTCGCCCCCACCCAACCACCCCATCCCATATCACCACCACCTGATCAACCCACACCCCCATCACACCTACCCAACCCCCCACCCCCCCCATTACCCCCACCCAATTACCCACCCCCCCACCACCCCCACCCAATTACCCAGCCCCCGTCAGCCCCCCCCCCCCCCCCCGATTATCACTCCACCTCACCCGCAACACTGCTAGGAAAGGCCAGTGGCCCCCGGTTTAGTGGGCTCAGGGGTTAATGGGCATCAATGAGCTCGTTAATGAGTCGAATGGACAGCCGGCACTGCGGGTGGGGTGGGCGGAGGCCCCGCAGGCACCCCCTCCCCCCCCTCCCCGTCCCCCCTCCCACTTTATCAGGGGAGGTTTGGCTGCCACAGACGGGGGTCTCTCCCGCCATTAAGCAGGTCCCACTGCCTAAAACCCAGCCCAGCTGAGGCCTAACCAGCGTTTAAAGAAATATTTAACATCGCTTTCTTGCTGCGTCTCTGCTCTAAATGCCCAGAACCCCGTGTGTTTTTGAAACAGTTTTTGGCCCGTTAACTTCAAAGATTTTTGTGTTTGCCACAGAAGGCATTTTTTTAATACCTGGTGCACCACATAATTTTCGAAGCAGCTTGCGTTGAAATGTTTTAAATGCTTCTGCTGTATTTACATCCTGTGCCTCCACTAACCCAACACTGAAGTCTTGTCCTCTTGAAAGGAGGGCTTTCTCCAACGACACACTTATCCATGGCAACCAATATCAGTCATTCAGAATCTGGCACCTTACCAGCTGGATTGACCCCACACTAACCTGAGTCCTCCCAGCAAGGCCCCGTAAACAGCAGTGTGACTGGGGGGAGGGGGGGAAATACACCTCCTCTTCCAGGCATTGCCCTGGGATCTTTAATGTCTGCCTGAGAGAGCGGGTTTTAAAGTCTCACCCTCCAACAGTGCACAGTAGTTAGCACCGTGTCCTCACAGCACCAGGGGCCTGGGTTCGATTCCCGGTTTGGATCACTGTCTGTGTGGAGATCGCACATTCTCCCCGTGTCTGCGTGGGTTTCCTCCAGGTGCTCCAGTTTCCTCCCACATTCTGAAAGACGCGCCAGTTAGGGTGCATTGATCGAACAGGCGTCAGACTGTGGCGACTAGGAATTTCACAGTAACTTCATTGCAGTGTTAATGTAAGCCTTGTGACTAATAAATAAATTTTGACTTTAATCTCTGCCCTTTCTGTGCCGGAAGTGTCCGCCTGGGTTCACTGGCAACCGGGGGCTTCTGCTTTGTCTCGCTGCCCTGAGATCCTGTTGGAAAGCCCGTTACACGGACAGATTGGGCCTTCCTGAGGTATCGCCCGTGTCTGAAGCCAGTTGGCCCTTGGAGATGTAGTGGAAGGTGACTAATGGTAGAAGTGAGTTTGAAACATTCCCTATCTGCTGTGGTGGGATTTGAACCTGTGTCTCGGGATCGTTAGTCCGGCTCTCCGGGTACACAACCTGTGCATATTTACTAATTTGATTCAGTTGTGTAAGGTTTGTGGAGTTCCGCTAGTTTGGTTTGTGAGGTTGATGTCTGCCATTGCAGATATAAATAGCACCCCCACCCCCGCCACCCTGTATAGAGAAATGTCCAGAGAAAGTGACAATCTCTCTGGTGAATGTCCCTCTGATGTTGCACACAGCAGTTTCCTGGAGATAGATCACCAATTCCTGGAGGGCTACAGGGCGAATCGGCAGAGTTGGCGATCCTCCTTTGAAAGTCCCTCTCTAAAGCCTTTCACACTGAAGTGCGGTGCCTGGAATTGAACACCAGCCAGGGTTTGCTGAAGGTTCACCATGACTTCATTGATTTTGCCCTCGATTTATAAAACTAGCATCCCGTGTATCTTTTCAACAAATTTCCCGACCTGCCCTGCCACCTTTAACAGTTTGATTTCCCGCGTGCTCCTCTCTGCTAAACTCCCTTTATAATAATGATTCCCAATCTCTATCCTGAACGGGGTTGATGTTGCCTCTGTCCCTCTCCCTATTAAACTCTCCCTATCTCCAGTTTCAGCTGTCACGTTCTCCACCAGCCTCACCATCTCTCCCTCAAGTCAATCACCACCCTCCCACACACAGCCTTGAATTGATTTAATTTGATTTATTATTGTCACGTGTATGGAGATACAGTGTAAAGTATTGTTTCTTGCATGCGGCACAGACAAAGCATACTGTTCATAGAGTACATAGGGAAGAAGGAAAGGAGAGGGTGTAGAATATTATGTTGCAGTCACAGATAGAGTGTAGAGAAGATCACTGTAATATAAGGTAAGCTCATTTAATAGTCTGATGGACAACAGGGAAGAAACCTTTCTTGAGTTGATCAGTACGTGACCTCAGGTTTTTGTATCTTAAGCCCGATGGAAGTAGGTAGGAGAGAGTAGTCTGGGACGCGTGGGGTCCTTAATTATACTGGCTGCTTTGCCGAGGCAGCGGGAAGTGTAGACAGAGTCAATGGATGGGAGGTTGGTTTGTGAGATGGATTGGGCTACACTCATGACCTTTTGTAGTCCTTGTGGTCTTGGGTAGAGCAGGAGCCATACCAAGCTGTGATACCACCAGAAAGAATGCTTTCTATGGGGCATCTGTAAAAGTTGGTGAGAGTCATAGCTGGCATGCCAAATTTCCTTCGTCTTCTGAGAAAATAGAGGCATTGGTGGGGCTTTCTTAACTATAGTGTCAGCATGGGGGGGATCAGGGACAGGCTGTTGATCATCTGGACACCCAGAAACTTGAAGCTCTCGACCATTTCTACTTTGTCCCATTGATGTAGACAGGGGTGTGTCCTTCACTACGCTTCCTGACGTCAATGACTATCTCCTTCATTTTGCTGGCGTCGAATGAGATTATTGTTGTGGCAGTTTTGTGTGGCCTTTAAGTTTTGTGCCAAGAACACCCAGGTCTACAGCCGGGATTTTCCAGTGCAGCCTGACTGCCAGATCCTCTCTTGCCACCAAGGACATTGGACTTTTGGCTGGCTCACCGTGTCTGCCGCTTTGGGACCTGTCACAGCAAGGCTGATAAATCCCAGCCTAGCTCACTGTTCTACACTAAGAAAAGCAGCGATCCTAATGCCAACAATGATGATATCAGGGGTTTTGCACACTGACAGGCAGAGTGGATTCAACCTGTTTAATCTGTTGGAGTTTAGAAGAGTGAGAGGGGTTATCTCATAGAAACTTATAAAATTCTAACAGGGTTAAACAGGGTAGATTCAGAAAGAATGTTCCCCATGGTCAGGGGGAGTCCAGAACTAGGGGTCATGGTTTGAGGATAAGGGGTAAATCTTTTAGGACTGAGGGGAGGGGAAATTTCTTCACCCAGAGGGTGGGGAATGTGTGGAATTCATTACCATAGAATATAGCTGAGGCCAAAACGTGTGATTTGAAGAAGAAATTAAGAACATAAGAAATAGGAGCAGGAGTAGGCCATCTAGCCCTTCGAGCCTGCCCCGCCATTCAGTAAGATCATGGCTGATCTGTCGTGGCTCAGTTCCACATTCCCGCCCTCTCCCCATAACCCTTAATCCCCTCTCTTATCAAAAACCCATCAACCCGCTTCTTAAAAATATTTAGCAAGGCAGCCTCCACCACTTCAACGGGCAGAGAATTCCAGAGATTCACCACCCTTTGAGTGAAGAAGTTCCTCCTCAACTCCATTCTAAACCGCCCCCCTTTTATCTTGAGGCTGTGCCCCCTAGTCCTACTGTCTTTTTTGAGCGGGAAGAGTCTCTCCACCTCTATCCTATCCATCCCATTCATCATCTTATATGTCTCAATGAGATCTCCCCTCATTCTTCTAAACTCTAACGAGTACAAGCCTAGTTTATTCAGCCTCTCCTCATAGCTCAACCCCCTCAACTCCGGTATCAGCCTAGTAAACCTCCTCTGCACTCCCTCCAAGGCCAAAATATCCTTGCGTAAGCACGGCGCCCAAAACTGCACACAGTACTCCAGCTGCGGCCTCACCAATGCCCTATACAGCTGCAGCAAGACCTCCCTACTTTTATATTCAATCCCCCTCGCTATGATTAGATATAGTTCTTGGGGCGAAAGGGATAAGGGGTGAAGGGGGGATCAGGATAGTGAATCAGCCATGATTAAAATGAATGGCAGAGCAGGCTGGAAGGGCCAAATGGCCTCCTGTTTCTATGTTTCTTTCTCTCTCTCACTCCGTACCTTGATTTCCTCAGCTCTGTCCAGAGGGAGCTTTGCGATGATGTACTCCGGTGAGGTGGTTTGGTGGCGATGCCTGTGTCTGTTTAACCTCGTGGCTATTTTAACATCATGGCTATTTAACCTAGCCACAGGCACTGTATATACAGAGCGGTTAACTCAGAATCTCCTTGGTGGATTGTATTTAATTGAGAGGGTTGATGAGTTAATCAGTGATGAATTGATGTCTCAAATAAATTGATTAAATCCTCCAATGGACGTTGAAAATGGTGTATTTTCACTCTGTCGCCACGGTTGGTTGACTCAGTGTAGTTAGAGTGAGGAACATCCAGGTTGTAATCACTGCTGTTTGTGGATTTTACTCATTCCCGGACTGCGGGAGATTGAGTCATCACTAAGTGAGCTTTAATAGAAACCTGTGCTGCTGCTAATTGTGATGGGCCGGAGCACTTGGCTGTGATCTCAGTCTGTGACGTGCTGGCTGCGTTTAATTTCCATTCTGGAATTAGGAAGAGGCAGCCAGTGTTGTAGCCCTGAGCTTCAGTCAGTCTGTGTTAGCGTTCCACAGGAGTCAGTGCTTTTACTTAACTCTGCCTCCTGTTGCCTTCTGCAGCCTGGGAACCCCACAGCCCTGTCACTAATACTGTAACACATAGAGGAATTTGCAGTCTCTTTCCAATTAGTTAAAGAAACGCTGTCCCGTTTAAAACTCCGCTGGGCGGCAATCAAACTGTAGATATTTGTAATTCTTTGGCGATACAGGACTTGAGTTTTGCCAAAGAAACTTTGTTACCTTGGACTCAACAGGACAGAAGCAGGAAAACCAAATTTAACTGTGAATCTAAGATAATAAGTCAAGCTCATAATGTGGCTCAGTTATAATTGCTAAAAGCGACATGAGTGCACACACAGCCATCAGATTTCTGAGAGGGTTAACAAATCCGATGCACGATCTGAGACTCTGCCACGTGTGGGGTTGGTTGTGTTGGAAGAACATAAGAACTAGGAGCAGGAGTCGGCCCTCTGGCCCCTCGAGCCTGCTCTGCCATTCAATAAGATCATGGCTGATCTTTTCGTGGACTCAGCTCCACTTACCCACCCGCTCACCATAACCCTTAATTCCTTTACTGTTCAAAAATTTATCTATCCTTGCCTTAAAAATATTCAATGAGGTAGCCTCAACTGCTTCACTGGGCAGGAATTCCACAGATTCACAACCCTTTGGGTGAAGAAGTTCCTCCTCAACTCAGTCCTAAATCTGCTCCCCCTTATTTTGAGGCCATGCCCCCCAGTTCTAGTTTCACCCGCCAGTGGAAACAACTTCCCTGCTTCTATCTTATCTATTCCCTTCATCATCTTATATGTTTCTATAAGATCTCCCCTCATTCTTCTGAATTCCAATGAGCATAGCCCCAGTCTACTCAGTCTCCCCTCATAAACCAACCCTCTCAACTCCGGAATCAACCTAGTGAATCCCCTCTGCACCCCTTCCAGTGCCAGTGTATCCTTTCTCAAGTAAGGAGACTGAAACTGTACACAGTGCTCCAGGTGTGGCCTCACCAGCACCTTATACAGCTGCAACATAACCTCGCTGTTTTTAACTCCATCCCTCTAGCAATGAAGGTCAAAATTCCATTTGCCTTCTTAATTACCTGCTGCACCTGCAAACCAACTCCTTGTGATTCCTGCACAAGGACACCCAGATCCCTCTGCACAACAGCAGATTGTAGACCCCTTGATGTGTGGGAAATAATGTGGTGTAGCAGACAGTTTGTGTGTGTGTCCGTATAAATGTGTGCATTTTTACCTGTGATAAATGGGTGGCACAATAGCACAGTGTCCACAGTAATTCGTCATTTATATTAATGATTTGGATGAGAATATAGGAGACATGGTTAATAAGTTTGCAGATGACACTAAGATTGTTGGCATAGTGGACAGTGGAGAAAGTGATCTCCAATTGCAACGGGATCTTGATCAATTGGGCCAGTGGGCTGACGAGTGGCAGATGGAGTTTAACTTGACAAATGTGAGGTGATGCATTTTGGTAGATTGAACCAGGGCAGGACTTACTCAGTTAATGGTAGGGCACTGGGGAGAGTTACAGAACAAAGAGGTCTAAGGGTACATGTTCATAGCTCCTTGAAAGCGGAGTCACAGGTGGACAGAGTGGTGAAGAAGGCATTCAGCATGCTTGGTTTCATTGGTCAGAACATTGAATACAGGAGTTGGGATGTCTTGTTGAAGTTGTACAGGACATTGGTAAGGCCACACTTGGAGACTGTGTACAGTTCTGGTCACCTATTGTAGAAAGGATATAATTAAACTAGAAAGAATGCAGAAAAGATTCACTAGGATGCTACTGGAACTTGATGGTTTGAGCTATAAGGAGAGGCTGGATAGACTGGGACTTTTTTCTATGGAGCCTAGGAGGCTGAGGGGTGATCTTATAAAGATCTATAAAATAATGAGAGGCATGGATCAGCTAGGTAGTCAATATCTTTTCCCAAAGGTAGGGGAGTCCAAAACTAGAGGGCACAGGTTTAAGGTGAGAGGGAAGAGATACAGAAGTATCCAGAGGGACAGTTTTTTCACACAGAGGGTGGTGAGGGTCTGGAACAAGTTGCCAGAGGCAGTAGTAGAGACGGGTACAATTTTGCCTTTCAAAAAGCATTTAGACAATTACATGGATAAGATGTATATAGAGGGGTATGGGCCAAATGTGGGCAATTGGGATTAGCTTAGGGGTTTTTAAAAAAAAGGGCGGCATGGACAAGTTGGGCCGAAGGGCCTGTTTCCATGCTGTAAACCTCTATGATTCTATGGTTAACACTGCTGCCTCCCAGCGCCAGGGACCCGGGTTCGATTCCCAACTTGGAGGTCACTGTCTGTGTGGAGTTTGCACATTCTCCCCGTGTCTGCATGAGTTTCCTCCGGGTGCTCCGGTTTCCTTCCACAGTCCAAAGATGTGCGGGTTAGATGGATTGGCCAGGATAAAAAATTGCCCCTTAATGTCAGGAGGACTAGCAGGGTAAATGCCTGGGGTTATGGGGATAGGGCCTGGGTGGGATTGTGGTCGGTGCAGACTCGATGGCCTCCTTCTGCACTGGAGGGTTCTAATGATAAATGAAAAGTGACATGAGACTGAGTGAGGAATGGCTTCCGTTGTAATTGTTAGTTAAAGAGCAAGACCAGGAGAGCACTGAACTTCAACACAGACTTTCTAAATGAGGTACAATTGGTGGAAGGAAACTCTGTTAATTATAAAGCATGTGTGTGAGGATTATAAATTAACCGTGGAGGGGACATGAGGTTTGGTTATTGGTACAAGTCATACACAGAGTGATTCCTCACAATCTCCTTTTTGTTGAATATCAGGTAGGTTCTTGACAAAGATTCTGTTGGACTCAGGCCAAGAGGAAGAAGCATCCCCTCCCCCAGCTCATGTCGCCTCGGTTACTTTCCCCTGGAGTATCCCCCAGAGTCCCCAATATTGAACCACAGGAGCATGAGACAGCTGACCCGCCCCGACCTCTGATCCCCTCCCTCGCTAAATAAAATATAAGCTAGGCCGCAGCAAGTTAATGAAATATTAAATTCCTTTTGTGCCTTGGTTTAATCAAATTCATTAGCTGTGGGACATTTGTCTGGTGGTGGGGGAGAAGTCAGATACCGAAATGAGAACAAAAGAACTGGCTTTAGCGCAACTTGTATCAGCATAGAATCCCTGCAGTGCAAAAGGAGGCCATTCGGCCCATCGAGTCTGTACCGACCATGATCCCGCCCAGGGCCTACCCCCATAACCCCACACATTTACCCTGCTAATCCCCTGACACTCAGGGTTAATTTATCCTGGCCAATGCACATCTGTGTACTGTGGGAGGAAACCGGAGCACCCGGAGGAAACCCACGTGGACACGGGGAGAATGTGCAAAGCCCACACAGACTGTGACTCAAGCCGGGAATCGAACCCGGGTCCCTGGCGCCGTGAGGCAGCAGTGCTAACCCACCGTGCCCCCCCTTTTTACCATTTACACCAAGTACATCAGTGTGTTACGTGTCCAAATCTTGAAGTAGGGTTTGGGCCGATGTCTTCAGATTCCGTGGTAAGACTGCTGTCACTAAACCAACGAGCCCTTTTAGGGTTTTTTTGGAAAAATGGTACAGAAATGTATCCTGTGTGCTTTGGGTTGAAGGTGGATCAGGAACATTAAACCATCATCCCAGTGAGATCCTGCTCTCCAGAACAGCAGCATTCCATGAAGGCTCAGTTCAGATGTTACTTCATCTGTTTCGGGAAGAGTTTGCTGGCATCTGACCAAAGTGTGCTTCTTGCCGGTTTGACCTTGTGCCACAGAATCCCGACAGTGCCAAAGGAGGGTCTTTAACTCTGCACCGAATCTCCAAACCAGCATCCAGGGAACAGGCAGGAAAGGAAAGGAGTGGCTGCAGGATGTTGTGTTACAGCTGCGAGTGTTACACTACATTCTGCACCTTCTTCTCTGTGAACGATAGGTTTTATCTGTATAGTGTGCCAGAAACAATACCTTTCTCTGTATGTTAATACAGTGACAATAATGAATCAAATCAAAATCTGGTGATTTTCCAAACGGGGATGTGAATAGTGTAATTTAGTTTGCTGTAGTGTACTGATTTCTGATCTGGAATTACGGAAACAATAACAACTTACATGTTTAATCGCTGTCTCATCCGTTGACTCCGTCTGCATTTCTCGCTGCCTCGGGAAAAGCAGCCAGCATAACCAAGGACCCCACGCACTCCGGACATTCTCTCTTCCACCTTTTTCTGTTGGGAAAAAGATATAAAAGTCTGAGGTCACGCACTAATCGACTCAAGAACAGCTTCTTCCGTGCTGCTGTCAGACTTTTGAATGGACTTGCCTCACATAAAGTTGATCTTTCTCTACCCCCTAGCTATGACTGTAACATTACATTCTGCACCCTCTCATTTCCTTCTCCCCTAAGTACTCTATGAATGGTATGTTTTTGTCTGTATAGCATGCAAGAAAAATTGCTTTTCACTGCATCCCAATATATGTGACAATAGATCACATTTAATCAAAATAGTAAAGCATTCCGAGGCATTGGCAGGGGAGTTATTAAACAAACAGACTGACATTGAGTCACAGGGGATCGACCAGTAAATCTTTACTCCCATCTCCAGCCCACCACAATGTAAACACCCTCCGTTTCCCGAGTGGATACACGCTCCAAGATATCATTAAACATTCTCCGATACGCGACTGTGGTCCATCCAGCCTCCAGGAGCCAGATGTGTGAAAGATTAGTTTGAGCACAGTGGCTACGCAGTGATTCAGCTGCACTCATCTTGCCACTGTCTCCCCATCAGTACAAAGATGGTCACTCCTCAGTCTCTGGGCTCAGATCGAGGGTCAGATCCAGCCCAGGGTGGGGGTGGGGGGGGGAATGTTCATCTTGTCAGCTTGGATCTTGTGGGGAGCTTGAATTGGGTTCAGTTGGAATTTGGATTTGGTTTTTTAGAGTGAGGCAGGGACGGGTTTGGGTTTAACCGGGTCCACTCTGAACACTGACTTTGTAACTTTAACAATGGGGTGAAAATGTGAAAGTAACCACTCAGAGAGATGGATAAGAGAGGGATTATCGCTCTCTGCCATTGCTGGATCACAGGGTCTAAACTCCACTTGAACACCGTCACCCAGCGCAGGCTGTTGGAGGAGAGGGGATCGATCGGAAATACAGAGGGGTGTAAAGCAGTGCAAAGCTCTCCGTGTAAAACAAAACCAGAGTTAGCTGCACGGAGACAGCTGGACTGCCACCCATTGCAGAGACACCCAGCACCTGCTGTGCAGCCAGAGCGAGCGAAAGCTAATCCCTTTGTTCCCCACGTACAGAATTGACAGACACGAAAGATCCTGGCATAAAATCCAGTCGCACTGAGGATAGAATTCCTTTTCCCTAGAACCCAGGATTCCCAGGATGTAAATCCCAGTCACTATGATGAGGACAGGGTTAATGCACCGACCAACTTGCACCTTCTACAGTTGGGAGGTTTAGCTGGTTTCAAGACTGGAAAGGCCCCCAAAGTTAAAAAGTTTATTTATTAGTGTCACAAGAAGGCTTACATTAACACTGCAATGAAGTTAGTATGAGAATCCCCTCGTTGCCACACTCTGGCGCCTGTTTGGGTACACTGAGGGTCAGTTTAGCTTGGCCAATGCACCCTAACCAGCACGTCTGTTGACTGTGGGAGGAAACCGGAGCACCTGGAGGAAACCCACACAGACACGGGGAGAACATGCAAACTCCACACAGACAGTGACCCAAGTTGGGAATTGAACCTGGGTCCCTGGCGCTGTGAGGCAGCAGCGCTAACCACTGTGCCACCGTGCCGCCCCTTAATAGCCGATGGGGAGGTATGTATGGAAGGCACGGTGATGGAGCAGGGAGTAACTACTCCTCATAAACATTTATCCCCAGCAATCTAGTGGTGGTACGGTGGTTAGCATTGCTGCCTCACAGCGCCAGGCACCTGGGTTTAATTCCAGCCTCGGGTGGCTGTTTGTGTGGAGTCTGCACATTCTCCCTTTGTAGGTTTCCTCCAGTTGCTCCGGTTTCCTCCCACACTCCAAAGATGTGCTGCTTAGGTTGATTGGCCATGATAAATTGACCCTAGTGTCCGGGGGATTAGCAAGGTAAATATGTGGGGTTATGGGAATCGGGCTTGGGTGGGATTGTGGTCAGTGCAGACTCGATGGGCAGAATGGCCTCCTTCTGCACTGTAAGATTCTGTGATTCAATCTGTACCCAACATTTCTTCTGAAATGCAATTCAGGCTGCCACAGAGGGAGTGCTGCAGTGTCTGAGGTGCCACAGAGGGAGTGCTGCTCTGTCTGAGGTGCCACAGAGGGAGTGCTGCTCTGTCAGAGGTGCCACAGAGGGAGTGCAGCCTTGTCTGAGGTGCCACAGAGGGAGTGCAGCCTTGTCTGAGGTGCCACAGAGGGAGTGCAGCCTTGTCTGAGGTGCCACAGAGGGAGTGCAGCCTTGTCTGAGGTGCCACAGAGGGAGTGCAGCCTTGTCTGAGGTGCCACAGAGGGAGTGCAGCCTTGTCTGAGGTGCCACAGAGGGAGTGCAGCCTTGTCTGAGGTGCCACAGAGGGAGTGCTGCTCAGTCTGAGGTGCCACAGAGGGAGTGCAGCCTTGTCTGAGGTGCCACAGAGGGAGTGCTGCTCTGTCTGAGGTGCCACAGAGGGAGTGCAGCCTTGTCTGAGGTGCCACAGAGGGAGTGCTGCTCTGTCTGAGGTGCCACAGAGGGAGTGCAGCCTTGTCTGAGGTGCCACAGAGGGAGTGCAGCCTTGTCTGAGGTGCCACAGAGGGAGTGCAGCCCTGTCTGAGGTGCCACAGAGGGAGTGCAGCCCTGTCTGAGGTGCCACAGAGGGAGTGCAGCCCTGTCTGAGGTGCCACAGAGGGAGTGCAGCCCTGTCTGAGGTGCCACAGAGGGAGTGCTGCACTGTCTGAGGTGCCACAGAGAGAGTGCAGCCCTGTCTGAGGTGCCACAGAGGGGGTGCTGCTCTGTCTGAGGTGCCACAGAGGGAGTGCTGCTCTGTCTGAGGTGCCACAGAGGGAGTGCTGCTCTGTCTGAGGTGCCACAGAGAGAGTGCAGCCTTGTCTGAGGTGCCACAGAGGGAGTGCTGCTCTGTCTGAGGTGCCACAGAGGGAGTGCTGCTCTGTCTGAGGTGCCACAGAGAGAGTGCTGCCCTGTCTGAGGTGCCACAGAGGGAGTGCAGCCCTGTCTGAGGTGCCACAGAGGGAGTGCAGCCCTGTCTGAGGTGCCACAGAGGGAGTGCAGCCTTGTCTGAGGTGCCACAGAGGGAGTGCAGCCCTGTCTGAGGTGCCACAGAGGGAGTGCTGCCCTGTCTGAGGTGCCACAGAGGGAGTGCTGCTCTGTCTGAAGGGTGGTCTATCCACCAGCAGCTGCAGTATTTTGCCTGTAATGTGGGTGTAGGGGGTCCCAGCTCCAATATTTGAAAAGCGTGTGTCCTGGACAGTACCCTGACTGGCCGATTGTGATCACCTTGTTGGGACCAGGTTGGCTGCCAGGTTTCTGACCTTTACGACAATGGTTTAATGTTAAATGTATGTCACTGACGGGGGAGGTCTTCGGGGCATGCTGAGGTTGTAAGTAATGCAAATGGGAATAACTGAAAGTCTTCCACACAGAGCAGCAGCCTAACATTTTACTGTTCCCAGCCTCGGGGAATGTCCTTGGGAGACATTTGTCCTCATTTCAGTTGTTTTTGATTCATTTCATTATTGCATTCCCCCTCTGGTTAAACACGGATTCAATCCTTTATTCAGTCTTCAAATAATTGGTATTTGATGACTGTTGCTAGCTGATAAACCTGAGTAAAATACACTGCTGTAATCATTCTTTACTGAGAGAAATGTAGCATTTGCAAAACAATTTTCTGAACATCCGGATATCCCAAAGCACTTAAATCGAGGAAGCGCTTTTCCGAGCGTAGTCACAGTGTAATGTAGAAAATACAGCAGCAAATGTACTCACAGCGAGCTCCCACAAACAGCAAGGAGATCGGAGTCACGGTGAAGAGGGAGATGTTGGTCAGAGCACTCCAAAGTCCTCTTTGAGATGTGAAATGAGGGATCTTTAACATTCTCCTTGTACAAAACATCCCTTTCGCATCTCATCGAGAGGGCAGGTTGCATTCTGTTTGTGTGCACTCGTGGGTCAGCCTGGGTTACACATCGAGTCCCAGAATCACAGAATCCCACAGTGCAGAAGAGGCCCTTCAGCCCATCGAGTCTGCTGCGAGGCATGAAAGACCCTGACCCGCCCACCTAATCCCACTTGGTCCATAGTCTTGAATGTTACGGTGTACCAAGTGCTCATCCAGGTATTTTTTAAAGGATGTGAGGCATCCCGCCTCCCCCATCCTCCCAGACAGCGCATTCCAGACCCTCACCACCCTCTGAGTAAAAAAAAACTTTCCTAAAATCCCCCCCTAAACCTCCCACCTTCCATTTTTAACTTGAGTCTCCTCATCACCGACCCTTCAGCTAAGGGGAACAGCTGCTCCCTGTCCACCCTGTCCATGCCCCTCAGAATCAGATCACCCCTCAGCCTTCTCTGCTCCGGAGAAAACAGCCCAAGCCTATCCAACCTCCCTTTATAACCCACATGTTACCATCCCAGGCAGCGTCCTGGTGAATCTCCTCTGCACTCCCTCCAGCGCAATCACATCCTTCTTATGATCTGGTGACCAGAACTGCACACAGGAATCCAGCTGGGGCCTCACCAAAGTTCTACACAGCCCCACCCTGACCCCTCTAATTTGTAATCTGTACCTCGGTTGATAACGGTGAGTGTCCCACGCGTCTTTTTCACCACCCTATTAACCTGCCCTTCCGCCTTCAATGGTCTTTGGACAAACAGCATGAAACTCAATTCCACAGCTTACTGACGGAGAAGGGACACTGCCAATGAAATAGCACCATGTTTGTGTTTGGAAAGCTGGCAGTTTGGTAAAGATGGGACTGGTGGGTGGGGTAAGTAACTGATTAGCCAGAGGGTAAGGCTAATAAATCCAGGTTACCAGACCATCCAGAAGCGTTTCTACAGAAACTAGCACTCCTATTGAATTAACTTATTAATGTCCGAATGACGTAGAATTTTACAGAACTGGAATCCCACACTAACCCACACCATCAACATATCCTCTCTTCTTCCTCCCCCCAAGTTCCATTATCCTGAAATATCTCCATACTATTTGCCTCAATCATTCCATGTTCCACATTCCAGCCTCTGCTAAATTTCCTGTTAAATTTATGAGTGATGATCTTAAATTTATGGCCTCTGGTTTTGGTCGCATCCCTAAATGTGGAGACATCTTCTCCACTCCTGCCCTATCAAACCCCTTCAGAATTTATAGATTTTCAGTTGGCTTCAATTCTCATTCTTTTAGAATCCTGGAATCCCCACAGTGCAGGAGGAGTCTGCACCAACCACAATCCCACCCGGGCCCTATCCCCCGTAACCCCACATATTTACCCTGGTAATCCCCCTGACACTGTGAGGGAGAACTTCGCATGGCCAATCCACCTAACCCGCACATCTTTGGACTGTGGGTGGAAACTGGAGCACCTGAAGGAAACCCACGCAGACACGGGGAGAACATGCAGACTCTGTACAGACAGTGACCCGAGGCTGGAATTGAACCCGGGTCCCTGGCAGTGTGAGGCAGCAGCACTAACCACTGTGCCACCGTGCTGGCCCACTGCCTGACTTTGCAGGGGGTTGGATAGATTTTCACATGTAGATGATGCGAGTATGGTTTATACTCTGGGAGCAGCTCTGACCACAGAACATAGAACATTACAGCGCAGTACAGGCCCTTCGGCCCTCGATGTTGCACCGTCCAGTGGAAACAATCTAATGACCCTCTAACCTAAAGCAGGAAGACTTAGGAGTATGGCATGTCTGCAGTTGGCGACACTCTTCTCTGTGTAAATGCAGTTTAAACAAACGATCCAGGGAGATGGCTTCTTGCTGATTAGAAAGAAAGAAATGTGTTTCCATGGCACGGAGCTTCCCAAACCGGAGAGTTGGGGGTCACGACCTCTAAGACAGCAATGGCTGCCATGGAGCTTGCACTGAATGTGAACCACCGCGAAGCCCTTTCAACTCCTTCCTCCCCATTAGTGGGCGTGACCTAACGGACAGACCTTTGAGGTTAGATTATAGCTGCAATTAAAGTTACATAGAGTTCAACCAATCCCTAACCCGCACCCCCCCCAGCCTCAAAACAGGTTCAGGAGCTAAAATTCCCCCCACCTCACACTCCCTTCCCAGATCACATGATGTCTGAGGTCACATGGGAATAGAAAGCACCTTTTCTATAGCATCTTTCGTGATCTCAGAACAGCGAATGCACATTGCCACTAATGAATTATACAATGTTGTCACTGGTGTACTGTATGGTACCAGACCTGGTGTCCCAGTATACCATATCATTCCATCTTCTTCTATGCTCTTAAAACTGTACTCTGACTCTTTAATCCTTTCTACCTGTAGCTGTAACACCACATTCTGCACCCTCTCCTTTCACTCTCACACGATATAGAAACTAGAAGGAGGAGGAAGCCATTTGGCCCTTCGAGCCTGCTCCGCCATTCAGTATGATCGTGGCTGCTCATCAGGTTCACTACCCCGATCCTGCCTTCCTAACCCCGTGTCTCTTGACCTCTTACAAACCGTGGTGGCACAGTGGGTTAGTACTGCTGCCTCACAGCGCCAGGGACCCAGGTTCCATTCTCGGTGACGCAGTGGGTTAGCGCTGCTGCCTCACAGTGCCAGGAACCCAGGTTCGATTCCCAGCTTGGGTCACTGTCTGTGTGGAGGTTGCACATTCTCCCCATGTCTGCACGGGTTTCCTCCGGGTGCTCCAGTTTCCTCCCACAGTTTGAAAGACGTGCCGGTTAGGGTGCATTGGCCGTGCTAAATTCTCCCTCAGTGTACCCCAACAGGTGCCAGAGTGTGGTGACCAGGGTGTTTTCACAGTAACTTCATTGCAGTGTTAATGTAAGCCTACTTGTGACAATAATCAATAAACTTTAAACTTAAACCTGCCAGCACGTGTCAGTGGGTGGAAATCAGGAGCAGAAAACATGGCTGAGATCTTCTCCTCTACGTACCCTATGAACAGTATGCTTTGTATAGCATAGGAAACAGTACTTTCCACTGAGTCCCAATACATGACAATAACAAATCAAATCAAATGAGTGATTACTGAATACAATAATTGCACCGAATTCCAGCAGTGTGTTTTTATATAAGGGCTGATTCTCTCCTTTCACTCATTGAGCCCGCAATCTATTCCCGTGTAGCCAGTTCATTCCGGCAGCAGAGAACGTTCCGGCTAAAACATGATCTGACCGGCCAGACGTGACCCAGTGTTAATAAAACAGAGCAAAGGTCACTCTGAAATTGTCTGAAGGGGCAGTCTGACCCAGGGACCAGGCGGTGACCCACAAGCTGCTCTTGGCTTCAGAGTGAAGCGCTCTTGGGTGAGTTGTTGACTGTTTGTGAGTTTTCTCCAGTACAGAAGGTGTAACGGTGAGCAGGGAATGGAACTGTTTCTGGACCAGCCCTTTGACCTGTCTCATCCACCGTGGCTAACCTAACACAGCCAGCTGTTTACAGCTGTTCTGAGCTCACTCAGGCTGCAGGAACAACAATAACTTGTATTTATTTAGTGTTAACATGGTAAATTGTCCCAAGGTGCTTCACAGGCGTGTAGCCAAATAAAAGTTAACACCAGATGAAAGTTATTTGACTCCAAAGTTGTTCTAGGATTTTATTGAAGTTTCAAAACGCCATGTTTTCCTGCAGAATGTTTGGGAGGCTGTTTTAGTATTTCTGATCAGTTGTGGTTGTAATCAATTCTCAACCCACCAACTCTAACTTCACAAGAACTTTGAATATTTTGTGTCTCTCACCGTGTGCGATTGTGGCAGTCTGTACTGGGGGGTTACTCTCACAACACCTTTGCTGTTCTCATTATGTGGAGTCTGAGCCAGCTATTCTATCGCTTCCTGCAACTGTCCTCAGCACTAAAGGAGAGGCAGCATGAAGAATCCTTTTAACACACATCATAAGACATAGGGGCAGAATTAGGCCATTCAGCCCATTGACTCTACTCTGCCATTCAATCGTGGCTGCTATCTTTCTCATCCCCATTCTCCTGCCTTCTCCCTGTAACCCTTGAACCCCTCATTAATCAAGACCCAATCTATCCCTGTCTTAAAGACACTCAATGATCTGATCTCCACAGCCTTCTGCAGCAGCGAGTTCCACAGATTCACCACTCTCTGGCTGAAGGAATTCCTCCTCATCCCTGTTTTAAAGGAGTGTCCTTTCATGCTGAGGTGTTTGAGTTCTAGTCTCTCCCACGAGTGGAAACATCCTCTCCCCGTCCACTCTATCCAGGTCTCTTAGTATTCTGTAAATTTCAATTCAATCCCCCCTCGTCCTTCTAAGCTTCATCGAGTACAGACCCAGAGTTCTCAACCGTTCCTCAGACGACAAACCTTTCATTCCCGGGATCATTTTTGTGGAACCTCCTTTGGATCCCCCCCAAAGCCAGCACATCCTTCCTTAGGTACAGGGCCCAAAGCTGCTCACAGTACTCCAAATATAGTCTTATCGGAGTCTGATGCAGCCTCAGTCAGGTCTAGATCGAGAAGGTTTCCTGTCCAGAGATGCACAAGGTGGACAGAATCTATTTCTGGAGCTTGTTTTCTTCCCTCTGGGACAGGCCACCAGTCTGTCACCAGGAGCTACAGCTGGAGGGGCACCTCTCTGTATCAGACATTGCTCCAACCTGGCATTGGCCCAGTGGAAGGATTAGGGTGATGTCATTAGGTTGATGACATGTTTGGCTACACACCTCTGTGTTTAAAGTTTATTTATTTATTAGTGCCAGAGTTAGGCTTACATTAACACTACAATGAAGTTATTGTGAAAATCCCCCAGTCGCCACACTCTGGTGCCTGTTGGGGTACACTGAGGGAGTATTTAGCACGGACATTGAACCTAACCAGCACGTCTTTCAGAGGAAAGCAGAGCACCCGAGGGAAACCCAGGCAGACATGGGGAGAATGTACAAACTCCGCACAGACAGTGACCCAAGCCGAGAATCGAACTCGGGTCCCTGGCGCTGTGAGAGAGCAGTGCTAACCACTGTGCCACCGTATCGCCCATGGCCATCAGATTCTGGAGTGGGACCTGAACCCAGAGGCAGGGACGCCACCCACTGCACCTCAAAACCTCCCTTTGGATAGATTTAACCAAACGTTAGAAGTAGACGTGTATTCGCTGAAGCAAACATCAACCGATCGTACTCTCCGGTGGTCTGTCTCGGCCAGAGTCAGGTCTCCTCAAACTCCTTCCAGCATACACTGAAAGCTTGGTTTCCAGCCAGCACACTCGGGTGATGTGATTCAGAGCTTTACCCGTCCCCCGTGCCTCTCGCTCTAAATTGAATTAGTGTTGGGGGAGGGGAGGCCAGAACTTTCCAATTGGATCAGCCTCATCTTAACCCCAACCCCTGTTCATTATCTTAAGCTAACCGTAATAATAAGTGAGCAAATTTGCTTTGGTGTTACAGGGAAGTTCCTCCTCCAGTTCCTGTGCTTTCTTTGGAGGCAGAGAGCAGTCAGCAAGTTCTGATCAATTGTAATCTGCCAAAGAGAGAGATCTCAAGTGTTAAACACCCTTTGTGTGGTGGAGTTTTAGCTGAAACTCGGGAACTGGCTGCCAGCGAGGCTGTTTGGTTGCCGTTGACAACAGTTGAATTTTATTGGCCAACAAGATACAAAAAGATCTTGTTCTCCTCATTAAGGTGTTGCTTTTGGCTCCACTTGATCCTGTTAGAATATTTGAATACATCTTAGATGAGATTAAACAAACGCTTGGGTG
Source organism: Carcharhinus amblyrhynchos (assembly GCF_965287045.1). Lineage (NCBI taxonomy): Eukaryota > Metazoa > Chordata > Chondrichthyes > Carcharhiniformes > Carcharhinidae > Carcharhinus > Carcharhinus amblyrhynchos. Next base: position 5,277,279 of record NC_137337.1, read on the forward strand.
GAAAGTGTTATGCTATTGTGTACTTTTCCTAATCCTTGTATTCCCCTGATTGGGAGAATGGTCATGGCGTAGCCCCCATGGCTCGGGGAGATGGCGTCATGGTATTGTCGCTGGGCTAGTGATACAAAGACTCACAGTGCCAGTGGGACCCGCGTTCGATTCCCGGCTTGGGTCACTGTCTGTACAGAGTCTGCACAATCTCCCTGTATCTGCATGGGTTTCTTCCGGGTGCTCCGGTTCTCCCCCCACCTCCCCCACAAAAGACGTGCTGGTTAGGGTGGATTGGCCATGCTGAATTCTCCCTCAGTGTACCCAAACAGGTGCCGGAGTGTGGCGACTTGGGAGCCCTGGATACTCCGACGCTGGTCGGGAAGCTCGATTTTTGGCCGATGTCCCATTTTGTGGGGGTAAGAGTGTTTCCCGCGGGCTGAGGCTGTAGGATCCCACCCGAGGCTGAATTCCCAGCCTGCTCCCACAGTTTTCCGATCCAGAAGCAAGGATGAGACTCGCTGACTTAATCCAACTCAAACAATTGAGGTTAATTCAGACAGTTGTGGCTTTGTGAGGGACTGACAGTTACACAAAGACAATGATGCCTTCATGCATTCCTGCCTTATAATAACCAGTTAGGATGGCCGGTGTTCGGATGTAATGAAATGGAATTTTCCAATCTGATGAGAAGTTGACTTACCATCAGGACAGAATTCTGGGGCTGTGACCAAATGCTACATCATTGCCTGTGTTAGGTTTCTGTAACCCTTTGCAGCACAGAGTACATCCACCTGACCCATTGGAACACCTTTATAAAAATCTGTGTGCAGATTTGAATAGACCAGTGTAAGCATGTGGGACATTATGTGCAGTCAGTCTGAGGTTAACGTTTTGAATGTTATAGTTTTTAGTTGCCATGCACTGTCTCCTTACCCAAAGCGGAGTTCTCACTGCTCCACGTTCCAGACCACCTGAGCAATGGAAGCTGCGATCTCTGTGATCTGTGGGGCGTGACACCCCTGGTCGAGTTTGTTAATTCTTGTTGAGTATTCTGGAGAAGCGAAGTGTGTTACGCCAACTCCAGATTCTATTTCTTAACTGCAAGACTATTTAAAGTTGGTTAATAATGCTCTGGGAAAATCCATTCAAACTGTCCCACTGTTGGAGGAGTATTAAACTAGATGCAAATTCTTTTCATGGTAGTTTATTTATCATAGAAAGAGGCCATTCGGCCCATTGAGTCCCTATTCCTGTAACCTCATACGTTTATCCTGCTAATCCCCCTGACACTAGGGTCATTTATCATGGCCAATCAACCCAAACCCGTACATCTTTGGACTGTGGAAGGAAACCGGAGGAAACCCACGCACACATGGGGAGAATGTACCCAGGGCCGGAATTGAAACCAAGTCCCTGGCACTGTGAGGCAGTGGTGATAACCACTGTGACACCCACAAAATGTACAGAATGTAGCATTACGTATGTCAACTTCCGACATTCAAAGCTGGGGTTCTAGCAGTCTCTCTTTACAAGTGCTCAAAGTACTTAGTTAAACAATATTATGTTTAAGCTAGAGGTTTTTAGGTGCCCAGATCACCAACAGCCTGTACTGGTCCCCCCATGCCAACACAATAGTTAAGAAAGCCCACCAATGCCTCTACTTTCTCAGGAGACTAAGGAAATTTGGCATGCCCTCTACGACTCTCACCAACTTCTACAGATGTACCATAGAAAGCATTCTTTCTGGTTGTATCACAGCTTGGTCTGGGCTCCTGCTCTGCCCAAGACCGCAAGGAACTACAAAAGTTGTGAATGTAGCCCAATCCATCACGCAAACCAGCCTCCCATCCATTGACTCTGTCTACACTTCCCACTGCCTCGGCAAAGCAGCCAGTATAATTAAGGACCCCACGCACCCCGGACATTCTCTCTTCCGTCTTCTTCCTTCGGGAAAAAGATACAAAAGTCTGAGGTCACATATCAATCTACTCAAGAACAGCTTCTTCCCTGCTGTTATTCAACTTTTGAATGGACCTACCTCGCATTAAGTTGATCTTTCTCTACACCCTAGCTATGACTGTAACACTACATTCTGCACCATATGTTTTGTCTGTGTAGCGCGCAAGAAACGATACTTTTCACTGTATACTAACACATGTGACAATAATAAATCAAATCAAAATCAGTACTCTTTACCTGTGTATTTTAATAATAGAATGATCATGATTATAACATAATTAACGTGCTATTACTGCTGGAAGTGTTTATAATGAATAGTGAAGGTTGTGTGTCCTGTTGTATATTCAGCATTGTACACCCTGTATCATCCCAGTGTGACATGCCAGCACAGTGTGATCTTCTGTTTCAGTTCCTACATTATCTCTATCCCAGTAATGATAGGTGAGGTTATTGTTTTGTGTGTGTGTGTGTGTGTGTGTGTGTGTGTGTGTGTGTGTGTGTGTGTGTGTGTCAACACGCAGCCGGGTTTTGTGGATGAGCCTGGGGATTCATCTAATGTCCCGCTTTTTTAGTTTTCCTTTCTCTTGACCCTGTTTTTCTCCTTTCACCTCTGCAACCAGCCTCCACTCAGCAATTTCCCAATGCCCCCTCTGAAGACACAGCCTCCTGTTGGGGGTATAGATTCACAGGCAGTGCCATCCCTTCCTACATGGTGTGACTGTATCTGGACTGTAACTATCGAGCGACCTATCAGCTTGCCCAAGCTGGTTTCCAATCCCATCCTCTGATTGCACACATTCCGGCTCAGGTGATTGGATTTTGCCCTCAGACGGGAAGTCTGGGTGAGATTGCCCCCTCTGCGCACACCTGGAATCTTCCTGGTTTCTGTGGCTTGGTACCTCACTGGGCAGTGTACCAACCCTCACTGGGCAGTGTACCAACCCTCACTGGGCAGTGTACCAACCCTCACTGGGCAGTGTACCAATCCTCATTGGGCAGTGTACCAACCCTCACTGGGCAGTGTACCAACCCTCACTGGACAGTGCACCAACTCTCATGGGGCAGTGCACCAACTCTCACTGGGCAGTGCGCCAACCCTCACTGGACAGTGCACCAACTCTCACTGGGCAGTGTACCAACCCTCACGGGGCAGTGCACCAACTCTCACTGGGCAGTGTACCAACCCTCACGGGGCAGTGCGCCAACTCTCACTGGGCAGTGTACCAACCCTCACGGGGCAGTGCGCCAACTCTCACTGGGCAGTGTACCAACCCTCACTGGACAGTGCATCAACCCTCCCTGGGCAACACTGGGCAGTGTACCAACTCTCACTGGGCCTGTGTAACTGTGTGCCAATCTGACAAATAACGGCACACAGTAAATTTTGAGGCATGTATATAGTTTTAAGTTTTGAAATGTAATGACTGTAATTTGTATAGGACTGTAAAAATGTTTTTATTCTGCACTGTTTGCAATTTATAGACATGTAGGTTTGTATTGGTTTAATTGAGATTTTTATGGATAAAGTATATTTTTGAAATAAAAAATACTCTCACTGGGTAGTGCACCAACCCTCACTGGGCAACACTGGGCAGTGTAGCAACTCTCACTGGACAGTGCGGCAACCCACACTGGGCAGTGCACTAATCCTCACTGGACAGCACTGGGCAGTGCACCGATCCACACTGGGCAGTGGCATCAAGCCACTCAGTTGCCTGCATCCACTTTTCAAACATCCATTGTTGGGTGGTGGACATCGCTGGAAAGTTCAGCATTTATTGAGCAACACCAGACTCCATTGTATAGCTGAGTGACTCGGGGTGGGGGGGGGTGTCAGCCAGGTTGGGATGGGGCTGGAACCACCTATAGACCAGACTGGACAGGAACAGCCAGTTTATTTGGCTAAAGGAGGATTTTTATGGACCATCCCAACACTTTCACGGTGCATTTTCCACTCCCAGCTTGTTATTTCCGGACCCCCCCCCTCCCCCCCCCCAGCTGCCAAACCCAGCGCTTTGTCCCTCATCAATTTGTTGGAATTAGAAATGTAAGTGTTACAAAAATGGAATGTTTGTATGTTAAATTTAACTTGTTTTCCATTTGGGTTACTCGCCCGTTGTAACCTCCTTGGCTGTTATGTTGGATCAGACCCAGTATCACTCCCAGATCAGTGGGTTTGAATAAGCTGCTGTGACAGCCAGTGTGTGAGCGAGATATTAAAAACACCGTGCCAAACACTGGTATGTTTTAGATCTCAGACGGACAATAGCTGGGAAATAAAGGGAATTCCGGACCTCCTGTTGGAATCTCACCACGGCATCTTGTTATCCCAGGAACAGGAGGAGGCCCCTCAGCCCCACCATCCTGTTCCACCAGTTAGGCCGTGGTGTTCTATCCACTCGCCTGGGATCCATTTCCTGATATACTCACGGCTGGCAAAGACAGACTGCTCTTTGATGTAAAATTAATAATTAATGGAGCCGTTTCGGGGAGAAAGCTCCACGCCTCTGGCGTAAAGGAGTGGCTGCTAACTTTCACTCTGAAAGGCCGCACTCTGATTTCAAGGTTACACGTCCTACAGGCCTCGACAGGCAGGACGCAGGATCACTGATCGGGGGGCAGCCAGGGTCTCAGAACAAGGGGCAAACCGTTTCGGACTGAGCTGAGGAGGAATTTCTTCACTCAGGAGGGTGGTGAATCTTTGGAATTTTTTACCCCCCAAGAGCTGTAGGGGCTCAGTCATTGAGTGTGTTCAGGACAGATTGATAGATTTTTGTATGGTAAGGACATCAAGGGATGTGGGGATAGTGCAGGAAAAGGACGGAGGTCAGGCATGGTCTAGTTGAATGGTGGAGCAGGGTTGAGGGGCCTACTCGCCCTGTTTCCAGTGTTCCTGCTCGCGCCGCTCGAGTGCCAGACAATGAACATCTCCGACAAGAGAGAATCTGACCATCGCCCCGGGACATTCCCTGGCATCACCATCGCTGAATCCCCCGCTAACAACATCCGGGGAGTTACAATCAACCAGAAACTGGATCAGCCACGTAAACACTGTGGCTGCAGCACAGGACATAGGCTGGAGATTCAGAAATAAGCTTTTGGACATCAGATATTCCTTATCTGCTTTTATTTGATCATAAGAACATAAGAAATAGGAGCAGGAGTAGGCCATCTAGCCCTTCGAGCCTGCCCCGCCATTCAATAAGATCATGGCTGATCTGTTGTGGCTCAGTTCCACTTTCCCGCTTTCTCCCCATAACCCTTAATCCCCTCTCTTATCAAAAACCCATCAACCCGCTTCTTAAAAATATTTAGCGAGGCAGCCTCCACCACTTCAACGGGCAGAGAATTCCAGAGATTCACCACCCTTTGAGTGAAGAAGTTCCTCCTCAACTCCGTTCTAAACCGCCCCCCCTTTATCTTGAGGCTGTGCCCCCTAGTCCTACTGTCTTTTTTGAGCGGGAAGAGTCTCTCATGCTGCTGTGAGATAGCTTGGGACTTTCCTATATTTTTTCTTGTGTATATACACACATATATAATATATATATATATATATTAAAAAGCTGGAAGGAAGAGGATGTACATTTATATAGGATATATATACATCTATATGTATTATAAATGTGAATATATATATGTATATAGAGTCATGGAGATTTACAGCATAGAAACATGCCCTTGGCCTGACTTGTCATGCTGCCTAGTTTTTACCACTTAACTAGTCCCAGTTGCCCGTGTTTGGTCCATAACCCTGAACACCCATCTTACCCATGTAACCATCTAAATGCTTTTTAAAAGACAAAATTGTACCCCCCTCTACTACTGCCTCTGGCAACTTGTTCCAGACACTCACCACCCTCTGTGTGAAAAAAATTGCCCTTCAAGATATTATATATGTGTGTAAATGTATATACCATGTATATGTAATGTATGTGTGTGTATATACATGTGTATATATAAACTGGAAAGAGAAGGGGTATATGTGTACACACACACATCTTTGTTTCCGTCAACAGCTTAATTAAGACTAGATTCTGGAATTGAGAGTTTAACTGTTGTCTAAAGGTTCAGTGCAGTCACAGCGAGGTCAAGATGAGGTTATACAACTTTACAACCAGAAAACAATTCATTCTTCCACTGTCACAGAGATTTAATTTCAACTACACCAAATCCAATTATAGTCAGTTATTCAATCTTGTGAATACTTCATCATAAATGTGAACCACAAAACTGCCTGTTTATTCTGTGTCAGCGTACTGGAATACACCTGCTATAATAAACATCAACCTGCATTAACATCATACCTACACAGGTTCAATCAAGTCCAGGTGAAGGGACACATCAAACTGATGGCCAGATACTGTCCCCAGAAACCGCCTTCTCACTGATGCTTCATGTCCACTTGGTGCCTTCAGCTGCCTGGACCCTAAGCTCTAGAATACACTCCCCAAACCTCACCGTCCCTCTCTATACCTTGTTTTCCTCTTTTAAGAGGAACTCTTAAAAGTTTAACTGTTGTCTAAGAGGAACTCTTAAAAGTTATTGCTTAATCAAGATTTTCATCTATCCTAATAAACACCCTTAGGAGTATTGACAGGCAGAAAGATCTAGGCGTACATGTCCACCCATCACTGAAAGTGGCAACACAGATGTATAAGGTAGGTAAGAAGGTATACAGCATGCTTGCCTTCATCGGTCGGGGCGCTGAATATAAAAATTTGCAGGTAATGCTGCAGCTGTACAGAACCTTAGTTCAGCCTCATTTGGAACATTGTGTACAATTCTGGGCACCACTCTACCACAAGGATGTGGATGCTTTGGAAAAGTTACAGAAGAGGTTGACCAGGATGTTGCTTGATCTGGAGGGTATTAGCTACGAGGAGAGGTTGGATATACTCAATTTCTTCTCACTGGAAAATGGAGGTTGACAGGCGACCTGATAGGGGTCTACAAGATTATGAGGGGCACGAACGGAATGGATAGTTAGATACTCTCTCCTAGGGTAGAAAAGTCAAGCACTAGGACATAGGTTTAAGGTGTGTGGGGAAAGGTTTAGAGGAGATGTGTGAGACAAGTTTTTACACAGAGGGTGATGAATGTCTGTAACACGTTGCCCGGGGAGGTGGTGGGAGCAGGTACAGTGGTGGCATTTAAGGGGCAACTAAACAAATACATGAATAGGATGGGAATGGAAGGATACGGACTCTGTCAGTGCAAACGGTTTTAGTTTAGGCAGACATCAAGATCGGTGCAGGCTTGGAGGGCCGAAGGGCCTGTCCCTGTGCTGTACTGTTCTTTGTAAATATCCCCTTATATAGCTCAGTGTCTTCCTTTCCTTTCCTTAAAATAAACCTGCAAAGACTCTTGGAGCAGTTTATCAACTAATAATGTGAAATAAATCGACGTTAATATTGTTAAATTGAACGCATTTTCCAATTTCTGTTAGGAGATGAAATAAATCCATTAACTTCAATACATCTTCCTAACTATTCCAATCGACCCTCAGCCCTTCCTCAGGAGAAACTTGGAGCAGTGAGGGTTCAGAGGAATGGTGCTTCAGAGCGAGATTGGAAAGTTGCGTCAGATTCTTAATCTCCGCTGTTACTTTTTACTTTCCCAGTTGACCCGCATCAAGTTGCGAGGCGGTGCATCAGTATGGAGACAGCGAGATGGATGGGGCTTTGTGTGGAGTTGGGGGGTGGGGGGGGGGGGGGAGGAGGTTGGGCTGCTCTCAACATGTGCTGACTTGCACAGTCTCCACTTTTATTCCTGCTACCTTTGAGTGAGTTGATTTACATGGGTCGAATTTCAAACTGGCAAAGAATTCCTGGTATCTGAACTGAGACAAAGGGGTCACAGTTTACAGGGCTTAGCACACAGAGTGGAGACCGCTTAAATACACTCGCCCCCCCACCACCACCATCACTCTACCTCTAACCTTCCCCATCCTATTTTGCACACCAGGTTAAATTGTATTTACGTAGCGCCTGCAAATGACGCTTGCAAACCAAGTGAAATGGACCAAGTGTGAGAGTTGATTCTAAAGTCCAAAGATGTGCGGGTTAGATGGATTGGCCATGATAAGTTTCCCCTTCGTGTCAAGGGGATTGGCAGGGCGTATATGTGGAGCTATGGGGATAGGGTGTGGGTGGGATCATTGTTAATGCAGGCTCGATGGACTGAATGGCCTTCTACACTGTTGGATTCTATGATTCTATAAAGTTGGGTTGCATCAACTGCTCTCTGCCGGTGTCTACACTTCCCGCTGTCTCAGCAAAGCAGTCAGCGTAATTAAGGACCACACACACCCCGGACATTCTCTCATCCACCTCCTTCCTTCAGGAAAAAGATATAAAAGTCTGAGGTCACGTACCAACCGACTCAAGAACAGCTTCTTCCCTGCTGCTGTCAGGCTTTTGAATGGACCTACCTCGCATTAAGTTGATCTTTCTCTACACCCCTAGCTATGACCGTAACACTACACTCTGCACCCTCTCATTTCCTTCTCTATGAATGGTATGCTTTGTCCGTATAGTGTGCAAGAAACAATACTTTTCACAGTATACTAATATATGTGACAATAATAAATCAAATCAAATCAAACTTGAGCCAGATGTTGGGGGGGGTGCAGTTTCAAGGCAAGAGAGAGGGTGGGGGAGGCATGTGCCGTTACCAAATCACAAGTTTATACAGGTAGTTTTCATTATAAATATGTTTGAGTATTTCAAATGGAAATAGATAAATAAGGAGAAAATAAATAACTTTGGAAAAGTTATTGAATTAACATCAGCTAACCCCTGACTTATCATCTAAAGGCCCCACTTAGTCTTCACTCTGTGCATCGCCACATGAGATCACTGAGTGAGTTACATGGCATGTATTTCAAGATATTAATTCATTAATTCACTGATATCCTACACCTTGGGTACAAATCTTCTGCCAGAGAGGATCTTCTGAAATACTTTGTATTTTGATATCGTGTTTTTCAAAACAGTTAGTCTTGGGCAGGCTCGAAGGGCTAGTTGGCCTACTCCTGCTCCTATTTCTTATGTTCTTATGGTTTGTTTCCTTCTCTGAAGATGTTGACTCCTTGCTGGAGTAAAGTTTATTTATTAGTCTCAAGTAAGGCTTACATTAACACTGCAATGAAGTTACTGTGAAATTCCCCTAGTCGCCACACTCCGGTGCCTGTTTGGGTCAGTGCACCTTTCAGAGTACAGGGCAATGAGCAATGCCTATCCAATACAGTGCACACACTCTCATGCTCTGTGTCCGCCCAGCAAATTTGCCATGGTGCTTCACAGGAGCGTAAAACAGACTCAATTTGACAACCAAAGATGACATTAGGGTAAACGGACAGAAACCTGGTCAAACAGGCTTTAAGGAACATCTTTAAAGGATGGGAGGGGTTAGGAACAAAATTTCAGACTTTAGAGGCTATTGACAACTGAAGGTGTGACCAATGGTGGAGCGATGGTACGGTGGCACAGTGGGTTAGCACTGCTGCCACACAGCGCCAGGGACCCGGGTTCAATTCCAGCCTTGGGTCACTATCTGTGTGGAGTCTCCACACATTGTCCTCATGTCTACATGGGTTTCCTCCCACAATCTGTAAATATGTGCGGTTGGGGGGATAGGGCCTGGGGAAGATGCTCTGGAGAGTTGGAGAGTTGGCACAGGCTCAATGGGCCGAATGGCCTCCTTCTGCATTGTAGCGATTCTATGAAATTCCAGTGGGGTACTGCGGGAATGCTGCACTGTCTGAGGTGATGCCACCAGAACCTGTCCATGTAACTCATCGCTGCTTTTGGCATAGAATAGAATCCCTTCAGTGCAGAACGCGGCCATTCAGCCCATCGAGTCTGCACTGAGCATTATCCCACCCGGGCCCTATTCCTGTAACCCCACATATTTACCCTGCTAATCCCCCTGACACTGGGGTCAATTTAGCATGGCCAATCCAACCAACCTGCCCATCTTTGGACTGTGGGAGGAAACCAGAGCACCCAGAGGAAACCCATGCAGACATGAGGAGAATGTGCAAACTCCGCACAGAGAGTAACCCAAGCCGGGAATTGAACCCGGGTCCCTGGTGCTGAGAGGCAGCAGTGCTAACCACTGTGCCACCCCAACCTTGGTGGGTAGCAATGGGTGTGAAATGTGCTTATATCACCACAATGATTATATTGTGTAGTGCAAGAAATGTCCTGAGGATGTGGAAACCAATCTTTCTTTGCTCTTCCCTTGATAGATGTTGTTGAGATCAAAGTCTTTAGACTGTTCTTTTATTCCTGGTATCATTTTGCATGATCTGATTTTTCACGCGCTGTTTCTCTTGGTTGGCATTGGGTATGTGCTAATGTTCCAGTTGCTATGCTGCAGCAACAGGCAAACAGAAGCTGAAATATAATCAAAATACTGGAACTCTCCATTCCATAGGTGTAAGCAGCTGCACTGGAGACTATTTGCACAATGAGTTTACTGAAATACGGCACTCCTAAACATTATTGAGAAAGAATTATCTCCATTTATATAGTGCCTGCCATGACCTTTGGACTTCCCAAGGTGCCTTGCAGCCAATGAAGTTTAGTCACTGTTGAAGGAAAGGCAATGGCTTGCTTTGTGCACAGCAAGCTCCCACAGCAGCAGTGTGGGATAAATGACCAGATAATCTGTTTTTAGGTGTTGGTTATGGGATGAAGTGGCCGAGACACAAGAAGAACTCCCCTGTTCTTCCTCAATACGGAGTCACGGGATCTTGTAGGTGCGATGGAGCCCTGGTTCCATTCTTCATCCAAAAGACAGCTCTGACACTGCGGCACTCCCTCGGTATTGCGCTAGGTTTGTCACACTGTGGAGTGGGACTTGATCTCACAGCCAGTGGCAGGACTGAGCTCCAGGCAATACTGTAATGTACCGTTTATTAAAAGATCCAAAACTGGGGGCTGTAGGGGAAGTCAGGTATTTGCAAGAATTTCAGGTGTATTGAATTTTCGAATTGGGTGAAGCCGACAGTCTCCAACACGGTGTTGCAAAGTTTACAACATTGTGCATTAATATCACATTTTTATGATGAAAGTATATCCCAAGGCAGGGTGCAGAGGCATAATCAGACAGGTTGGATCTGATTTGATTTATTATTATCACATGTATTAACATACAGTGAAAAATATTGTGTCTTGTGTGCTATACAGACAAAGCATACCGTTCATAGAGAAGGAAAGGAGAGGATGCAGAATGTAGTGTTACAGTCACAGCTAGGATGTAGAGAAAGATCAACTTAATGCGAGGTAGGTCCATTCAAGTGTCTGACAGCAGCAGGGAAGAAGCTGTTCTTGAGTCAGTTGGTACGTGACCTCAGACTTTTGTCTTTTTCCCCGATGGTAGAAGATGGAAGAGGGAATGTCCGGGATGTGTGGATCCTTAATTATGCCGCCTGCTTTTCCCAAGGCAGCGGGAAGTGTAGACAGAGTCAGTGGGTGGGAGGCTGGTTTGCGTGATGGACTGGGATGCCGAGCAGGTGATGTTAGAAGGGAGCGACTGAGAACTTGAGCAAAGAGATGGGTTTTAAGAAGTGAATTAAAGAAGACGAGGAATGCAGAGAGGTGGGGATGTTTCGGCGGAGAATTTCAGTGCCTGGGGCCTGACAGCTGAAGGTGCAGCAGCCAACGGTGATGTTAAACGAAGGACGGGAGATGTTGAGGAATTAAATTGGGAAGAATGATTTTCCCTGGGGAAGGGTGCGGCATGGAGTGTGATTTGGACTGTGATATAAATGGAGAGGATGAGGCCTTGAAGGAAAGTAAAGAGGATAACTGTTTCAAACTGGGTGTGCTGATTGATGGCTGGGAGCCAGCCTCGATCAGCTAGGATAAGGATAAGGCCACCATGTTCGCTGCAACGGTTCAAGAGAGTATCTCACCACCCCCTATTGAAAGGTAATCAGGGATGGGCAATAATACCAGCCTCACTGGCAGTGCCCACATCCTGTGCAACAGATAACAGAAAAAATTGCAGTTCACTTTTTCTGGTTACGAGGGAAACATTCAATAAGGAGGAACTCCTTTCCCAAAGAGGAGCTTTAGGAGTTTTGACGCTGAATTGTGTTGCTGCGAAGTCTTCAAAGTAGGCTCAAATTCTGGTCACAACATCGCGGTAATATGGCAGCAATGGTGCACTTAACCAGCGCCACCCCCCATAACCCCCACTATCCGTGTAGACAGAGTTCCCATTGATGGAAAACGTTACACGCACTGATTAGTTTGAGCTGTAATTAAACCCCAGGTCCTGTATGTTTTAAGAGGCAGAGACAGGTGACGGGTTACACATGTAACAGGAACAAGAGGGACTCTCATAACCAACCCCCTCCTCGCCCCTCTCCCCCACCCTATTAACTGATGTTACCATCATCATGATGCCAGCTGTTAACTGATAGCCTTTGGGGTCTCCACATTTAATGAACAAATATCTCAGCAAAACAAATATTTCTTTAAAGATGTTGCGAGAAACAATGAAGGAAGTGAGTTGTAACAACCCCAGTTGATTTTATAATTGGATGGGAAGATCCCAGAATGAACTTGGCTCAAAAGATCCTAACTTTTACTTCTTTTCAATAGAACGTGAAGGATTGCTAATTAGTATTAACAACAAGAAAGAAAGCAATGGATTATGGTACAATAATCCTTTACTCCCCCATTAGTTTAATAATTACACACAGGTTTTAGAATTAATACAAACTGCAAAGTAGATTTTAAGCTACAATGATCTCATTAACACACAACAGTCCTTTATAAGCACACAAGATGACTCTAGTCAGATACACAGTGCACTCTGAACCCAAATCAATGTCTGTAGATTTCTCCTCAGAATCCTCCCCCGCTACCGTCCCTCGATCATTGTTAATGTGAGAGTTTTCAAAAACCACTCCTAAAAACGCACTTTAAAATCATTTCTCACAATAATGCTTTTCCTTAGCAGTCTGCATTCTGAAATCCAGGCCAGGTTTTTCAAATATCCTTTTTAAATAAAACTTCTGCTCCACCTTTAACAATGGATCCAGTCCACGATTTTGCACCAACCCCTTTAGGATTTCTTTGTCCTGTCTGCTGTCCAAGTGATTCACAATTGCTTTAACTCTCAAATCCCAGACTGTATTAAAATGGCATCAGACATTTAATTCACCTCTGAAGGCTGTTGTCTCAATTTAAACCACTGCAATTGCCTCTTTAACGCAGAACACATTGTTTACTCGTCCTTCTGAACAGTACCCTGGTCTCTCTTCTATGAACTTCAGTCATCGTAAACATTCTTTCTGTCCCAGTTTCCTGGTTATCTGGCCTGTAACTAGTTCTTTAGGAAACTTGCACCTTTAAAACCCCCTTCTCCTGTCCAGAATTCAGAGCTGTTCATTCCCCAATATCCTGTATCTAACTGTTCTAGCTTCCAGTTAAAACTGAAGGGAAGCCCTTCCCCCTGGAAAGTGGCCTCCTGTTGCTAAGCAACTATTTATTCTGCATGCCGTAGCCCTCTCTCAGCACAATAGAAACACAAATGGGGCTTAACCAACCCGTGCACGTGCAAACACCTTTGTCCAGCATGAATCTGTCTATAGCTTTTACACTTCCAGGTACAGAAACATGAAATTAGACACAGTTAAAACTGTACCTTATTTGTAACGATTACCCATATAAGTATTAATCCCTTGAAACTATCCTTCCTTGTTTTTTTCTAGCTGAGTATTTACACTGGGGAAAGTATTCATCTTTCTGTTCCCATTCCATCAACTTGAAGAGTAGATTCCGGAGTCATTAAGATGGGATGATGTTGGTGAATATTCGGGATTGCTAAGTAATTATAGGAATGGAAAGTTCACTCCTTTGAAAGTAACCCAGGCATTTCACTGTGTGTTTTATTAACAGGAGTGTCTGCAGCAGTTGGTGGTAATGAGTTTGCCAAATGTACTGATGATTGCAAAAGATCCCCTCTCAGGTGAGTGAGTTCAATCCTTACCCAATGATGGTTCAGTCTCCGGTTTGGTTTTGTCTCCTCTGTTTCCCCCGACCGGGGAGAAGTTCCATTCAGATGACGAGTGTCGGTGGATTTGTGGCCTATCTATAAATAGAACCCATTCTTTATAAGAAAAAGAAAATATTTAAAGTTTTAAATGGTGGTGGGCTTGGAACAGTGTGTACCGCCCATCTCCTCCAGTGCCCTACCCCCAGTCCACCCCTCCCCCCCACCCCACCCCTCACCCCATGCTCAACCCCATCCACCCCTCCCCCACTCTCCACTCACCCCCGTCCCCAATCCACCCCTCCCCCACTCTCCACTCACCCCCGTCCCCAATCCACCCCTCCCCCACTCTCCACTCACCCCCATCCCCAATCCACCCCTCCCCCACTCTCCACTCACCCCCATCCCCAATCCACCCCTCCCCCACTCTCCACTCACCCCCCATCCCCAATCCACCCCTCCCCCACTCTCCACTCACCCCCCATCCCCAATCCACCCCTCCCCCACTCTCCACTCACCCCCATCCCCAATCCACCCCTCCCCCACTCTCCACTCACCCCCGTCCCCAATCCACCCCTCCCCCACTCTCCACTCACCCCCGTCCCCAATCCACCCCTCCCCCACTCTCCACTCACCCCCATCCCCAATCCACCCCTCCCCCACTCTCCACTCACCCCCATCCCCAATCCACCCCTCCCCCACTCTCCACTCACCCCCGTCCCCAATCCACCCCTCCCCCACTCTCCACTCACCCCCATCCCCAATCCACCCCTCCCCCACTCTCCACTCACCCCCATCCCCAATCCACCCCTCCCCCACTCTCCACTCACCCCCATCCAGTTGAAGTGCCCAGTTGACCTGTTGGACTTCCTGGTTTGAGCACAGGTTCACTCGAATGGGGACGATTATTTGAACGACTGGAAATAGTTATAGTTGATAGGATAGGAAAGGATATCATATTTCCACTGGGTGGGGGTGTGTGTGTGGGGGGGTGTTGGGGGGGTGTCCAGGGCAAGGGGACATAAGATTTTTGTTGATGGGTGAATATGGACGGGGGAGTGAATTTACCCGACCTGCCGTGATCTAACTGAGGGGCGTGAGAGGGTCAAGTGAAAGGACTCCTGTTCCTGTGTTCCTTCCTTCCTATCCTTCCAATTGTTTGAACGAGGTCGTTGCTGAGTGTGATTTGGGATTACAGTTTATTCTATAAAAGGTGGGTTTATTTTGGACCAGTCTGGTTACTGATTGTATTTATTTATGTTCGGGAAGGGGGTGCTGGGGAGGAGCCTGATGTTCGCTGTCCACCCCTAGTTTCCTGGGAAGGCAATGACTGGCTCTGGGTGTAGTGACGATGTTACTGGAATAGTAATCCCGGGGCCTGAATTGAGGGGCAGGAAAGTTAGCATCAAGGTCGCGATTGGCCTTGATTATATTGAATAGCAGAGCAGGCCTGAGGGGCTGAATGGCCTGCTCCTGCTGCCTTGAACTCTTCCTACATGGAGTTCAGATTCCACTGTGGCAGTTTGAGAGATTTTGCACAATAACATTTGTAAGTGAAACAAAAAAAAAGAGTTTTGTAAAAATGACCAGACGGTGAAAAACCCAATTACTTGAGTAATCTCCTTTAGAAATGGAAACCTCTTGTTAGTCAGTCAGGGTCTATCCCACAGCAAGGTGGTTGAGCCTTTAAAGTGGCCTCGTATGATACTCGCTTGTAGCAAAACACTGGAAATAAAGTATTGGTTGAATGTTGAGATTGAATCAGCAACTTGCAAGTTCTCAAGCACAGAAAAGGAAATAGCAATCAGATAGAGATCAAAGGCTTCTTTAACCTTCACTCTGACCTACACTTGTTGTTTGACCTCTGCAGGAAACCTCTTGGCTGCCAAGCCTCCTCAGTTTTGCTAACCGTCAAGGTGACATGCTTCCTTCTATTAAAACTAATCAAGAACGATCCCAGCCCTTAAACAGCTGCCAACAATAACTTGATTTATCCCTCACTGTTCTCTAAAATTACTTCCCGTGTGAGCCTGGAAACCAGCGCGTGTGTTTTTCCCCCTCACTGCCCCGGTTGCCGAGCCTGGCTGACCTTCTTCCCACAGAAGGCCAAACTTTCCCTTGTAAATTTGGGACCAGATTTAGGAGATTATTTGAAGGAGACATCCATCATTCGCTTTCGAAACACTTCCTTTCCTCATTAGTCCACCAAATATCTCAGTTGACCGAACGGCTTAGATTTTATTGCACCAACTGGGAGAGAGGGGAAGCTGTTGAGAGGTTAGTTTAGTTTAGCAGGGTGGGAGAGCTTTGCCAATGTTTGTACTGTGAGGTCCCTCAGTGGGATTCTGAATGTTTTTGTTAGTTTAACATTTGCTCTAGTCTTTTTTTTTGTAAACGTTGGATTTAATAGTAGGAAAGTTTTCATCACTCGGAGTTTAACCTTCCAAAGTGACAGCCTTCTGTGACAGTGAAAGGTGAAGAGAGTCAATAAAATCAAACAGCTGCAAACCTGAAATGAAAACAGAAAGTGCTGGAAAATCTCAGCAGGTCTGGCAGTCTCTGTGGAGACAGAGAAACAGGCCAGAATTTTACTGCCACGCCTGTCCAGGAATCGGGAAAGGCGAGGCTCGCAGAATTCTCCATTGGCCTTGGTGGGGGGGGATCTTTACAAGCCTTGCCTGTAACATACCGGCCGCAGAGTTAGCGAGTTGAGTCTAATGTGGAACTTTATAATTTAAAATGATACAATAGTGAAATCACAGGAGAAAATGCTGGAAAATCTCAGCGGGTCTGGCAGCATCTGTAAGGAGAGAAAAGAGCTGACGTTTCGAGTCCAGATGACCCTTTGTCAAAGGTAAAAGGCACAGAAAGTGGGAGATGTTTACACTGTAGGCGGAGGGAAGATGAGTCATAGCCATAGAAAGCGGGGAAAGGCTGCTAATGGCAGCCCACAGAGAGGTGTGAATGGCCAAACAGCAGAGAGACTGAAATCAGAGGGTAAAGCGTGAGAGATGAAGATGTTGGGGGAGGGGGGAGATGCGTGGGAGAGAGATAGAATTGAGAGGTGAAATTCACAGTATAACAAAGAAATACCATTTCTACACACCTCTCCTTTCCATTTAAAACTAATGAGTGGAAAATGTTTTGTCGATGTATTACGGTTTGTGTCTGCCTCATTACACAGAGACAGGGTGTCCAATCTCTTTGAGTTACGACAGTGGACCCTCCCCATGGTTTATTAGCTTTGCTCACTCTATATATGGAAGCTTCTAGCCTGTGGGCGAGAATAGAGCCGATGTTTGGAGTCTGTTTAGAGGCCCTCTCTGTCCCCTCAGGTGGGTGTGAAGGGTCCCTCGGTTCGAAGAGCAGCGGCAGCAGGGTCCTGGACAGACTTTATTCCATAGCCAACATCACAACAACTAAATGATCTTGCCCTCCCCTCACTGCTGTTAGTGGGAGATTACTGTGTGCATGAAGATTGCTACAACCCCCACATCTCAAACATGAACGCATTTCAGAAATACTTTATTGGTTGTAGAGACTCTTAGGACTTGTTAAGATTCCCAAATGCTCTGTATAAATGTAAGACTTTAATTAACCACTTATAAAGACTTTAATCTAATTGAGGTGGGCTTGTTAGAATATGAGCTCCCTGATTAAGGGCCCCTGGGCCTAGCGAGACATTCCATCCACAAGTCCAGACAGTGGGTGATCGACAGGGTCGTCCAACCTGACTGTCTGCCCATCTACCGCAGCTGTATTCGTGGTTGGGTGTCCCTGGAGAGGGAGCATGTGGTATCCGAGGGCACAGTTGATGATGCCTTCCATGCCCGCTGGGCACCGCAGGGGTGTATTGTTGACCCCCCCCCTTAATCACATTTTAATTTGGTGTTTTAAGTTTCCTTTCCGCTTTGTCTTTTGTTTTGGACGGTTCCCCTCCTTTTAGGGAGCTGCCCCGTTGAGTTGTTCTTAAGTTAAGTTGATTTTGTTTATTTGGTTGGACACAAGAAGATGTCCAATCAGGGAGCCTCTTGCTTTGTATTTAACCAGGAGTGGCAGTTCCTCTGGCACTCCGAGTGTAGGTTGCGAACTGGAAGCACTCTGTATGCTGATGTCAGATTTGTAAATAGAGGGATTTTGATGGAGGGACTCCTGCCTCCGAGGACTTATTGCACCATTGATCATGGCTGAGACAGAGACTAGAATTCTCCGGCCGTTCACACCCCACTGCCAGAGAGGACGGAGAATTTGGCACTCAGCCATAGCAGCGGGCCAGGAGAATCCCCCTGGTGTAACGGCCAGGAGAATCCCCCTGGTGTGACGGCCAGGAGAATCCCCCTGGTGTAACGGCCAGGAGAATCCCCCTGGTGTGACGGCCAGGAGAATCCCCCTGGTGTAACAGTCAGGAGAATCCCCCTGGTGTGACGGCCAGGAGAATCCCCCTGGTGTAACAGTCAGGAGAATCCCCCTGGTGTAACAGTCAGGAGAATCCCCCTGGTGTAACAGTCAGGAGAATCCCCCTGGTGTGACGGCCAGGAGAATCCCCCTGGTGTAACAGTCAGGAGAATCCCCCTGGTGTAACAGTCAGGAGAATCCCCCTGGTGTAACAGTCAGGAGAATCCCCCTGGTGTAACAGTCAGGAGAATCCCCCTGGTGTAACAGTCAGGAGAATCCCCCTGGTGTGACGGCCAGGAGAATCCCCCTGGTGTAACAGTCAGGAGAATCCCCCTGGTGTGACGGCCAGGAGAATCCCCCTGGTGTAACAGTCAGGAGAATCCCCCTGGTGTGACGGCCAGGAGAATCCCCCTGGTGTAACAGTCAGGAGAATCCCCCTGGTGTGACGGCCAGGAGAATCCCCCTGGTGTAACGGTCAGGAGAATCCCCCTGGTGTGACGGTCAGGAGAATCCCCCTGGTGTAACGGCCAGGAGAATCCCCCTGGTGTAACGGGCAGGAGAATCCCCCTGGTGTAACGGGCAGGAGAATCCCCCTGGTGTGACGGCCAGGAGAATCCCCCTGGTGTAACAGTCAGGAGAATCCCCCTGGTGTGACGGTCAGGAGAATCCCCCTGGTGTAACGGCCAGGAGAATCCCCCTGGTGTAACGGGCAGGAGAATCCCCCTGGTGTAACGGGCAGGAGAATCCCCCTGGTGTAACGGGCAGGAGAATCCCCCTGGTGTAACAGTCAGGAGAATCCCCCTGGTGTGACGGCCAGGAGAATCCCCCTGGTGTAACAGTCAGGAGAATCCCCCTGGTGTGACGGTCAGGAGAATCCCCCTGGTGTAACGGCCAGGAGAATCCCCCTGGTGTAACGGGCAGGAGAATCCCACTGGTGTAACGGCCAGGAGAATCCCCCGGTGTAACGGCCAGAAGAATCCCCCTGGTGTAACGGGCAGGAGAATCCCCCTGGTGTAACAGTCAGGAGAATCCCCCTGGTGTGACGGGCAGGAGAATCCCCCTGGTGTGACGGTCAGGAGAATCCCCCTGGTGTAACGGGCAGGAGAATCCCCCTGGTGTAACAGTCAGGAGAATCCCCCTGGTGTGACGGGCAGGAGAATCCCCCTGGTGTGACAGGCAGGAGAATCCCACTGGTGTAACGGGCAGGAGAATCCTGCCCAGACTGTATCACCCGGTTGATAATTGTGTCTCTGTTTTCAATCTGAAGTGACTGGGCAGTAATCAAATTTCACCGTTATTTTTACATGTTTGCAGCGCGGTTTTGGTAAGTGTCCCAGGCTAAAGCTTTCTCCCCTTTGTGTCTGCTACAGGAAAGAGTATGGATGAGATGAAGAAGATGCTGTTACTCATGCTGGGATGTGCTGTTCAGGTAAACGGTGATTCTAATAAACCTGGAGGAGGGTAACAAAACGGGGTTTAAGCGCCAGTGAGCTTCTGAGCTCAGAGGTGATCCTCCGAATGATGTCTGCACCTGTAATGTGGAACTTCCTGTACAGGGCGGAATTCTCCCATCCACGGGAATCGTAGCGGGCGGGACAGGAAAGGTCCATTGGCCTCGGGCAGGATTTTCCAGTCTTGGGGTGGACGTGGCTGGAAAATTCCACCCAGTCTCAGAACCAGGAATTTCAGGACCGAGGCGGTGCCCGATTCCCAACCATTCCAAATTTCCTGTCAGGTGGTTTGGGTCAAGCCAGGTTGAGGAGGGTTAAAGGTCACTGAGTGCACGGGAATGGAGTGCGGAAGATGCAGTCCAGCACCACACTGCGGCGTCCAGCCAAATTGTCCAGCTGAGATACTTAGTTTTATTCTTCTCAGTTAAAATTGAGTAAAATAGAAATAAATTGTCTGATGAGGAAAGGTTGGGAAGGCTGGAGTTTAGAAGAGTGAAGGGTGACTTGACTGAAATAGGATTCTGAATGGTATTGAGCCGGTGGAAAGTGTGTTTCCTCTGGGGGCTGAGTCCAGAACTAGAGGGGGGGGGGGGCATTGTTTAAAATTAGGAGACACCCTCATGGGTCAGAGATAAGGAGAACCTTTTTCCTCTCAGGGGGTTGTGAGACTTTGGAACTCTCTGGAGGCTTGTGGGGGGTGGTGGTCACTGAATATTTTTAAGATTAAAGGTACCGAGATAGATTATGTTAGGGAACCTGGTTGTCTGGGGTAGATGAGAATGTAGAACTTGAAACACGGGCAGATCAGCCACAGCCTTATCAAATGGCAGAGTAAGCTCGAGGGGCCGAATGGTCTACTTCTGCTCCTATTTTGTGTGTCTGATGCATTAGACATTCTAACAACGCCTGGTTTTTGGACAGAGGGGTTTGAGAGACACTGGAATGTGTTAATGTTTTAGCTGGGATGTGGAGTGTACAAGAAAGAAATTGGAGGTTGGAGCGCTCTTACATTATTTCTCATCTGATAGGATGAGAAACTGCGTGAAGAAACCTAAATTGTAATAGATTCCTAATCCTGGGGAAGGTTTATACACCCGCTGTGAACCTCCGTGGGACGGGACTCCAACTGTACCCAAGCTTCACCCATATTCCTGCAGTAACTTGTAATTCCCGTCCACAGGATCCTAATGTCTAACATCAGAGAACGAGACCATTCAGCCCACTGTGCCCATGGTAGCTCTTTGAAAGAGCTATCCAATCAATCCCACTCTGCCTTTTATGAAAAGTTAATTCATGGCAGGTGGGCCTCGCTGGCGAGGGTGGCACTTATTGCCCATCCCTAGTTGCCCTGGAGAAGGTGGTGGAGAGCTGCCTTCTGGAACCTGTGGCGTAGGTACACCCCCAGTGCTGTTAGGGAGGGGAGATCCAGGATTTTGACCCAGTGACAGCGAAGGAACGGCCGATATATTTCCAAGTCAGGATGGTGAGTGAGCTGGAGGGGAACCTCAGGGTGGCGGTGTTCCCCTTGGTGTTTGCCTCATTAACACGGCTCCCGCTGGACAGAACTGGCCGGAGAGGCAGAGGAACCAGACCTGCCTGGACTGGGGAATTGGACACGATCCCTTCCTGGTCTGCTGCATGGTGCTGCAGCCTCCCCGGAGTAATGTCTCACTCGCTTTCAGATGGGATCGTACTGTGCATTGGAGAAGGGGAAGTTCAGATGCAAACGGGATCTGTGGTCAGCGGGAGAGAACGCTAGAATCTTTGGGATGAGCCGGGGTTTTGTGTTCCCTTCCCTGCTGAGTTTAATGGAAGCTGGTTTGTTCTGTCCGTCCCTGGATGGATGAGCTGCCGGGTTGAGGTATTGGGAATGTCGAACTGGAATCTTCTCCAGGTCCTGTTGTGTGTGAGCAGGAGTGGGCGAGCGAACAGCGTGCCCGCGTGCCTGTTCCATTTCATCGGGGTTAAATGTTTCAGGCGTTGATAAAAATTTCTATTCCCAGTAACCTGAACGTACGCTCTCCCCCGCTCTCCCTCCTCTGCCCTCCCTCCACCACCCACTCACCCCACAGTGTGAACGGAAGGAAGAATTCATCGAGAGAATCAAGCAGCTGGACATTACAACCCAGACGGCCATTGTCGCCCACATTCAGGAGGTGAGTCAGTGTGAAACCCCCTCTTCTGATCCTATGTTTGATTCTGGTGTGGCGATCGGAATTGTACATTACCAGAAGGATGTGGAGGCTTCGGAGAGGGTACAGAAGAGGTTGACCAGGACGTTGCCTGGTCTGGAGGGTATTAGCAATGAGGAGAGGTTGGATACACTCAGTTTGTTCTCACTGGAATGACGGAGGTTAAGGGGTGACCTGACAGGGGTTTACAAGATTATGCGTGGCACGGGCAGAGTGGATAGTTAGATGCTCTCTCCTAGGGTAGAAAAGTCAAGCACTGGGACATAGGTTTAAGGTGTGTGGGGAAAAGTTTAGAGGAGATGTGTGAGGCAAGTTTTTACACAGAGGGGTGAATGTCTGTAACACGCTGCCCGGGGAGGTGGTGGGAACAGGTACAATAGAGGCATTCAGGGGGCAACTAGAAATTGTAGAGTTTACACACTCTCCCCGTGCCTGCATGGGTTTCCTCTGGGTGCTCTGGTTTCCTCCCACAATCCAAAAGTCGTGCTGATTGGGTGCATTGGCCATGCTAAATTCTCCCTCAGTGTACCCAAACAGGCGCCGGTGTGTGACAACGAGGGGATTTTCACAGCAACTGTTTTAAAAGTTTACTTATTAATCAGAAGTAAGGCTGACATTCACACTGCAGTGAAATTACTGTGAAATTGCCCTAGTCGCCGCACTCCAGCGCCTGTTTGGGTCGATGCACCCTAACCAGCTCGACTTTCAGATGCAATGTTAACGTAAACCTATTTGTGACACTAATAAATAAACTTAAACTTTGTTTGTGCTGAACTCTGAATCATTTGCATGTCCTCCTGTCATTAAAATGCATCTCAACCGCCCAGAGTGATTGAGTTCAAGTTCCTCTCCCGAGATTTAGCTGTAATCTGGTCTTTGTGCTACTGCTGTTTGCAGAACTGTCTTCTGTACACCAACCATCTCCCCAGTGCCCCCTCTGTCTGCCTGTCCGTCACCATATCAGTGTGCTGGGGGGCAGTTTGTGTTTTCTTTCCACCTGATCCTGTAGTTTTCAGTTCTGACAGGCCGTGTGCGTTTCCCCGCCGTGAGAGCGGTGGTTTAAACATCGGTCCCTGTATCTCCACGGCAATGTCGACGAGATACCAATCAGCAGCGTCAGATTACAAAACCAACTTTCAAAAATAGCCAGTCAGCGAGTGTAGGCCGATCGGTGTGTCTTCCCTCAAACCAGTCTGCAGAGAAGGGAGGATGTGACCCCTCCCAGCTGTGTTTCCCATTCACCCCCCCGTGTCTGCCCCCACCCCCCCCCACTGCTCCTGAAGATTATCAGTGGTCTCCCACCCTCACTCTGAGCAATCTGCCTCCTCACTGCGTCTCACTGTGTTCACGTTGAGGCTCGTAGCCTCACTGACCATTGTTAGTAGTTACAGATCCCTGCAGCACTCAGAGAGGCCATTCAGCCCATCTCTTTCCTTTTAGATTCATTCAGCAGCGCACCCCCCCCCCGATCAGGGCCGTAAAGTTTTTATTTACTTTCTGGTGTAAATCCAATTTCTTTCTGAGAATTGCCACTCGATTTGCCCCCGTCACCAATCCAGACGCTACTCATCGTTCACCCACGTCACAGGCTGTGAACTCGGTGGACTGGCCATGCTAAATTACCCCTGAGGTCCCAAGGTGTGCAGGTTAGATGGATTAAGCCTGGGAAGTGTGTGGGGGTTCACAGGGATAGGGCAGGGGAGAGGGCCTCTGGGTCAGATACTCTGTCTGAGAGTCAGTGCAGATGTGATGGGCCAAAGGGCCTCTCCTGCACTGTAGGGATTCAATGATCTCCCACAGGTCACAACCTGAACCGTTACCTGACTTTCTCTTTATACAGATGTTGCCAGTGTATTCAATCTAAGAATTTCCAGCATTTTGTACTTGTATTTAATTCTTATCTTCCTCCTACAATGTAAAGGGAATTTTAAAAATCATCCCTCCCTGATTATGAAGCTTTGAGGATTTTGTACTGGGTTACCAACTGTGACTAGATGTATTCCTGGAGGTTTTATCACATGACTTGCTCCAGCTGTGAGTCGGCCAATTCATCCATCCATTGGCCTTCCTACACGAACATTAAAAAGAACAAAGTTTATTTATTAGCCGCAAGTAAGGCTTACAATAACGCTGCAGTGAAGTTACTGTGAAAATCCCCTAGTCGCCGCACTCTGGCGTCTGTTCGGGTTACACTGAGGGAGAATTTAGCACGGCCGATGCACCCGAACCAGCACATCTTTCAGACTGTGGGAGGGAACCGGAGCACCCGGAGGAAACCCACGCAGACACGGGGAGAATGTGCAAACTCCACACAGACAGTGACCCAAGCCGGGAATCGAACCCAGGTTCCTGGCGCTGAGAGGCAGCAGCGCGAACCCACTGTGCCACTAAAATAAAACTGGAAAGCAAAGAGACTCATTATTGCAATGGATGAGGCTTGCCTATTTTCCCATTTTCAATATTTTTATAGCTGGGAAAGAGAAATGTTCAGAGAAAGTAATTTTTAAAGACTTTATCTTTTTAAGGTCCCTGTTACATTTCTCCGGGGATGCACAGAGCAGTGTCCTGGAGGTTGATCCACTATTTCCAGGAGACCGTGGGTTAATCCTGGAGAGTTGGCGACCCTGTCGAGCGGTGCCCCAGCCCTGAACCCGAGTGATGATGCAAATGATCATTCCTTTTTGTTGTAATTGATGGTCTAGCTTTTGACTTAAAACTTGGGTGGACTCTGCAGGATTCCTAAGATTGCGTGTAATTCTTTCAAAATACAGTAAATTCTCACTTAAAATAAAATCAAAATACTGCGGGCGCTGGAATCTGAAACAAAAAGAGAAAAAGCTCTGACAGTGTCTGTGGAGAGAGAATAGAGCCAACGTTTCGAGATTGGAGGACACTTCATCAGAGCTCAGAATCATCGAATACCTACAGTGCAGAAGGAGGCCACTCAGCCCATTGAGTCTGCACCAACCGCAGTCCCACCCAGGCTCTATCTCTATAACCCCAAATATTTGTCCTGTTAATCCCCCTGACATTAAGGGGCAATCTTAGCATGGCCAAGCAACCTAACCCACACACCTTTGGACTGTGGGAGCAAACTGGAGCACCCGAGGAAACCCACCCAGATATGGGGAGAATGTGCAAACTCCGCCAGGGTCCCTGGCGTTGTGAGGCAGCAGTGCTAACCACTGTGCCGCTAGCAAAGAAAATGAAACAAGATGTATGCTTTGAGGGTGGAAGGGGGATGGGGCTGTCAAAGAGCAAAGGGAAATGGAAAGCAGTTAGTGTGGACAGGACGAAGGAGACCATCGGGAATTCTGTCGGAGAGAAGAGAGAACTTCTTCAGTGAAGGCATTCCTGGAAGGGGAGTGGCAGTGAGTTAAACACTGGATAAAAGCAAAATACTGCGATGCCGGGATATATCACTTTACTTAATATAGTTACATTCCTGAAAAGTGCAACTTTAAATAAACTAAATAAATAAAGTAAATATCAAATCAGTTTGCAATCAATGTCAAAGCTTTAGTTGGGTTTATTAGGATCCTTTCCATTTGGAAAAAGTTTAAGTCATTGAACTGTTTAAATACTTTACTGATTGACTATATTTGTAACTGAAATAACTTGTAAAATAAGAGAAGTGTAAAAATGTGCTAACATTTGTAGTTGCAATAGGAGGCGATGGTGCAGTGGTATTTTCACTGTTCTAATAATCCAGATAACCAGAGTAATGTTCTGGGGACCCGGATTCAAATCCCAGCACAGCAGATATTGGAATTTGGATTCAATTAAAAAAAACCCGGAATTAAAAATGACCGTGAAACCACTGTCGGAAAAACCCGTCTGGATCACTGATGTCCTTTAGGGAAGGAAATCTGCCGTCCTTACCTGGTCTGGACTACGTGTGACTCCAGACCCACTGCGATGTGGTTGGCTCTTAAATTCCCCTTTGATACGGCAGAGCGAGCCAGTCCGTTAAAGGGCAGTTGCAGATGGGGAATGAATGGGGGCCACTCAACAACACTCACATTTTATTTGATTTATTATTGTCACGTGTATTAACATACACCAAAAAGTATTGTTTCTTGCGCGCTATACAGAAAAAGCATACTGTTCATAGAGAAAGAAAGGAGAAGGTGCAGGATGTAGTGTCACAGTCATAGCTAGGGTGTAGAGAAAGATCAACTCAATGTAAGGTAGGTCCATTCACATCCAATGAATGAATTAAAAAAAGCTTCACTAGCCAGAGACAGATTAGAATGTGGAACTCACTACAACAAGGAGGCGTTGAGGCGAGGAGTACTCATGGGGAAAGGGAGAAAGGAATAGAATGCTCCACTCTGTTGTTGTAAAGACTCGATGTAACTTCCTGCTTCACCCTGGCAGATCACCCAAAACCAGGAGAATGTGTTTGACCTTCAGTGGATGGAGCTGACAGAGATGCCTGCAGAAGATCTGGAGACTCTGTCTCGGTCAATGGTCTTCCATCTGAAGAGGCTTCTAGAAGACAGGGATGAATACTCAGAGGTAAAAATATTCACTCAAACCAAGCTACAAGGTCAGCCATCATCCAATGGGATGAGCCTGTGTGGAGGGATATGGTCCTCGGACGGGTAGGGGGATTTAGTTCAGTCGGACAGCATGGTCGGTGCTTGGAGGGCCGGAGGGCCTCTTCCTGTGCTGTCATTTTCTTTGTTCTTTGATTTTAGCACCTCTATCAAATCTCCTCTCAGCTGACCTTCTGTGAGGAGGACAGCCCCAGCTTCTCCAATCTAGCAATGCCGCTGATGTTTCTCATTCCGAGAACCAATCTTGTAAATCTTTTCTACAATCTCTCCGATGCTTTCATATCCTTCCTAATGAATTGGGTCCAGTACTCCAGCTGAGACTGAACCAGTGTTTTATAAAGGTTCACCACAACTTCCTTGCTCTTATATATACTCTGTCCCCATTCATGAAGGTCAGAATCCAGGATGCCTTATAGAGCAAGTTAAATACTGGGCCTAATACCAACCGCTGGGGTATCTCCTTACTTCTGAACTGAAACTCAACTCTTCACCGCTAATCTCTGCTTCCTATTACTCAGCTCTTGCCCTGCTTACCCTGTATCTGTCAGACCTGCTGATGAGCCTGTCATGTGGCACTTTAGTGAACGCCTTTTGAAAATCCATATTACACCACATCAAACACACAATCATCATCAACACTGTTACCGCATCAAAATACTCATTCACCATCACCATCGGCCTACAACAAATCCAGGCTGGATTTCCTGCATTAATCTACGTAAGTACCTGTGGATTTGGTTCCAGCTTATTATCGTTTTCAAAGGTTTTCCCACAATGAGGTTAAACTGACTGTAATCATTGGACTTACCTCGCGCCGATGTGTAATTCTCCAGTCCGCCGGCACCATCCCTGTGCCTAAGGAGGATCGGGAGATTATGGTCAGGTTTTACAACTCTAGTTTGCTTAAGTTGTGGTCTTATTTTAGTAAATCTACCCTGTACACTGACCACTGCATCCAGGGCTCAGTGTTCCAGCTGTGGTCTCAGCAGGGCTTGGATAAGCTGAAACATCTACATAAGAACATAAGAAATAGGAGCAGGGGTAGGCCATCTAGCCCTTCGAGCCTGCCCCGCCATTCAATAAGATCATGGCTGATCTGAAGTGGCTCAGTTCCACATTCCTGCTTTCTCCCCATATCCCTTAATTCCCTTGTCTACCAAAAATCTATGTACCCGTGACTTAAATATGTTCAGCGAGGCAGCCTCCACCACTTCAACGGGCAGAGAATTCCAGAGATTCACCACCCTTTGAGTGAAGAAGTTCTTCCTCAACTCCGTTCTAAACTGCCCCCCCCCCCCCTCTTATCTTGAGGCTGTGCCCCCTAGTCCTACTGTCCTTTCTGAGCGGGAAGAATCTCTCTACCTCTACCCTATCCATCCCCTTCATTATCTTATACGTCTCTATAAGATCCCCCCTCATCCTTCTAAACTCCAGTGAGTACAGACCTAGTCTATTTAGTCTCTCTTCATAGTCCAACCCCCTCATCTCCGGTATCAGCCTAGTGAACCTCCTCTGCACTCCCTCCAAGGCCAAAATATCCTTCCGCAAGTGCAGCGACCAAAACTGCACACAGTACTCCAGCTGCGGCCTCACCAGTGCCCTGTACAGCTGCAGCAAGACCTCCCTGCTTTTATATTCTATCCCCCTCGCTATGAAGGCCAGCATCCCATTCGCAAATAGACTCACTTACTCTAGACCGTGAACTGGAAAGGCTGGTGTTCCAAACCATTATTTGTGGACATGCTCATGACATTGAAGTGGTTTCGGTGCCAAGATTGCCAAGTCTCTTTGGATCTTGGACCTTGGCCTCAGCTGAACAAAGATTGTGATTCTCGCTAATGTTTTCTTTCCGCTTTGGCAGGTGATTGTCGAGCTGACCCAGGAGCGAGACTACCTCCAGGTTCAGCAACAGCTCCCCAGTCCCGTCAAGTCCTCGAGCCCTGAATACTCAGCCAGTCCCAATGGGAACCTCAGCAAAGAGGAGCGGCAGCACCTCGCGGTGGAGCTGGCTGACACCAAGGCGAAACTCAGGAGGATCAGACAAGAGCTGTTAGTATCCACGGGGTCTTGCCCCTGGAGTAGTGAGGGGGTGGCACACTCACTGCTCCATCAGAAAGTCACCAATTCAATCCTCACTCCGGAGACTAGAGCCGAGAATCTCGGCTGACAGTTTCCAGATGATCTCCCAGGAAAGGTTCGGTGGAGATGAGCGGGGAAAGTTTATACACGGATAGTACTGGAACGGACTGGCAAGCGAGGTGGTTGTGGTTGATACGTTACCCACATTTAAGACTTATCTGGATAGACATATGAATGGACAGGGAATAGGGGGATACAGGCGGTTGGTTCCAGATAGGACAACATGATCAGCAGAGAAGAGCCAGGGGGCCTGTTCCTGTGCTTTACTCTTCTTTGTTCTTTTGATACTGTACTAACGTCAATACCACAGACACCAGTGAATAGTTAAAGGCCATCTGCTTCCTGCGACCTGCTCCAAAGATCCCGAACACAGTGTGTGTCACACCTTTGACATTCTCCACCTGAAACAATGAGATGTCCTGGAATAGGTTCAAAGGCCAGTATTTATCCGGGAGATGCTCGAACCCTGTCCAAGAAAAGGCACTGGCCAGAATTTTACCCTTCCCCGCCCCCGGGTTTATAGTGGGGGAGAGGGGGCTGTAAAATCCTTTGGATCATCTTCCCACCAGCCTCCCACTTTCGCAGGAGGAGTTCCGGGGGAGGGATTGGCCTAAAAAGTAACACTGATGCAGCCTGGGGTGGGAGGAGGGAGAGGGGCCTTTATCAAGAGCCCCCTTTTTAACATCAGGCATCCCTGATCCCCAAAACTTCCCCGGGGTGCTTCCCCCTGCCCCCTACTGACCCTCAGCCTCTCCATTAACATCCTCATCCGGATCGCTGCTCCCCAGAGTCACCCACCTGATGAAGGAGCAGCGCTCCGAAAGCTCGTGATTCCAAATAAACCTGTTGGACATTAACCTGGTGTTGTGAGAGGTCATACTGTGCCCACCCCAGTCCCAACACTGGCACAGAAATCATAGAAACCCTACAGTGCAGAAAGAGGCCATTTGGCCCATTGGGTCTGCACTGACCACAATCCCACCCATTCCCTACCCCCATATCCCTCCATATTTACCTGCTAATCCCTCTAACCTACACACCTCAGGACACTAAGGGGCAATTTTAGCATGGCCAATCAACCTAACCCGTGCATCTTTGGACGTGGCACCTCCCCATTGTAACAGCTTTTAGCAGTTTTATGCTTCGATATGTCAGGTAAGGTGCTATATAAATGCAAATTCCTGCTGTCGTAGATCTTGTTACCGTTAGTAATTCAGTACGGGCGCCCGAGACTGTTCACAGTGGTAATGTTGGCTCCTGGAAAATGATAATGTTAAGTGGGAGGTTTGGCCCTGGTTCGATGTTGTGAATAGTCTGGAGTTCATTGTCTATGGTATCGAGTTACAGGTATTTACACAGTCCAATTCCCATTGGCTAAAGACTGCAGAGAAACCCACACAAGAAGCCCAGCTTCTGTTCACCTGATTACAAAGAGATTGCAAATACAGTGAGAGCTGTAATTTACACATTCCCCATCGCTCACGTAAGCTGCCAAACGGCCAAACTCTCCAAAATGCCGCATGTTTTGTTGGCGTAATCACCTCCACATTGTACACCGCCCAGTGCGGTTACAAAGCCAGCACCTGCTCACTGTCCACAGCGATGGGGGTTCATATCCAGGCAAATCTCCAGAGGTATGATGGTGGAAGGTTTTGGAGTCAGCTGTCTGAAAAGAGTTCTGGCCTCAGACAGAGCATATAAAGCACAGACAGTTTACAGATTACTGATTAGAATGCGAGTCCTTACACCTAACCTGCTGTGGAAAGACTCTTCCCGCTCAAAAAAGACAGTAGGACTAGGGGGCACAGCCTCAAGATAAAAGGGGGGCGGTTTAGAACGGAGTTGAGGAGGAACTTCTTCACTCAAAGGGTGGTGAATCTCTGGAATTCTCTGCCCGTTGAAGTGGTGGAGGCTGCCTCGCTAAATATTTTTAAGACGCGGGTTGATGGGTTTTTGATAAGAGAGGGGATTAAGGGTTATGGGGAGAGGGCGGGAATGTGGAACTGAGCCACAACAGATCAGCCATGATCTTATTGAATGGCGGGGCAAGCTCGAAGGGCTAGATGGCCTTCTCCTGCTCCTATTTCTTATGTTCTTATGTTCTTATGTTCAAGTCCTAAAGATCACGGGCATTCAGCCTCTGACCTTCGGGTAAGCGTTCTCCAAGGCGGCCTTCACGACACACGACAGCACAGAGTCGCTGAGCAGAGACTGATAGCCAAGTTCCACACACATGAGGACGGTCTCAACCGGGATCTTGTGTTCATGTCGCACTGTCTGTAACCCCCGTGACTTGCCTGGGTTTGCAAAACCTCACTTACTGTACTGTCTGGAGACAATACACATCTCTTTAACCTGTGATCAGTGCTCCTTCCACTCACATTGTCGGCCACTTTAGGACTTGAACAGCAGGTTAGGTGTAAAGATTTGCATTCTAATCAGTAATCTCTAAACTGTCTGTGCTTTATATGCTCTGTCTGAGGCCAGAACTCTCCTGACGAAGGGGCTAACCCTGAAAGCTAGTGAGTTTACTATCAAATAAATCTTACAATGTGATGTTAAACAGGAAAGGTCTCCGTCTTCACCAGCCCTCTTTCCTTCTCTCCTGCAATGTTCTCCCAGGGAAGACAAGGCCGAGCAGCTGATAGACTCCAAACACGAGGTGGACCGGCTTGACCTGGAGTTACAGAGGTTACGACAGGAGGTAAGGAGAGCGGGGCCCCCAGCTGCCCCCGTGGCTCCCGGTACAGGCGCGCGGTCTCCCCTCTGAGCCACCCATTTCTCTCCTCAAGTTCCGCTGTAGACAATTCAGCCCCAAAGTCCACTGACACTCCTACCGCAGTACTGAGGGAGTGCCACTCTGTCACAAGTGATATCTTTTGGACAGGCATTAAACCAAATCCCGCCAGCCCTCTCAGGTGGATGTAGAAGATTCCGTGGCCCATTTCAAATACACTCACCCGATACAGCGCTCCGAAAGCTCGTGATTCCAGATAAACCTGTGGGACTTTAAGCTGGTGTTGTGAGATTTCTATCTCTGCCCATTGCAGGTACATACAGGGTAGCTTCTCTCAATGCGGTCATCAATATTTATCCCTCAACAACCTTGTTATCCGGTCAGTATCACATAGATCTGGCTGCTGTGATTTATACATTGTAGCAGTGACTGCATTCCTAAAATGTCCCATGGCCGTGAGGTACTTTACAATGCCCTGAGACTGTGAACGGCGCTATAAAAATGCAAGCTGGCCTTTCTTTCATGACTCAGGCTGGTGTTGAGGTGTGAGACCAGCCCAGCCTCACTCCACTGCCTCACCGTGAATGTGCAGCTTTCCAGCTCCCTGACATTCCGGTTAGGGGGAGGGAATTGGACAAGTTGTCCGTCCGGACGCTTCCATTGGATAAGGGGCTTTGGCATCAATGCTTGGGAGAGGGTTCCGATCAGGAATAACGTCAATGTGTGAGATTTGGGAAGGGGGCTGCGGGTGTGTGTTGACCTGTGACCCGGTATTGTTGCCTTGAAGGCCATTCTCGGAGTTGACTAACCTCCACAGAGAAACCAAAGTGAATGTCAGATTTTATTGCAGACACAGTATACAGTCTATAACACCCCATACTGGAGTCATTTTCCATAACGTTCCACCTCCTCCCCTCTCTGCTCTAACTGGGCAGCATGGTGGCACAGTGGTGAGCACCACTGCCTCACAGCGCGAGGGACTCGGGTTCGATTCCTTGGGTCACTGTCTGTGCGGAGTCTGCGCATTCTCCCCGTGTCTGCATGGGTTTCTTCCGGGTGCTCCAATTTCCTCCCACAGTCTGAAAGACGTGCTGGTTAGGGTGCATCAATCCAAACAGGTGCCGGAGTGTGACGATTTTCACAGTAACTTCATTGCAGTGTTAATGCAAGCCTACTTGTGACGCTAATAAATAAACTTTATCACTCGGTGTGCAGTTACCCTGTGATACATACTGAGATATCTCACTAATTATGTATTATTTACAGCACAAAAGCAGGTTATTGAACCCAGTAGCCCCATATCAATGTATATACATCAGGTGAATCTCCTCCTAGCCTGATTTTATCTCACTCGATCGGTACATCCTCCTTTTCCCTGGCTTCCTTATTTATTTATCTAATTTCCCCGTAACCACATAATAGTGGGTTCTGCATTCGAACCACTCACTGGCTGAAGAGTATGAAATGTGCTGGATAAATGCAATTTACCATCGAAGCGTTTGCATCCTCATTGCCCTCCAAGGTTTTTTTGAACCCCTAAGGTAATCCCAATTGTGGGCAGTTGGGACTAGTTTAGGGGTTTGAAAAAGAAAGGGTGGCATGGACGAGTTGGGCCGAAGGGCCTGTTTCCATGCTGTGAACCTCAATGACTCTATGGTAAAGGGAGGGAAAAACGGATTAACAGCGAGTTCTTTTGGATCTTGTACAGAACATGCAGCTGAGTACAGAGGCTCGCTCTGTGAGAGCGTACCGGGACGAGCTGGACTCGCTCAGAGAGAAAGCCAGCCGTGTTGACAGGCTGGAGAATGAGCTGATACGATGCAGGGAGAGGCTACACGATGTGGATTTCTACAAGGCCAGAATGGAAGTAAGTCACTTCTCCGTAATCCCATTCATTCAAGGGGAAGATAGCGAAGGCACTGAGAAAGGAAATGATTGGATAATCGCCCAGTCAGTCACTGCTGGAAGTGGCTGTGATTAACTCGACACAAACAATCCTGTAAACCGTTCCTCCACTAACTGAGAAATCACCCTACTTTTCTCCAGGGAAGCTGCTGTCGTTTTGATC
This sequence comes from Carcharhinus amblyrhynchos, assembly GCF_965287045.1. Lineage (NCBI taxonomy): Eukaryota > Metazoa > Chordata > Chondrichthyes > Carcharhiniformes > Carcharhinidae > Carcharhinus > Carcharhinus amblyrhynchos. The sequence goes on from NC_137337.1 coordinate 5,310,785, forward strand.
CCGAGTTCTGTTTGTTGACATTTTCTCAAACTAGACTTTGTAGACTGTTTCCTAGAGTAAACCTTTTAACAGACTTTGCTTGCTATAAAATAGACTGCTCAACCTGAGTCCAGCTGTGATTCCTACCCCATGTCCGACACTGTGCAACTTATTCACAGTCAGAAGTCCCACAACACCAGGTTCCAGTCTAACAGGTTCATTTGGTAGCACGAGCTTTTGGAGCAGCGCTGCTCCGAAACCTGCTGGACTTTACCCTGGTGTTGGGAGGCTTATTACCATGCCCACCCCAGTCCAACGCCGACATCTCCACATCGCACCTTATTCACTGGCAACGCACTAGAAATTCTACCTTCCTTCAGTCCCCAAGAGTCACGTTTGACTCAAAGGACAGAATTTTCCCGTCTCGCCCACCACGGGAATAGTAACGGGCCAGGGGGTGGGAGGGACCATGCAAAGATCCGTTGACCTGGCCTTGGGGCGAGCACGGTTGGAAAATCCTGCCCAAAATGTAAACTATCTTTGGCTCCACAGATGTTGCCAGATGTTGAGTGTTTGGTTTTTGTTTCGGATTCCCAGCACCTGCAGTATTTTGCTTCCGTGTCCGGGACATTGAAGCATTGATTTTGTTCTGGTTTGTTATTGGCAGGTAAAATCAGCACAGTTTATTTCTGTAACATCTCACCTCTGCGCAGTGGATTGTGTACTTGGTACAGCAACCTAGAGATCAAACTACAATAAAAACTCCCCTTCCTATTTCCAGAAAATAAACATTTATTCCAAAACTGAAGAAGAACCGTCAATGAAAATCCTCTTCTGATGCTGCACCTTGGCTTAGTTTTGTGGGAAGTTTGATGAATACTTTGTTGAGGGTGTCAGGAGCTTGGTGAATCTGTGTCCAAATCTAAAACTGTTTCAGCGACATTGTGTTAATGTAGCAGCTTAACTGTCGCTCAGAGAATTGTTTTGACAGGGTAGAGAGTGTGGAATCGGGGAATCTACACCCCTGTGCTTTCTCTCACCGTGGGACACAGTGTGAAGTTCACACATAATCCGGACTTTAAGATCCCATCAGGCAGAGAGGCTGTAAAATCCTGCCCATAGACTCCACAACACAGAAACAGACCTTTTATTTATGTCAGTGATAATGCAGGGGAGGTGACGGCCTAGTGGTATTATGGCTAGACTATTAATCTAGAAGCTCAGCTCATGTTCAAGTGACCTGGGTTCGAATCCTGCCACAGCAGATGGTGGAATTTGAGTTCAATAAAAACAATCTGGAATTAAGAATCTGCTGATGACCATAAAAGCATTGTCAATTATCAGAAAAACCTATCTGTCCTTCAGGGAAGGAAATCTGCCATCTTTATCCTGTCTGGCCTACATGTGATTCCAGACCTCCAGCAATGGAATCACATATACCTTCACAGCATTGCCCGTGGCCAATAAATTAATAAAGACCAGCATTTTCAAAATCTAACTTCATGAACCTATCTCTCGATTCCTTTCTTCTTGGTGCACATATCCAGATTCCCCTGAAATGTATCGATGCTGTTTAGCTCGAAGGGCTGGATGGCCTACTCCTGCTCCTATTTCTTATGTTCTTATGTTCAGCAATTCCTTGTGGTTCCACATTCTAACTGGCTAAATCCTGTTAGACTAACTGGTGAGTGTCTCCCAGTTATGTTACTGAACCTGTTCTCCAGAAAACGTTTGCTGTTTACATTCCGACAATTGGCAGTTTTCCAGTTTTTATGTGAGTCTACAAGTTAAATGATAAAATTAGTGGTGGCAAAACCTCGGCTGGTTCACTGATGAAGGCTAGAGTGACAACAATGTGGTTTCAGTCCTGTCACTAATGCGGTTGCCTCTTCACTGCCCTCCATTGCATCAAACTGCTTCAGTTCAGGACAACCTGGTGAGCAGAGAGCTGGCCAGTGATATCCACACTGCAATAACCAGTAAATAAATGATCTCCTCCTGCAGCATGTTGCTGGAATCCCAGTTACAATCGGAGCAAGTGGTCAGACCACAGCAGGTGGTGGAATTTGAATTCCATTAAAAAAAAATCTGGAATTAAGAATCTACTGATGACCATGAAACTGTTGTTGATTGTTGGAAAAGCCCATCTGGTTCACTAATGTCCTTTCGGGAAGGAAATGTGTTGGGTCAACGTTGCCGTCTGTCTCTCGATTCGATGTCTCCTCGGGATCACAGGTCTGTGCCATGACCAGTCATGGCCAATTCTCAGCCCCTATGTCTTTGGACACATGGGACAGGATGTCCCACAGTGTAGTGGGATGCGGAACTCTGGAATGGCTTCCTTTTCTTTCTTTCCCTGCCTCCATCCTTGGTCTAGTGGTATTATCGCTAGACTATTAATCCAGAAACTCAGCTAATGTTCTGGTGACCCCGGGTTCGAATCCCGCTACAGTAGGTGGTGGGATTTGAATTCCATTAAAAAAAATCTGGAATTAAGAATCTGCTGATGACCAGGAAACCGTTGTCGATTGTCTTTCCGGGAAGGAAATCTGCCGTGCTTACCCCGGTCTGGCCTACATGTGACTCCAGAGCCACAGCAATGTGGCTGACTCTCAGCTGCCCTCTGAACAAGGGCAATCAGGGATGGGCAATAAATGCTGACCCACCAGCGATGCCCACGTCCTACAAATGAATAAAAAATTCCCCGGCTCAGCATTAATGCGTTTGGACTGATACAGGCTAGCTGTCGCCATTTTGGATCTCTCTGAAGCTTGGCAGCATGGTGACTGGGAGGAGTTGACCACCTGGTGTGCCGTGACCTCTGTAATTTTTCTATTCATCAGGATTTCCACTCAGATCAGCTTGCTCGTGGTCTAGAGAATTCAGTCCTGTTCCTCAAACAGAAACTGTCTTGGGTTTATACTGCTCACCCAGGCTACTTTAGTGGGCAGATAGCGAGCAGTGAGACACGTGCGTAAACGAGAGATTAAGCTCAGGCACCAAACGCTCCGTTTCTGACTGTGGAACTTCAGTATTTGTGAAATAAGCAGAAAGTGAAGGATTTAAGACAAAAAAAAAAGCCAGCTGCTAATGGATGTGCCCGCGGTGGGGTGTAAGCTTGGCACAGCTGTGCTCAGTGGCAGCAAAGTGAGTGACAGTTATTTGGCACAGTTGGGCTGGAGAGAACCTGCCAATTAAATTTAATGAGAGACAAACTGCGTGTCTCACAATACGCGAGGGGGATTGGTTGATTAAACAGCGAGATTCATGGAATTCCGGCAGGATAGAAGGAGGCCGTCCGGCCCATCGAGTCTGAACCGATCGCAATCCCACCCAGGCCCTATCCCGATAACCCCTCTCATTTACCCTGCCAAGCCCGCTGGCGCCAAGGGGCAGTTTTAGCATGGCCAATCCACCTCACCCGCACGTGTGGGAGGAATCCGGGGAGAACGTGCAAACTCCACACAGACAGTGACCCGAGCTGGGAATCGAACCCCAGTCCCTGGTGCTGAGGGGCAGCAGTGCCAACCACTGTGCCACCCTGACCTCATGAGGGTCAGTGAATAAGCATTGGGATTGAGGAGGGGTCCCTGCTGATTAAGGAATCGACTCTCCCACTTGCAAGATTCTTGATGCGATTTGATTTATTATCGTCATATGTACGGTGATCAGTAGTGTTTCCTGCGCGCTGTACAGACAAAGCATACTGTTCATAGAGTACATAGGGGAGAAGGAATGCGGAGAGTGCAGAATACAGGGTTACAGTCATGGTCAGGTTGTAGAGAAGGATCAGCCGAATATCCAGTGGGGGTAAATCAGTGCAAACAGGTTTCCCAGGAGACGGGGCGGTGAACTGTCCCCTGGTGGGGCTGCACAGTGACACTAGCAGATGTGGAGGGTTTGTGCCGTGTTTCCGTCTTTGTGGTCGATAGCCTGTCAGCGCCATTATCGACTGGCTATCTGCCAAGCTAAATAATGAGCAGTTACTTACTGCTGCCTCCGGGAGAGAGCCGGCACCGTGTCAATTAGGGGCTGGGCCGGCACATGTAGAAATGCCTTTATTTTGTGTCGAGTTTCCAGCGACGGAGCTGGCCAGCTGAACTCTGCTGGTGTTCAAACCCCTTTGTCTCAGCCCCTGTCAGTAAACCCTTCTCTTCCACCTCTCTCTCTTTCCTGCCTCCCCTGACACGTATCTCCATTACTCAGCTCAGCAACTCCCTGTGTGTGTGAGATACTCCACATTCCAACCACTCTCTTCCTGAAGATTCTTCTGCCGATTTCCCCATCGGAGACACGAGTAAATTTAGTTTCTCAGCTCAAAGAATCGAGCTGATTTTACTCTGGGCGCTGGTGTTTCCGGGGAGATAGAGTCACAGAGCGTGGAACCAGGCCCCTCGGCCCAATTTTATTGCTGTCGTATGTATTGGGATACGGTGATAAGTATTGTTTCCTGCGCGCTGTACGGACAAAGCACACTGTTCATAGAGTACACAAGGGAGAGGGAATGCAGAGAGGGCACCTCACCTTGAATTGAGGCTCGTAAATAAATAATTAATAGCCAGGTCAGGATCTTACCCCGCTGCCGATATTAACCCAGCGACTTGGGGGAGGGGGGTTAACTCACCATGTGGGGCACACATTGAGCAAACCCAGGTGGGGTTTCTTGCAGACGTCTTGATGGGGGAGGTGGGAAGTGGGGGGGAGGGGATGGAGGGAGGGGGTGGGGGTTTGGGAGGAGGGAGTGGTGGGGGGGGGGGTGGGGGTCACCTCATAAAAATAGGCAGCTCGTCATCAAAAGAAGCGATTCAGGGCTCCCCCCGTCATTGGCCAAGACTCCCGTCGGTTCCACAGGAATTCACTGATCGTAACGAAGGCAAAGTTTTGTTCTAACTTTCACACACCCCGATGGCCGTATGGTTCGAGGCGCTGTCTCAGGGGCAGGTGGGAGGGTGGGGAGCTAACTCTTATCAATCCTACCCCTGGGAAGCTGTTATCAGCCCGGCCTCCTGCTTTACACCCTTCCTGTCCTGTGCTGCGTTGAATGAGCTGAAGGTAAAGTTGGGGAGTGTGTAAAGGGGGAGAATGATCCAATCCCATCACTTCCCCGCTGGCTGCTTTGGTTAAAATGAGTCCCGCAGCGACTAAGCTCAGCATCACGAAGCTCCGAGTGAGATATTAGAACAGGAATGTTCAGAATGGGGAGAGAGTCAGCACAGAAACGCTGCAAAAATACTTGAACTTAGTTTACTTGGGAATGCTTTGGGATTTAGGGTGGGATTTTGTGGTCTGGCTCGTCCCGGAACCACAAGTTCGCGCCCGAGTTCAGTGGACCTTCCCGTGGTCCACCCCTCGCCCACTCCGATTCCCGTGGAGGACAGGTCAGTAAAATTCCAGTCCGAGTCTCAACGGGGGGCGTTAAATGGAACTTCTCTTGTTGTAGGAACTCCGCGAAGACAATATCGTGCTGATCGAGACCAAAACGATGCTGGAGGAACAGCTGATTATAGCTCGAGCTCGATGTGATAAACTACACGACCTGGAGAAGGAGAATCTGCAACTCAAATCCAAAGTACAGGATCTTGAAATGGTAAGTTCTGTTCCACATCACAGGAGCCAGGGATAATTCTCCTGGTGTATCCCGTTAGCCGTTATTAAAGACCAGGAATGAGCTAACACCTCACTACTGAGATTGTTCATTACCGAGTTCTCAAAGTGTGTATGAGTATACCTGGGGACGTGTTCTGTGGGAAGACTAGAAGGACGGAGGCTGAGGGGAGACCCGATACAAACTAAAGAGAGGAATTAACGGGACGGATAGTCGGAGGGTTTTTCCCAGGGTGGAAGTGTCAATTACAAGAGGGCACAGGTTCAAGGAGAGAGGGGGAAGGTTTAAGGGAGATGTGCGGGGGAGGTTTTTCACACAGAGAGTGGTGGGTGCCGGAGGAGGAGGCGGTGGAACAGGAACATTAGCAACATTTAAGAGGCATCTGTGTGGGTACAGGAATAGGGAGGGAATAGAGGGAGACGGACTGAGTAAAGGCAGAAGGGTTTCTTAGCGAAGGAATAGTGATATATTTCCGTGATCGGCGCGGGCTTGGTGGGCCGAAGGGCCTGTTCCTGTGCTGTACCTTCCTTTGTTGTTTGTTCATTGTTCTTTGTGATTGGCTGGCCTTCACTGGCCCACGATGTGTTGTGTACTGTACGTGACTCCAGTCTCACGTTCCATTTTAAGCACAATTACAGGACTAAGACAGATGGATGGAGTTAAGATACAGATGAGTCATGAATTGTGGAAGAGCTCTTTGGGCTGAATGGCCTCTCCTGTTCCAATGTTCCCCCACGCGGGGCTCACACTCCAGATGGGCCAGTTCCAGTCAGGAGCAGGAAGCTCGGACGGTTGTCACTGGGAATCGGTTAGTCACAAATCCCTCCAGCTGAGACTGGTTAACTGAGTGAGAGCCACACTCAGCCCCGTGGAATTGTGCCTTAGTGTAACGGGGACTAGCTTAGGATAAATACATGGGGATATGCGGGGGTTGGATTGTTGTCAGTGCAGACTCGATGGGCCGAATGGCCTTCTCCTGCACTGTCGGGATTCTGTGACCTGCTGCTGGGTGCTGCCATTGGCTGAGGGTTGGATGTGCTGGGAGATAGCTGGGAAATGTTTGACTGCTGTCCACGTGAAGGTGTCCTCGGGCAGACATACGGCAAAGGTCCTTGTGCTAACCCTCCATGTTTTACAGGATCGGGAGACTGATCGGAAACGCATTGAGGAGCTGCTGGAGGAGAACATGGTGCTGGAAATCGAGAAGAAACAGAGCATGAACGAGTCTGCTCACCTGGGATGGGAGCTGGAGCAGATGTCAAAGAGCACAGACCTGATGGATTGTAGGTATCAGCACGCGGGTAACTCACTTATTCCATCAATGGTTCTTTGGCAGCTGGGGGCTGTTAAACCCAAGTGCGATCATCTAGAGAGAAAATGCTGGAAAATCTCAGCAGGTCTGGCAGCATCTGTAAGGAGGGAAAAGAGCTTTGCTCCTTACAGATGCTGCCAGACCTGCTGAGATTTTCCAGCATTTTCTCTTTTGGTTTCAGATTCCAGCATCCGCAGTCATTCTATAATGTTGGAGAATCCAGAGTCCGGCAGTGGAGTGTTTAGTTTGTTGGCCTAGCGATTCAGAGACGTGAACGAGGGTTTGTGTGACAACTTGGGGCTTTGAATTCAGTCTTTTAAAAAAAAATTATTGATTGTGAAAATGCCACAGAAACTTCCCGACTGTCACAGAAACCTGACTGCTTCCCTGCTGCCTCTTCTGCAATAATCTTTTACAGGACACGGGCGTCGCTGGCTAGACTGACATTTATTGCCCATCCCTAAGTGCCCCTTGAGAAGGTGGTGGTGAGCTGCCATCTTGAATCGGTGCCATCCACGGGGTGTAGGTACACCCACAGTGCTGTTAGGGAGGGAGTTCCTGGTCGTTGACCCAGCGGCACTGAAGGAATGGCGATATCCTTCCATGATGTGGAGATGCCGGCATTGGACCGGGTAAACACAGTAAGAAGATTCACAACAAACACCAGGTTAAAGTCCAACAGGTCACCTGGTGAAGGGGCAACGTTCCGAAAGCTAGTGGCTTTTGCTACCAAATAAACCTGTTGGACTTTGACCTGGTGTTGTGAGACTTCTTACCGGATTGAATATAAAAGTAGGGAGGTCTTGCTGCAGCTGTATAGGGCATTGGTGAGGCCGCAGCTGGAGTACTGTGTGCAGTTTTGGGCGCCGCACCTGCGCAAGGATATTTTGGCCCTGGAGGGAGTGCAGAGGAGGTTTACTAGGCTGATACCGGAGTTGAGGGGATTGAGCTATGAGGAGAGGCTGAATAAACTAGGCTTGTACTCGTTAGAGTTTAGAAGAATGAGGGGAGATCTCATTGAGACGTATAAGATGATGAATGGGATGGATAGGATAGAGGTGGAGAGACTCTTCCCGCTCAAAAAAGACAGTAGGACTAGGGGGCACAGCCTCAAGATAAAGGGGAGGCGGTTTAGAACGGAGTTGAGGAGGAACTTCTTCACTCAAAGGGTGGTGAATCTCTGGAATTCTCTGCCCGTTGAAGTGGTGGAGGCTGCCTCGCTAAATATTTTTAAGAAGCGGGTTGATGGGTTCTTGATAAGAGAGAGGATTAAGGATTATGGGGAGAGGGCGGGAAAGTGGAAATGAGCCACAACAGATCAGCCATGATCTTATTGAATGGCGGGGCAGGCTCGAAGGGCTGGATGGCCTACTCCTGCTCCTATTTCTTATGTTCTTATTATATTTCCAGTCAGGGTGATCCGTGGCTTGGAGGGGAATCACCAGCTGGTGGCATTCCCATGATGTCTGCTCCCCTTGTCCTTGTTTTTAGCGATGGAAACCTGTTCCCCTTTTCTGAACCCTTTGCCGCAGAAGGCTGTGGAGGCCGGGTCATTGAGTGTCTTTAAGACGGAGATAGATAGGTTCCTGATTAATAAGAGGATCAGGGGTTATGGGGAAAAGGCAGGAGAATGGGGATAAGAAAAACTATCAGCCAGGATTGAATGGCGAGGCAGACTCGATGGGCCGAGTGGCCTAATTCTGCTCCTATATCTTATGGTCTGGCCTATATGTGACTCCAGTCCCACACCAGCACTCTTGACACATGACTGACCAACAAAAAGTCAATTGTGTGACAAATCCTCTAGGAGGTGGACAATAAAAATAACTTCACCAACATCCTGAGAACGGATTAGAATTTATAAAAAGATTAATTTGAAAAACAAACTTTTACTCAGAGCTCCCTGTTAACCTGAGGCAGGCCTTTCGAACAAGAGAGAATTCATTAGAATTTCTTAGATGTGAACAAGCTCTTAATGGACAATTGTCTTTTATTCCGCCGCTGAAAAACTGCTTGTAGAATGGATGAGAAATGAACTGATGACCGAACAAACATTCCCTTCAGCACTCCCCATTGATAAACCCCGACATCGATCTAGAACAAAGGATATCCCAGTCCCCCTGAAAGGAACTGCACTCTTCAAATCCAACAACAAAAGCCTCCTTCCGAATGGAACGACCTCATTCCTTATCCCTTCAAAATCTTGTGAGCGTCGAGTTCATGCCTCATGTATTTTAGAGTAGGGTTTTTAGTTTTACAAATTAAACTTTAACCACAGAAAAGTGGGTAAATGTAACATTAACAAGCTGGGCTGCAGAGATTGTCAGAGCAACAAGCAGCAGTAGGAAGGTAAACCCCCCCCACCCCCCACCACCACCACCACCACGGACACCAGGACCTCCCTACATCAGCAGCAGGTTCTCCCACCCGGGTCACTGGAATTGGGGCCCGCCAGATGGGTCCCCCCGCCTGATACACCCCCCCCCCCCCCCGCCCCAATGACCTCCTTCATGCTTCACCCCAGCACAACAGCCCCTGGTCTCCTCTCTCCCTTTACCTCCCATCCCCTCCCTTGCCTCCTCCCCTTCCCCTTCACCTTCTTCTCCCCTTCTCTCTCCTCCCCTCCCCCTCCCTTGCCTCCCCCCTCCCCTTCCCCTCCCTCCCCTCCCCCTCCCTTGCCTCCCTCCCTCCACACCCCCCCTGCCCCCGTTGTAGCCCTGCCATAGCTCCTTATCAGTTCCCACCTCTTTGGCATTGCCCCAGCACTCTGACAGAGTCAATGGTTGGGAGGCTGGTGTGTGTGATGGATTGGGTTACACTCATGACCTTTTGTAGTTCCTTGTGGTCTTGGGCAGAGCAGGAGCCCATACCAAGCTGTGATACAACCAGAAAGGATGCTTATATGGTGTATCTGTAAAAGTTGGTGAGAGTCGTGGCTGATGTGCCAAATTTCCTTAGTCTTCTGAGAAAGTAGAGGCGTTGGTGGGGCTTTCTTAATGATAGTGTCACATCTTGTGGATAGTACATTCTTTTGCCATAATGCATTACTTAAGGTGGTGGATTGGGTGCCAATCAGGTAGATTGCTCTGTCCTGGATGGTGTTGAGCTTCTTGAGTGTTGTTGGAGCTACACTTACCCAGGCAGGTGAAGAGCATTCTGTCACACTCCTGACTTGGGCCTTGTAGATTTTGGACAGGCTCTGGGGAGTCAGGAGGTGAGTTAGTCTCCCCAGGATTCCTAGCCTTTAACCTGCTCTGGTAGCCACAGGTAGCCACTTATATGGCTGGCCCAGTTCAGTTTCTGGTCAGTGGTAACCCCCAGGATGTCAAATTGTCTTTTTCATTGAAGGTGAAGCAGACAGGTTGTCTGGCAGGATGCCAATTTACTATTGTCCAATTTTGCATTACTGCCCATGTAAAATTTGACCTGCCTTGGCTGTCTCTGGTGCCCTGCTAATCCCCCTGACACTAAGAGGCAATTTATCATGGCCAATCCACCGAACCCACACGTCTTTGGAGTGTGGGAGGAAACCGGAGCACTTGGAGGAAACCCATGCATACACGGGGAGAATGTGCAAACTCCACACAGACAGCGACCTGAGACCGGAATTGAACCTGGAAGAGCCTGGCGAGGGGAGCGGCAAGTTCTGGAACACTAGTCTTCAGTATTATTGCTGGAATGTTATTCGGGTCTATCGCTTTTGCAGCCTCCAGTGTCTCCAACTGTTTCTTGATATCACGGGGAGTGAATCGAATTGGTTGGAGGGTGGTATCTGAGATGCTGGGGACACTGGAGGAGGAGGGTTTTATGACAGTTCCTGCCTCTACCAGTCTTTCAGGCAGTGAGTTCCAGCCTCCCTCCACACTCTGGGTGAAAATATTTCCTCACATCTCCTATAAACCTCCAGCCCTGTACCTTAAATCGATGCTCCCTGGTTATTGACCCCTCTGCTAAGGGGAGAAGTTCCTCCCTATCCACCCTATCTGTCCTTCATCATTTTGTACACCTCAATCAGGTCTCCCCTCAGCTTTCCCTGCTCCAAGGAAAACAGCCCCATCCTCTCCACGAAGCTGAAACATTCCAACCCAGGCAGCATCCCGGTGAATCTCCTCTGCGCCGTCTCCAGTGCGATCACACCCTTCCTGTAGTGTGGTGACCAGAACTGCACACAGTACTCTAGCTGTGGCCTAACCAGCATTTTATACAGCTCCATCATCACCTCCCTTATATTCCAAAATTCAGCTAGTAACAGATAAGTATCCCATAAGTCCTTTTAACCATCTTATCTACCTGCCTTCAGTAATCTATGGACTTGCGCCCCAAGCTCCCTCTGATCCCCTATACTTCCCAATGTCCTACCATTCATTGAGTATTCCCTGGCCTTGTTAGTGCTCCTAAAACGCATCACCTCACACTTTTCAGGGGTAAATTCCATTTGCCGCTCTTCTGCCCAGCCTGTCTATATCATCCTATAACCTCCTTGCTACAAATTCCTCCACAAGTTTCTTCCACACAACCAATTTTTGTGTCATCTGCAAATTTACTGATGATTTGCCTTATTTATTTCATTGATGTGAGAAGGAGCAGATCGGTAGGGAATAGCTGGGGCATTGGAGGAACGGAATGTGAACTGTGAGACTGAACAAGTCAATAGATTTTCAATTAAAAAGTGCTCTGTGCTTTAGTTTCAGTTTGGATCTGATTAACACTGAGTTCTTCACATCTTGAGTTTAAATCCTGGTTAAAACCTGTTTCTTTCTCTGTATATTAACCACATCATTGCATGACCCTGTCATTCACTCTAATCAGAAATCCCAGGGAACTTAAATAAACGATAGTCCATTAACTCTACTTAACATAACCACTTGCAAGGCTGAAATGAGTAATTATCCTGCTCTCCAGCATCTGAGTTGCATTCCCCCCAGACATACTGACTGCCTATAGCATAAACCTGAATTTTTAAACATTCCCCTTCAACACAAAGAAAAGATAGATTTCTATTTCAATTACGCTGCTATCATCACAATTGTTCCCTTCAGTGACGCTGCTGCTCATTTTAAACATCTCTATTAAGTCTCACCTTATATTCAATCTCTTTGCAGCTAGTCGCAAGTCCTTTGTTCTGGAAATGAATGAGTCTGCATCAAGTCGGATCCTGAAACTGGAGAAGGAGAACCAGAGTCTGCAACACGATGTTCAGAAACTCCAACAAACTTTACTGGCATTGGAAGAAAGCAACACCAAGATTGTGGAGCTGGAGAAAGAGAGCGAGCTTCTCAACATAAAGGTTTGGAATACCTTGAATCAAACAGCAATAGACAGAGCGTAGACCGCACTAAACCAGCCTGCACTCACAAAATGTCTGCTGGTAGATGTGACTCTGTGATTGGGTAACATTTCCTGAACAACCCTGAGTGCGTTCATATCTATATTTAACAACCAAATTGTTAATCTTAAGATGATCAGTTGAGTTGTAATGTGCTTGCGTGAAATGACATACATTCATACACAGGGACCTGTTCTCTGCAAACTGAAGGAATACATTTAGGTCTTTCACCTTTTAGAATTACCTGGGAGCTTGGGGAACCCAAGGTTCCTCATTGCTTTCTTCATCACAATGCCTCGACCATCATTTGATTTGCCAACCAATCAGCACCCTGTCCTCTTGTAATACACATTTTTGTGATCATTTGAAATTTGGTATTCTTGAAGTTGTCCTGATGAGTGCAAGATGAAAAGCTTCAGCAACACATCCCTCTTTCCAGCAACATTCGAGGTTTGAAATGGGAATCTGGTCATTATGGGCATCCAGTCTGGGAAGCCTTGGGCTCACCAATCATTACTCCGTCAAGAATTGCAGTGAATATTCACTTCAGGCTGTTGTTGAATATTACTGAAACTAAAAGCATCCTTATCCCTCCTGCCTACCCAGACGAGATTGTACACATTGGGTCAGGAGGAGAAGCAATGGCCTAGTGGTATTGTTGCTAGACTATCAATCCAGAAACTCAGCTAATGCTCTGGGAGCCCGGGTTCGAATCCCACCACGGCAGATGGTGGAATTTGAATTCAATAAAAAATATCTCGAATTAAGAATCTACTGATGACTGTGAAGCCATTGTCGATTGTTGGAAAAACCCATCTGGATCACTAATGACCTTTAGGGAAGGAAATCTGCCGTCCTTACCTGGTCTGGCCTACATGTGACTCCAGAGCCACAGCAATGTGGTTGACTCTTAACTGCCCTCGGGTAACTAGGGATGGGTAATAAATGCTGGCCAACCAGCGACACCCATGTCCCACGAATGAATAAAAACGATGTCTTTCCATTCTTATTCAAAGCCAGGCTGGTAGCACTTTCACCTCTGAACCTGAAGGTCATGGGTTGAAGTCACCCATTAGAAACCTGTCTTCTTAATCCAGGTAGATGGTTCGGTGCAGAACCAGGGGGGCACTACAGTGTTAGAGGGGCCATTCTTTGATAATATAGTCAAACTGAGGCCGTACCTACCCTCCTAGGTGGATCTGAAAGATGCCAGGGCTCCAGTTCACAGAATGGGAATCCCCCCAGAGCCCCGAACAATATTCACCCCTCAACCAACGGCACTGAAAGCAAATGTTCTCATCTTTAATGCATTGCTGTGTGGAATCTTGCTGTGCACAAATTGACAGCCTACATTAAGAACATAAGAAATAGGAGCAGGAGTAGGCCATCTGGCCCTTCGAGCCTGCCCCGCCATTCAATAAGATCATGGCTGATCTGTCGTGGCTCAGTTCCACATTCCCGCCCTCTCCCCATAACCCTTAATCCCCTCTCTTATCAAAAACCCATCAACCCGCGTCTTAAAAATATTTAGCGAGGCAGCCTCCACCACTTCAACGGGCAGAGAATTCCAGAGATTCACCACTCTTTGAGTGAAGAAGTTCCTCCTCAACTCCGTTCTAAACCGCCCCCCCTTTATCTTGAGGCTGTGCCCCCTAGTCCTACTGTCCTTTTTGAGCGGGAAGAGTCTCTCCACCTCTATCCTATCCATCCCATTCATCATCTTATACGTCTCAATGAGATCTCCCCTCATTCTTCTAAACTCCAACAAGTACAAGCCTACATTACAACAGCAGCAGTTCAGAAGTATCTAGTCAGTTGTAAAGTGCCTCAGAATATAGTGAAAGGCACTATAGAAATGCAAACGTTGCTTCCATGCTGACGAGGTCTCGGTTTTGGTTTTAGTTGCGGGAGCTTCAGTCTGAACTGGATCGGGAGAAACAGAGTAACCAAGACATGGGCAGCCTGAGTGAGGAACTTTTACAGGAGAAAAGCCAGTTAAAGGAAAACATGGAGACACTGCGGACTGAAAAAGAGAGACAGGTAAAACTGGGCAGCAACATCAACGAGCAGACGCGGTGGTCATTAAAGCCGCAGTTATACTAACAGCTGCGCCACTGTGAATGCATTTTCCTTTGGCTTTCCCTCCTTGCAATAAAGGCGAGCTCATCCACAGCCTGTTGTCCATATCTTAACTCCCACCAATCCCGTGCACCCACCACCACCTATAACTGTCTCTCTGCCTGACAACACCTGGATTTACAAACTCTCAGATCACACCAGGAACTCCCCCCTCCCCATCCCTGTAACCCCGAGCCTCCCAGATCCCTGCGAAGATCCTGTCCTGGCCTCGTGAGCTCCCCCCCCCCCCGACATTCGTACCACCCAAGTGCCAGGCAGTGACCACCCTCAACAATTCCTGTGCCCCCCTCCACCATGGGGGGGGTTACCAGTGTCCAGAAACTCAACTGGAGCAGCCAATATAAACACTGGCTACTGCCCAACCAACAGCTGATTAGCATGAATTAATCTGGGGATTTTTTTTCTCAGGGGAAGCGATAAGAATTCTGGTGCTGGAGGAAGTTGAAAATCACACATTTGATCAAAGCATTCTACACCTGATGTGGGAATGTGTCACGGTGCCTGAAATAGAGAAAATGTTCAAATTCATAATACAAATAACTTTACTGCACATTGATCTTGTAGCACACTGGGTAGTGCTCCAGTGGGTGGTGCCCCAGAGGGTAATGCCACAGTGAGTAGCGTCCCAGAGGGTAACGCCACAGTGAGTAGCGTCCCAGAGGGTAACGCCACAGTGAGTAGCGTCCCAGAGGGTAACGCCACAGTGAGTAGCGCCCCAGAGGGTAACGCCACAGTGAGTAGCGTCCCAGAGGGTAACGCCCTGTCACTGAGACCAAAGTTCTCAGTTCAAATGCCACTCCAAGACTTGCTGGTCACAGAAGGAGCTTTCGTGATGTGGTTTACCAGGTTAACAATCACCTTGCTGAACCTTCCAGCACTTTCCCACCCGTCCTCAATGGGGGGCAAGTGTGTGTAAAGGTACAGAACGGTGAATCCAGCATTAAATAATGACATTGTGTTTCCGTAAAGAAGTTTCTTCACATTCAGCTGTATTTGACATGTTGGGAAAAGCAAACTGCTCTGGCCATCTGTTACCATTGGCTGTTATTCTATAGAGACACAAAATCCAAAATTCATTCATCCTTTACATCACAGCCAAAGCCCGACAGACAGCGAGAGAGGAAAGCTGATACCTGTGTTAGCTTCGAAAAGCACCTAATTTTCCTGTAACCGGATATTAACTGACACTGAGGACATGTTTCCCTGTTGTCCGTTCTGAAGATGTGTCACTACCTGTCCAATAATCTACCCTCATGTTTTTCTAACTGATCCTTAGAGGAAGTACAAAGGCACTGTCTGATTTCAGTCCCATTGCTCTGGGGGTAGAGTGCCTCCTGCTGACTGTCCCTCCCTTTGCCCTCACCCTAGAATCATAGAATTTCATGGCACAGAAGGAGACCATTGAGCCCCTCATGCCTGTGCTGGCCCCTTGAAAGGGTTAATCAATTTAACCCCACACTCCCAGCCTCTCCCCTCCCCATAACCCCACTGATTAGTCATGTTTAAGTAAATGTCTAATTGCCTTCTGGAGGTTTCTGAGTAACCTGCGTCCACCAGCCTGTTTGATTGGATTGGATTGATTCTTGTCACATGTATTAACATAAGAGTGAAAAGTATTGTTTCTTGCGCGCCGCACAGACAAAGCATACCGTTCATAGAGAAGGAAAGGAGTGAGTGCAGAATGTAGTTATACAGTCATATCTAGATTGTGAGTCCATTCAAAAGTCTGACAGCAGCAGGGAAGTTCTTGAGTCGGTTGGTACGTGACCTCAGACTTTTGTATCTTAATCCCGATGGAAAAAGGTGGGAGAGAGAATGTCCGGGGTGTGTGGGGTCTTTAATGATGCTGACTGCTTTGCCGAGGCAGCGGGAAGTGTAGACAGAGTCAATGGATGGGAGGCTGGTTTTATCCTATCCAATCCTATCAAACTGCCAGGTAACTTTCATGACAATTTTCCGTGTGGGAATAGAAAATTCCCGTGGGTTTAGGACGTGACTGGCCTTTATCCTGACAGGATTCTTGTAATTTTCATGTGCGTTCTGTGACTGTGCCTGATGCTTCCCCTGTTCCCTTTCTGTCCCAGGTGAAGGAACTGGAGGAAGAGAATGAGCAACTGAAGCAGACGGCTTGTTCACTCCGCGAACGTTCCCAAATCAACGCTGACGCCCGAGTGAAGAACGTCGAGAAGGAAAACAAGATCCTTCACGAGACCATCACAGAGACGAGCGGCAAGCTGGCCAAACTGGAGTTTGAGAAGAAACAAGCTCAGAAGGAGCTCCTACACTACAGAGAGAAGGAGGAGAAGGCCGAGGAACTGGAGAAAGAGCTTCACAAACTTGAGCAAGCGAATGAGCAACTCCTGAAGGAGGTGGCTTCGTTGAGGATTAAGTGTGAGAATGTAGGGGCCCTCGAACAAGAGAATTCAAACCTGGAGTTGGAGAACAGCAGACTCAAAAAGTCTCTCAACAGTTTGCAGAATGTGTCGATCAAGTTGGAGAGCGTGGAGAAAGACAACAAGCAGTTAGACGAGGAGAACCTGGAGCTCAGGAGAATGGTAGAGACATTAAAGTTCACCAGAACAAAACTAATCAAAGTGGAAATGGAGAACCGAGAGCTGGAGAAGGAGAAAGAGGAACTGAGGAAAAATGTGGAGCTGCTAAGAGCCTCGACTCGGAAATCGGAACGACTGGAAATTAGCTACCAAAGTCTGGATTCGGAAAACCAGAGACTTCAGCAGTCCCTGGATAACAGCAATGTGAAAATCCAGCAACTGGAGAGGGAGCTGCAGGACACGGAGAACGAGAACCACATTCTACAGAAGAACCTGGAGGATCTGAAGATCTCCAGCAAACACCTGGAGAAACTGGAAAAGGACAACAAGGCGTTGGAGCATCAAGCTGCCCAACTGGAGAAGGACAAGAAGACTTTGGACAAAGAGAACAAGCGGTTGTGGCAACAGGTTGAACTGAAAGATGCCATCTTAGACGAGAATAACCTAAAACTCTCAAGCGTAGAGAAGGAAAAGAGAACACTGGAAAAGGAAATGGGCAAGTACAAGGAAACCACAAATAAAGTGAAGGAACTGGAAACTGATAATAAAGAACTGTTCAAACAAGCTACAATTAATAAGAGGACACTGGCCACACTGAGAGAGGTTAGTGATACGCAGAGCTGTCTTTACGGACACTGAATGATCACACAATTTGATTCAATCTCTTTCACAGGAATAAATCCATCTTCCTGTGGAGGTGTGCTATACTTTACTCAGTGACAGTGTACACTTTGTATTGTCTTTGTCAGCTCTGGTCGAAGTTTTAATTTCTCTCCATCGCGTAGCTGATCAGGAATCTCTCACCGCCTGCCGTTGGCACGCGGTGGAAGGATTTACAGCTAGACCAAGGTTCCAAACACACCTCTGGCACTCTTGGCCATTAATCCCTGGAGTAGATCATCTGGTTCAGAGGCAGGGTTACTATCCACTGCTCGCCACATAATCCACACCTCTGTGTACCCATTCCCCGGTGTGTCAAATCTTGTCTTGTTTCTGGTTCCTGATTTAGCCAGCCTGGCAGTGAGCCAGACAGAGCACGTACGTGCTGAGAGTGCTCCCAATTTCAACCAGTGGCCGGAACTCTACACCTCGCCCACCACGGAATCGGCACAGGCGGGGGAGGAAATCTCCATTGACCCCGGCCAGTGGGTAAACATACAGGCAAGGCTCCCATTCCTCATCACTGCCTGGAAACATAGGGAAGGACAAGGCTGGAAGTGTTTGATAATCCCGCCAATATCACTGTGCTGGAGTAAGGAGAGAGGATTAGCAGAGTTAACCAGAGCCCGTATACTCAGCGGAGCGAAGGCCGGAGTAGGAAAGAGGGAGAGGGCAGGAAGTCTGTAACCGGACCATGTTCAACATGAGACTCTCCGTTCAGCATCATTCCGAAAGTGTTTAAATCTTTGTCTCTGTGGAGGGAATGTGAAAGGGGAAAGGTGGAGCTAAGAGATAGAAGGAAGGAGAAGGTTTTTGGTTTGAAATTCTTGCCTCCAGCGCTGGTTTACTGGGCCGGCGAACCTGGCCGGGATTACAACACACGACAAACCCACTGCTTTAGGTGTGGGAGGGGAGGTCAGGGAGATGATTGATTGCCAGACATTGACACTGGGATTGGTAACATTTTGATTTGATTTATTATTGTCACATGTATTAGCATACAGTGAAAATTATTGTTTCTTGCGCACTATACAGACAAAACATACCATTCATAGAGAAGGAAAGGAGAGAGTGCAGAATGTGGTGTTACAGTCACAGCTAGGGTGTAGAGATCAATTTAATGCAAGGTAAGTCCATTCAAAAGTCTGACAGCAGCAGGGAAGAAACTGTTCTTGAGACGGTTGGTACATGGCCTCAGACTTTTGTATCTTTCTCCCAGTGGAAGAAGGTGGAAGGGAGAATGTCCGGGGTGCGTGGGGTCCTTAATTATACTGGCTGCTTTGCCGAGGCAGCGGGAAGTGTAGACAGAGTCAATGGTTGGGAGGTTGGTTTGTGTGATGGATTGGGCTACATTCATGACCTTTTGTAGTTCCTTACGGTCTTGGGCAGGGCAGGAGCCCAGACCAAGCTGTGATACACCCAGAAAGAATGCTTTCTATGATGCATCTGTAAAAGTTGGTGAGGGTTGTAGCTGACATGTCGAATTCCCTATCTGTGATCAGCGGCTCAAACCGGTGAGTTTCTTGAAGATTGATAAAGATGGAAGTGAGGCTGGGAGTAAGGCAGTTAGTATTGAAGATCCACTAGAACGAAGCTGATAAAATCCAAGCCAGTCAAACAACAACAGATGAAATTCAATACTGATATTCGTGAAGCAGGCGGGAGAAATGGACAGGATGTCCCCTGAGTGGATGGAAGTATCATTCAGAGATTCAGGATGCTTTAATAGACTGATTTGTTGTAGCATGTTCAGTTTCAGTGTTGAACTATTGAGACAAGGCATGCGGTCAGGACAAGAGTTAGAGGAAGTCTGTGCTTGGCCAGTCCAAACCCTGAGCACCATGTCCATCTCTTACCAAAACCATTCAAAGCTGAGAGGCAATACAGAGGATTAAAAAAAAACTGGAGGTATTTTGGTTCTTGTTAATTGAGAAGGAACCTTCTGTGGACAAGATCATAGTCCATGTAGAGAAGGCAACTCCAGGATCGCCAAGGGTTGGGCTGGTGAACATCTCGGTGACGAGTCATTGACACAGGAGGAACTTAACTTCTGTGAGGAGTGTAAATGTTTGTTGTTGGTGTAAATAGATTGGCCATGGGAAATTACCCCTTGGTGTTCCAAGATGTGTAGGTTCGGTGGATTAGCCGTGGTAAATGTTCGGGGTAATGGGGGAAGAGGGCCTGCCTAAGATACTCTGTCAGAGAGTTAGTACAAACCCGATGGGCCAAATGGCCTCCTGCTGCACTGTAGGGATTCTGTGATTCTTTGGATATGGATTCTGCAGTGATCCTGACCACCCAGTGGGCAGCCTGAGCTTTCTCAGAGTTAGGCTATGCCTAACAAACTTGATTGAATTTTTTGGGGAGGTGACCGGGTGTGTAGATGAGGGTTGTGCAGTCGATGCAGTTTATATGGATTTCAGCAAAGCCTTTGGCAAGGTCCCACATGGGAGACATGTACAGAAGGTAAATTCACATGGGATACAGGGTCATTTGATAAAGTGGATTCAAAATTGGCTCAGTTGTGGGAGACAGAGGGTGATGACAGTAGGTTGAGTTAGTGACTGGAAGCCAGTGTCCAGTGGCGTGCGTACCAGTGGGATCTGGATGAGATCCCCTATTAATCATCATTTATATAAACGACATTGGCAGGGTAGGGTTAGTAAGTTTGTGGATGGCACAAAGGTTGGATAGGTGGTTAACGGTGAGGCAAAGGGTCTTGGGCTACAAGGAGGCATAGGTGGAATGGACAGATAAAAGGCAGATGGAACTTAACCCTGAATAGTGTGAGGTGATACATTGGAAGGTGCAATTTGACAGGGAAATATTAAATAAAGAGCATAACAACAGGAGGCTCTGTGTATCTCTGAAGGTAGACAGGCATGTTAGGAGAATGTGATTGCACTGGACGGGGTGCGGAGGAGATTCACCAGGACGCTGCCTGGGATGGAACATTGAAGTTATGAAGAGAGGTTGGATAGGCTTGGGTTGTTGGAGCAGAGAAGGCTGAGGGGGTGACCTGATCGAGGAGTACAGGATTATGAGGGACATGGACAGAGTGGATAAGGAGCAACTGTTCCTCTTAATTGAAGGGTCAGTCACGAGGGGACGTAGGTTCAAAGTGAGGGGTAAGAGGTTTAGGGGGAATGTGAGGAGAATCCTTTTTACTCAGGGGGTGATGAGGGTCTGGAATGGGCTGCCTAGGAGGGTGGTGGAGGCCATATCCTGGGGGGATTACTATTGACCACAAACAGAACTGGACCAGCCATTTAGATACTGTGGCTACCAGAGCAGGTCAAAGGTTGAAAATCCTGTGGCAAGTAACTCACCTCCTAACTCCCCAGAGCCTGTCCACCATCGACAAGGCACTAGTCAGGAGTGTGACGGAGTACTCTCCCCTTGCCTGGGTGGGTGCAGCTCCAGTAACACTCAAGAAACTCCACACCGTCCGGGACAAAGCAGCCTGATTGCTACTCTGTGTACAAACATTCGCGTACTCCACCACCGACATCCAGTAGCTGCAGTGTGTACCATCTGCAAGATGCAACGCAGGAACTCACCAAGGCTCCTTAGACAGCACCTTCCAAACCCACCACCACTACCCACCTAGAAGGACAAGAGCAGCAGATACCTGGGAACACCCCCACCTGGAGGTTCCCCTCCAAGTCACTCACTGTCCTGACTAGGAAATATTTCACTGTTCCTTCACTGTGCCTGGGTCAGAATCCTGGGTCTCTGTAGGTGTACCTACACCACAGGGACTGCAGCGGTTCAGGACCGTGACTCACCACCATCTTCTCAGGATAATTAGGGATGGGAAATAAATGTCGGTCTGACCAGCGACACCCACACCCCATAAATCGATAAAAAACCCCTGATCAGTGTAAATCCTTGGTTCCTTTTCCCTCGTGGTTTCTCAAACTTCTCCTTGAATGTATCAAATACAACCCACCCTCACCACGGCGAGTTCCACATTCTCACTAACTCAGGGTAGAGGAGTTTCTCCTGAATTCTCATGTAGATTTTTGTTGAATATTGTTGCTTCTAGTTTGGCCGTTTCACCACAAATCGAAACACTCTGGGTGGGATTTTCCAGCTGAGTCCGCCCCGATCCCGGAAAATCCTGCCCGAGACTTATGCACGGTCTGTGTCCCGCCCATTACAATTCCATCCTCAGTGGCATTTCTATAAATCCTTTCGTAAATTTAAAAGATCACCCCTCAGTCTTCATTTTTTAACAGTAAATCTATTGATCGATGTAGCCTCGCTGTTCAGGTTCATCCTTGGAAGCCACCCGGTGTCTCCACTGTCTCTCTAATATTACAATCGGAACTGTACAGTACTCTACCGTGGGCACCAGAATCTGCTCGGGGTTATCGTCTCTCAATATTTACCAGGGCGGTCAATGTTGGTGAACTGGTAACTTCGGTCTAACCTGATCTGTACGTCTGTATCCCAGGAACTAGTCCACGAGAAACTCAAGAGTCAACAGCTCTCGAATGAATTGGAAAAGCTTAATCAGGAGTTGGAGAAAATTGGTCTAAACAAAGAGAGACTTCTACAAGAGGAGCATAACAGCGATGATAAGTAAGACATTTCCTCATCATATTGGAGTCATGTGATTATGTAAAGTGCAGGAGAATATGTCTAGTCTGTGTCTAGTCATTGTCTAGTCCTCCAATCTGTCTAGTTTCTGTCTAGTCCCTCTGGTCTGTCTAGTCTGTGTCTAGTCCTCTGATCTGTCTAGTCTCTGTCTAGTCCTCTGGTCTGTCTAGTCTGTGTCTAGTCCTCTGGTCTGTCTAGTCTGTGTCTAGTCCTCTGATCTGTCTAGTCCTCTGGTCTGTCTAGTCTGTGTCAAGTCCTTTGGTCTGTCTGGTCTCTGTCTAGTCCTCTAGTCTGTCTAGTCTTTGTCTAGTCCTCTGGTCTGTCTAGTCTGTGTCTAGTCCTCTGGTCTGTCTAGTCTGTGTCTAGTCCCTCTGGTCTGTCTAGTCTTTGTCTAGTCCTCTGGTCTGTCTAGTTTCTGTCTAGTCCTCTAGTCTATCTAGTCTCTGTCTAGTCCTCTGGTCTGTCTAGTCTCTGTCTAGTCCTCTAGTCTGTCTAGTCTCTGTCTAGTCCTCTAGTCTGTCTAGTCTCTGTCTAGTCCTCTAGTCTGTCTAGTCTCTGTCTAATCCTCTAGTCTGTCTAGTCTCTGTTTAGTCCTCTTGTCTGCCTAGTCTGTGTCTAGTCCTCTGGTTTGTCTCGTCTCTGTCTGGTCTTCCACTCTGTCCTCCAATGCCTGCTGCATATATAGTGGTTCACACATCACCAGAGTCTATTGAATGTGTACGGGTAATTCTGGGTCAACCCATTCCCTTAGAAAGAAAATGAGTGAAGTCTGGAGCCAGTTATTACTCAGCCTGAGAATTATTTACAGAGTGAGAAATTACAAGAGGCCTCAGCTATTTACAGCCCGTATCAGTGACTGGGGCGAAGGGAGTGAATGTATGGGGGATTTGCCAATTACACTAATTATGTTGTTATGAGGAGGCCAAGAGGTTGTTGTAGATAGGGTACGTGCGTAAGCAAAAACTTGGCAGGTGGAGTATAATGTGGATAAATATGAACTTGTTCACTTTGGCTGGAAGAATGGAAAAGCAATAAAATATTTAAATGGAGAGAGATTGCAGAACTCTGAGGTACAGAGGGATCTGGGTGGTCTGGTGTATGAATCACAAACGGTTAGCGTACAGGTACAGTAAGTGATGAGGAAGACAGACAGAATGTTGATGTATATTGCCAGGAGAATAGAATATAAAATTAGGGTTGTTTTGCTGCAGCTGTACGGGGCCTCGGTGAGACCACATCAGGAATAGGTTTGGTCTCCTTATTTAAAAAAATATAATTTCTTTAGCCTCAATTCAGAGAGGGTTCACTGGAATCATCCCTGGGATGAAGGAACTGTCTCATGAAGACAGGAGGCAGTATTGGGGCTCTCACCAACTCTCCAGCTATCAGAGGACCCCTCCATCACCTGGATTAAACCCCCCTCCGAATATCCACAGGAATGTTGGAATCTGGAATGTTCCGAGGGAATGAACAGTGCTGCTTCTGTTTGCCCCTCCCTCACTGAGATGCCTCTGGCTTCTGTTACTCTGCACTGCAGCGCAGTCTTGCAAAGGACCTGTTGAACGTTGCTGAAAAAAGACACGTGTTGCTAAAGCTTTTCATCTCGCACCCAACAGGACAAATGCAAGAATACCAAATTTCAAACAGTTTACACTATGGGAGAAAAGGGTGTTGATTTTCTTGGCAAGTCGACTCTGATTGGCCAGGGCGTTGCTATAGAGAAAGCAATGGGGAACTATAGGCTCCTCAAGCTCCCAGGGGTAATTCATAAAATCCACAAGGCTCAAACCTATTGCTTCTGTTTAGTGATGTAGGAAAGATGTGATTGCACTGGAGGGAATGCAGAAGAGATTCACCAGGACATTACCTGGGATAGAGCGGAGATCTCATTGAGACATATAAGATGAACAGGCCAAAGGGCCTGTTTGTGCTGTAGTGTTCTATGTTCTATGATGAATGGGATGGATAGGATAGAGGTGGAGAGACTCTTCCCGCTCAGAAAGGACAGTAGGACTAGGGGGCACAGCCTCAAGATAAAAGGGGAGGCGGTTTAGAATGGAGTTGAGGAGGAACTTCTTCACTCAAAGGGTGGTGAATCTCTGGAATTCTCTGCCCGTTGAAGTGGTGGAGGCTGCCTCGCTAAATATTTTTAAGACGCGGGTTGATGGGTTTTTGATAAGAGAGGGGATTAAGGGTTATGGGGAGAGGGCGGGAATGTGGAACTGAGCCACGACAGATCAGCCATGATCTTATTGAATGGCGGGGCAGGCTCGAAGGGCTAGATGGCCTACTCCTGCTCCTATTTCTTATGTTCTTATGTTTGAGCTGTGAAGAGAGGCTGGATAGACAGGGTTGTGGGAGGGGGGATGTTTTCCTTAGAGAAGAGAAGGCTTTGGGGGGGGGGGGAGGGGAGCAGATTGAGGTGTATAAGATAATGAAGGGTACGGGCAGAGTAGATAGAGAAGCAGCTGTTCCCTCTTTGCTTGAAGGATCAATAGTGAGGGGGGGCATAACTTGTAAGGTGAGGGGGCAGGAGGTTTGGAGGGGGATGTGAGGAAATTTTCACCAGAGGATGGTGAGAGTCGGGGGTGAGAGGGTGTCAGAGGCGGGAATATTCGGATGAGCATGTGAAATATCGTAACGTTCAAGGTTATGGGCCTGGAAAGTGGGATTAGTGCAGATATAGGGTTGTTTTGTCAGCACAGACTCAATGGGCCGAAGGACCTCCTCTGTGCTGTGTGACTGGAGCAGGTTTGTGTGGATGAACAGAAGGGTGAAAGGTATTGTTGTTTTGAGGTGAAGGCACTCTGACAGGTCCTGTGAAGGGGTGAGGTACCCCACGTTAACAGTGGGGTGGGGGGGGGGGTGGGGGGGTGAGGGGGGGTGTCTGGAGCAGGCAGGCCAAGATTGGAGTGGAAAGTCTGCCATCTACTGGCCCTGCCGCAAAATGCGCCCAAACCTCCCCCCTTTTCCCAGCAAGCGGACACTGTTCTGTAACGAGTAAACCTCCCTCTTCCAGTTGAAGTGGAGTTTAAATATAATTGCAGCATTAGCCCCTCAGGGGTATCCTCTCCCTGTTCAGCACTGCAAGTCTCCGTAATTTCCCCTTTTCTGTCTTGGATTCAGGAATATTTAATATCCTGCCCTTCATTCAGACAGGTCCCCATTCACTCCACCGCATTATATTTGCACATGGTTCACTGTAACTTATTAATCACACTCTGTGCAATCTGCAGAGGGCATTGGCTGTAGTCTGAGCCTTACAGGTTTAGCTGTGCTGTGATTAGTGCTTCTAACCTCCTGTGCCCTGCTTCGATTCCTGTTTATTGACTTGTTGATGTTATAGCGATTGGGCGATTAAAGTGTTTGACATTCCACAAAGCAATCAGCATCAACGTTGTTACTGTTACTTTAGCAGCAGCCCCTTCATCTCACAGTTTCTCTTCTACCTGTCTCCAGAAACAAAGAAATTAGAAATGACTAACAGGCATTTAGCCCAACACCGGCAGACTGCCATCACTTATTCATCCAGCTTTCCTGCTCAGGGAAGGTTTTCTTGAAGGGAACTGAGTGACGTGTTGAATGTTCTTGCTTTAACATTATTTCACCCTGGCCCACTGCTCTTGAGATGAACATTCAGAGGCCATTCAGCCCCTCAAGCCTGTTCTGTTGTTCAGTTAAACCACACCCGAGTCATACCCCAACTCTATTGTCCTGCCTTTGGTCCATACGCGTTGACATGTCCTTTACCCAACCGCAATCTCTCTCCCCGGAGAGAAAGCTCTCAGTCGATCTCCAATGTCATTTTCCAGCACCCTGTGTATGGGAAAACCTAACCGGGCTTGATCAAAGATCAGACCTCCAGATCTATCTCATCAAACTCTTTATAACATTGGGGTAATCCTCTCGATCCTGTGTACCCCGTGAAACCCAGACCACCCTGATTGTAAAATATAACCGTTCTGGCCTTGACATTGCTGTGGTGAGGATGTGTCGCATTCCCGCCAGGATCATCCAGTCCTTCCTGAGGTGTGGAATCCAGCAAGGAATGTGATATTTCAGGTGGAGTCTGCTTCAGACTCTCTGTAATTGAGGCATCCTTTGTCTTTCAGACAGACTAAAGCTAACATTCCATTTGCTGGCTGCTTTTTCATATCTGCTCTCTTACTGTTTGATCATTTATTTAATGTTCATCCCAAGAATTATTTCCTTCTCTCATCCTCCCAGCCATTGACTCTGTCTGCACTTCCCGCTGTCTCGGCAAAGCAGCCAGTATAATTAAAGACCCCACACACCCCGGACATTCTCCCTTCCACCTTCTTCCTTTGGGAAAAAGATATAAAAGTCTGAGATCACATACCACCCAACTCAGGAACAGCTTCTTCCCTGCTGCTGTCAGACACTTGAATGGACCTACCTCGCATTGAGTTGATCTTTCTCTACACCCTGAGCTATGACTGTAACACTACATTCTGCACCCTCTCCTTTCCTTCTCTATTCTTTCTGTATAGCACACAAGAAACAATACTTTTCACTGTATACTAATACATGTGACAATAAATCAAATCAAATCCTGAGTTTCCCAACATTTATTGAGGTAAGCTCCATGGAGAACCTCCCCTAGTGAGCACAGATCTCAAACACTGCAAAAAAATTTGCCAATCGAGTTCATTTTGATTGGAATCCAGTTCCTTTTCCTGGGCCACCAGTGGCTGGGATTTGTCCAGTCGAATAACCACCGGGGGTTGTTGGGTGGGGAGTCCCTGTGAGGGTGAGGGGTGGTGTGGGAGAAAACTCCTGTCTTACAGCCTGGTGTGTTTCTAAACCGAACCAAAAAATTGCTGAGTGTGAACGGCAACCAAAAAAATATTTTTTACTTGTTTTTTTAGCAAATACAAAATCCTGGAGACGAAGATCGAATCGACGCTGAAGAAAACACTCGAGATTAAAGAGGAGAAGATTCAAGCGCTGGAATCGCGTCTGGTGGAATCCAGCAACCTCAACCAGCAACTGCGTATCGAACTGGGCACGGTACGAGGCAGGAAAACCAGTGCCCGCTCTGGCATGGGCCAGTGCCCGCTCTGGGGCAAACCAGTGCCCGCTCTGGGGCAACGTATTAATTATTAATATTAATTATTCTCTCAGTTGATTAATTAGCT
The DNA here is from genome assembly GCF_965287045.1 of Carcharhinus amblyrhynchos. NCBI lineage: Eukaryota > Metazoa > Chordata > Chondrichthyes > Carcharhiniformes > Carcharhinidae > Carcharhinus > Carcharhinus amblyrhynchos. The sequence goes on from NC_137337.1 coordinate 5,338,122, forward strand.
CCCAGTTGATCTGTATTCATCCTCCCCTCGCCCCCCCCCCCCCCCCCCCGCCCCGTATTAATCCTCTCCTCCCCCTGGCCCCGCCTCCTGTATTAATCCTCTCCCCCCCCGGCCCCGCCTCCTGTATTAATCCTCTCCCCCCCCGGCCCCGCCTCCTGTATTAATCCTCTCCCCCGGCCCCGCCTCCTGTATTAATCCTCTCACCCCCCCGGCCCCGCCTCCTGTATTAATCCTCTCACCCCCCGGCCCCACCTCCTGTATTAATCCTCTCCCCCCCCCCCGGCCCCGCCTCCTGTATTAATCCTCTCCCCCCCGGCCCCGCCTCCTGTATTAATCCTCTCCCCCCCGGCCCGCCTCCTGTATTAATCCTCTCCCCCCCGGCCCCGCCTCCTGTATTAATCCTCTCCCCCCCGGCCCCGCCTCCTGTATTAATCCTCTCCCCCCCCGGCCCCTCCTCCTGTATTAATCCTCTCCCCCCGGCCCCGCCTCCTGTATTAATCCTCTCCCCCCCGGCCCCGCCTCCTGTATTAATCCTCTCTCCCCCGGCCCCGCCTCCTGTATTAATCCTCTCTCCCCCGGCCCCGCCTCCTGTATTAATCCTCTCTCCCCCCCGGCCCCTCCTCCTGTATTAATCCTCTCCCCCCCGGCCCCGCCTCCTGTATTAATCCTCTCCCCCCCGGCCCCTCCTCCTGTATTAATCCTCTCCCCCCGGCCCCTCCTCCTGTATTAATCCTCTCCCCCCCCGGCCCCGCCTCCTGTATTAATCCTCTCCCCCCCGGCCCCTCCTCCTGTATTAATCCTCTCCCCCCGGCCCCTCCTCCTGTATTAATCCTCTCCCCCCGGCCCCGCCTCCTGTATTAATCCTCTCTCCCCCGGCCCCGCCTCCTGTATTAATCCTCTCCCCCCCTGGCCCCTCCTCCTGTATTAATCCTCTCCCCCCGGCCCCGCCTCCTGTATTAATCCTCTCCCCCCGGCCCCTCCTCCTGTATTAATCCTCTCCCCCGGCCCCTCCTCCTGTATTAATCCTCTCCCCCCCGGCCCCTCCTCCTGTATTAATCCTCTCCCCCCCCTCCCGGCCCCTCCTCCTGTATTAATCCTCTCCCCCGGCCCCTCCTCCTGTATTAATCCTCTCCCGCCCCCCGGCCCCGCCTCCTGTATTAATCCTCTCCCCCGGCCCCTCCTCCTGTATTAATCCTCTCCCTCCCCGGCCCCGCCTCCTGTATTAATCCTCTCCCCCGGCCCCTCCTCCTGTATTAATCCTCTCCCCCCCCCCGGCCCCGCCTCCTGTATTAATCCTCTCCCCCCCGGCCCCGCCTCCTGTATTAATCCTCTCCCCCCGGCCCCGCCTCCTG